>NC_081418.1:73243669-73566169 GCF_949786415.1 Peromyscus eremicus
AGGTGGAGAAGGGAAGAAATGACTTACCAAGCAAAGGCAGCCCATGGACAAACTTGGTTCTTGGGCTCTGGGTCTGGACTTAGCTGCAGGTGTGGAAATAGCCACAAGATAGGGATTACAGGAAAGGGAAGAAGTGACTGGCCCAGAAAAGTCACCAGAAAAGGTGACTCATAATCAAAGAGGGGTCACAGGCCTGGGGTCTGGAGCTAGGCTTGTGAGTATGCATATGGCTATGAGCTGGGATGTGGGAGGGATGGGAAAAGGAGCGGGTAACTTATCCAGCAATGGTGACTTGTGAACAGAGTGTTTCCCTTCTGTAATGTCAGAGTCCTCCTCCTATTATTCATGCATTCCATCACTCTGTTAGGACAGGATTCACCATACTCATTTTTCTTATGAGGAAAGGGTTCTTAAAACTAGTAGGCATACATAATAAAATCATGTATTCTATTACAACAACAAAGGATGGCAATACATATGTTTTGACCTACAATATCCCCTCAAATAAAATATCAAGCAGTCTAGAGGACCCATAAGAAGGAGGGTGATCATACCCTCAACACAAATCATTAATCAGGACAACAAATATTATCTTTTGATGGATGTGGAGCCATAAATAAAATCTAAATGACTACTTGTTTACAAATAAATGATTACTAGATCATAGAAGAGATCACAAGCTAAGCAAAAATGGCCCACATACCAGTCCAAATCTAAAATGGTTAAAACCCAGAAAGTTTTAGAAAATGGTTTTCAACTTTTGGAGGATTTAAAATCATTGTGTTATGTTTTCGATTCTGGAAGGAAGTTTGATTTTACCTTACATAGTTTCTGTAGCGCAAATTTTAGCTGATCTTAATAATAAAAACCTGGAGCCAGATATTGGGGTAAATACTGAAAGATCAGAGAGACAAAGGAGCAAGCCACAGCCACTTCTTACCTCGTCAATTCCTCAGCCTAAAAGGGGGCAAGCTCCTGTCTCCACCCAGCCTTATCACTTCCTTTCTCTACCAAGTCATATCACTTCCTGTTTCCTCCTCCCAAGTGCTGGGATTAAAGGGGTGTGCTTCCCAAGAACTGGAATCAAATGCATGAGATCCAAAGTGCTAGGAATAAAAGTGTGTGCCACCACTGCCTGGCCTCTACGGTTAACTAGTGGATAGCTCCACACTCTGATCTCCAGGCAAGTTTTATTTGTTAGAGCACAAAGTATCACCACAAGTTCCTGTAGACACAAGGTTTCTCTCCAGCCAAAAAGGTTTCCCTCCAGCCTTATAGAGGCCATGGGGAAAAAAATATGGCCACCCATTATGATGTTATAAAAATTCGAACCAAAATGATGCTATTTGATACTAAGATGGGTTTGAGCATCAAAGGAGGGAATGTGGTAAGGGGAAGAGCGGGCATTTGAGGACTAAGTGGAAAGAAACGGGAAACAGCCATGTAAGCTGGCCAGTGTCCATGTGTAAGTTCAGGTTGGTCATTTTCCCTAAGAGGACTGACCACATCCCTCCTGCAGTCCTCTTCCTTTGCCCTCATCACTCTAGCCCTTACTGCCAAGTACTGTAAAACGTTCAATCAGAATGTATGTAGCCATATACAGAAGACAGAGAAGCGAAAATGTGTAAAAGCCTCGTGCCTGTAACTTTCAGAGCTCTGGCATTTGGATAATAATCTGCTAGAACCCTGACAACATAATAAACTGCTTTCTGGTAAGAGGAGCCTTGGGGTCCCATATCTACAGCTGGAAAGCCTGAAGCAGAATTGTCTGTATTAGATTTAGAATTTTCTTGGAATGTTTTATGGGGTTCACGAGGACTGTTAATAACATCTGTTTTCTTCCAGATAGCTGTGTGAGTGTACAGTACCAGTTATACATAAATAGCAGTTTGCTTCCCACTTCTGTGGTAAACACCATGCCCAAAATCAACCTGGAGAGGAAAGGGTTCATTTGGCTACACGTCCTGATCACAGTCCACCATAAAGGGAGATCAGGGCAGGAACACAAGGAGCAGCAAAAACAGGAACCATGGAGGAAAGCTGCTTATTAGCTTGCTTCCCTATCATAATGAGCTCTTATCATTCCTGGAAATGTAAGCCTCCCCTCAAATCTCCTACAAAGGCAGCATTCCAGGGACCTCTGGAGGTGAGGTTGGGAGCTCTGGGTTGAATTCTCCAAGGTCCTTCAGTGTATGGTGGCTAGGGCTCCAGGAGAGCCAGGGTGGTCAGACTGTAATATATGGCTTTTATAGGAGCCAGAGAGAGAGGACTCAGGTGGCAGGGTTATATGGTTATGAATGTGATGGCCTTATTTCAGAATAAAAAAAAGCAGAACCATAGACCATCAAAATAGTGGGATCTAGTTGATAATTGTGACCCAATTTGGGCTGGCCTTGAAGATAAAAGTTGAACATAGGGGACGTTGGTCTATTTTCTCTTTCTTTTGAAGAATTGACCCATTTGAAGGATAGTATTAGAATTGAGGGTCCATTGAGGTGGCCATTTTCTTGTCATTAGCTCAGAGCCATGCCTTCTGACAAAAGAAATGCAGAGGTTTTGATATGAATGTCTGAGTTTCTAATTCTGAGCACTGTTTGAGAAGGCTGCTGAGGGGAAGCATTGGAGGAATTTTGGAACCAGTCTGTCCCGTCTGCAGTGAGATGGAGGAGGAGAGATAGAGATGTCTTGGGCCAGGGTTGCTCTTTCCCTACCTAGACCACCTGTTAACAGGGAGCACTGAGTGCAACCTAGTCTGTCCAGGGTAGAGGCCAGACCAGGTAGTGGGATTTCCACAACGACCCATGGCTCAGTCTCCGGTCACCTCCTCGTTTCCTTTTTTCATTTTTCTTTGGGTCACATTACTCTCCTGTCCCTGCCTGCAGGGATTCAAGTCTAGGTCCCCTATACCTCTATATCCAAGATAATTTTCGTGCCACCATCCCTCAAAACTCTAGATTTGACATTTAATTTCTTGCAAGAAGCCTATCAGTCACAGAGAGGGTGGATCCTCAACAGGGAAAGACCTAGTGCCTTCCCTTATAGTAGTGGGTATCTCTAATTGCGAGGAAAGTGGCCAGAGTCCTAAGGGTCATGAGGACAGAAGGACCCACGGTACAGCCAGTGGTCAACTGCTAGGGCATTCTTGGCCACTAGGGTAACAGTATCCTCCAACTTTCCCTGGCCAGAGCAACCAGGCTGGGAAGGCTAAGGAGTCGGGCTTGAGATGGGAAGGTGGCATGAGGAGCAGAGTAGAAGCAATTTAGGTAGTGAAACTAGATCCCACCCCCTCCTTCGCCATTGAAAGTGAGCACATGGAAGGAGAACCATCCCAGATGCTCTGAACACAGCTGTCTGACTGCAGAGTGCTTATCCCCAGTGTTGTTTTGGCTTTGTTGTTGTTATTTTGGTTTGTTTGTTTTTTTTTTTAGGGTGGAGTTGGTTTTTTGAGACAGGGTTTCTCTGTGTAGCCCTGGCTGTCCTGGAACTTGCTCTGTAGTCTAGACTGGCCTCAAAACTTACAAAGATCCTCCTGCCTCTGCTTCCCCAGTGCCGGGATTAAAGGCATTCGTCACCACACCCAGCCTAACCCCTGTGTTTAGCCTTGAGGGGTGAGTGGTTTCTGCTGCAACTGGTGTACCCCAACCCCATTGCTTCTGGGGGATGCTCTGAAATTGCTTCGCTTATTGACAACAGTCAGGCAACACAGGGACCTGCAGCATCCAAGTAAGCTTCCCCAAGCAAGAACCCAGTTCAGTTAGTTCTCAAACTACACCCAGACCTGCTCATGGCTGTGGAGACTTCAGCTGCAATTTGTTTTATTTCAGTGCTGGGGCTAGACTCAGGACTTAGGGCATGTTAGGCAAGCCTTCTGCTGAGTCCTACCCACAGCCTTACTGTTAGCTTTTCTTGCTGTTTTCCTCCCCGCTCCCACATCAGCTGGGGAATCTCCTGAGCCCAGTGCCTTTTGCAAGGACAGCAGAGAGCTTTGCACACACTCAGGGGGAGCCTGGGCTGGAGGAAGGGTGTGTGCAGAGGGGATAGTTGTAAGGTCAGGGTTGTCATTTGCCAGACAGTCCAACTAAGGGAGGCCCTGTTCCTGACACCCATGTCCCTTCCCCTCATATGTCACATATAGTGACAAAACTTTGTACTTCTTGAGAGCTCTAAGGAAGAGCAAAGACAAGTTTCTAGCAGCCGTATGGGTTCCCAACAGACAGCTACGGCCCCTTTGGACTGCCAGCACCCAGGGAAGCTTTCCTACACACTAGCTCACTCTTAGCTGCCTCCCTTTGAATTTCAGGCACACCCCACCTCCAAAGCCAGCTTGGCATCACTTTCTTTTCAGTACATTATAAATTCAAGACTACTTCAGGTTTCCCTTACATACTAGAGTGGTTCAAGGTGAGTCTTTCCTTCCCCCAGGCATCAAGAAACAGAAAACTGAGTGAATCTTTCCTTCCCTCAGGCAGCCTAGCTGCAGGTGCCTATACTTAGCTGTTCCGTCTCAGGGGCTTAAAAGCCAGGCGTGAATCAGTCAAGCGGTGTGACTTCCTCTACAGGCTTTTCCAAGTGTACCCAGCAAGAAATCTGCCCTCTTGCTTCTTCTCTCCCTGGAAAGATGTTTGTTTTCTTGGGGTCCAGTTTGCAATGTCACTTGACTTAAGTGGCAAAAGAAGTCCTGCCCTAGTACTTGAAGGAGAAATCTCCATTTAGTCATATGAGATCCAAGCGTGCTGTTTGCTCTATCAGAGCCAGATCCCCTATTCTCCTTATTCCTAGTAGAGGCGGGGGCTGGCCTGGGGTTCAAACTGTGTTGGTCGTGGTCGCAGGGTTCCCTCACTCCGAAGAGGCCCTTGGAGTGCCAGAAGATCATGGCCACTTCTGAGTCCTTCATGATTTTTAGTAAGGTATAGCTATTTTTAGTAGAGGTCTTCTCAAATCATAGATGAACCCCCAAGAGATGTAATGGGGTGCTGACAGTCATTTAGGGGATCTCTGAGTTCGTTCCATGGGGCAACGAATAATTTGAATGTCAGGGAAAGACAAACAAGACTGAGCTGTGGAGAAAGCAAAAGTGACAGCTTTATTGCCAACAGCTCCCTTTGGGACAGAGAAGCCCCAAAGTGGGAATGTCCTAAACAGACAGTTGGGTGTTCTCCCTTGGGCTCTCTCTCCCATTTTCTCTACTGATCCTGTTTAGATATGTACCCTTATGCATTCCATTTTTGTCTCGGAACAAGAAGCCACCATCTTAGGGAGCCATCTCCCTACCTACCTATGTCCCTCTAATTCTCTCTCAGTAGCAATTTTATTACCTTTTTATATCTTTTACAAGGGCATAAAATAACACGTAACATATGTCAGTGGGTACATTAGGTAGGTAGGTAGGCTACACCAAAGCAAGGAGCGTTGTGATAGGCCCTAGCTGATATCTGACAGCATCCTCTGAGCAGTGGAAACTAGGGGTGTGTTCATATATTCCAAAAGATTTACCTTTGGCCACAAAGGTGTCAGGTCATGTACAGAGGGGGGTAATTGGCTACTAAGAGGGCTAAAGATGCTCAGTACATGTAGGCTCTGAACTTGAGGCCTTCTAACTTCTCCACATCACTGAAGCGCTAACCAGTCACTCAGTCTTTGCAGACATAGCTTTCCCCCAGGAATTCTCTTTCACATTAGCTGCTAGGGGGTTGTTAGTATATTCCCGAAGGAATTACCAATAGTCACAAAGATGTTAGGTCAGACACAGAGGTAGGCAATGAATGGCTGTTAAGGCATCTAAAGACATTGAAGATAATCTGGCTCTGGACCTGTAACATTCCAATTCTCCACAATCATGGAGAGTTCTGTCAATTAGCTTTGTAGAATCTCAGATTCAGAGATCTGCCAGCCTCTGCTTCCTGAGTTCTGGGATTAAAGGTGTGCACCACCAAGCCAGGCTAGTCTTGTAGAATCTTAAAATAAATAAGGCTTCCCCTATGCCCACCCCAATTTCAGTTCATAGTTGGGACAATTATTAATCTTACTAACCCAGTAAGGAAACTGAATTATTTTATTATACCAATAAGGAAATTGAGTTGTCTGGCTTATAAATGTGGAACTAACTGTCTAGGCCCAAGTTCTTATCTACCTCACTGCTGTATAAGGAAATCAAACAGGCATGACTTCCATGCAAAGTTGGGATCAAAACCCCCCTGAATTATCCTAGTGGACCATTTGACTAATGGACATATGTCTGGTTACTTTCCCAGACAGCCTTCAGGTTCACTTACAGCAGTGTTCCTCAACTGTCCTAATGCTGCGACCCTATACTACAGTTCTTTATGCTGTGGTGACCCCCAACCATAAAACTATTTTCATTTTTATTTCATAACTGTAATTTCACTTTGAATCGTAACGTAAATATATTTTCTGATGGTCTTAGGCAACCCCTGCGAAACAGCCACTCGACCCACAGGGGGTCTCGACCCACAGGTTGAGAATCTCTGCCTTACAGCCGTGCTTTTTTTCCCAATTAACAAGTCTAAGTAGAAAAAAAAAAGTTTACAGAGTAAGAGAACAAAGCCATTCTTTCAAGGTTCGTAGTTTTTTTGAATGGGGATGGAGTCCAGAGAAGGTCACAGAAACTGATACTGGACGATTAACATTAAAACAAGCTGTTGCTTCAAACACACTCAATATGCCTGTGTTTGAAGACTCTGAAAATAACCACGCAAGTCGAAGCCTAGCGCTCTGCGACTGGAGTCCGGCCCTTGGCATCGGTGATTAGCCTTGCTGAAAAGTTGGACACCCGAATGAGCACTGGTTTCGTTTAGTTTCGTGAAAGGGATGGCGCAGCCACTGACCCCGGAACGTCAGTCCTGCTCCCGGAACCACAATGCCAACGCCGGCTGTGCTGGGGCTGCATTCGGCAGAGCACCGAGGGGGCGGGGACAGGAGCGAGCCTGGCCAGGGTGACCCGGGGGCTAGGTGCCGGGCAAGCGGTGGAGGAGTTTGGAGCGACCATGCTGAGCGCCACGTGCCGCAGGCTCGCCCCGGCGCTGCGGGGTCCGCGCGCACCGTCCGCCGTCGCCAGGAGGTATCTGCTGGCGCCTGGGGTCAGGTCCTTCGCTGACCAGAGCGAGAGGGCGGAGGAGCCCCGCACCTTCCACCCGGCGCTGCTGAAGTTCCTGGTGTGTCCGCTCTCCAAGAAGCCGCTTAGGTGAGAGCCACCAGCCGCCTCTCCCCGGGGAAGGTGGTGGTGACCCAGTGGCTACAGCCATTGGGTCCGGAGCCCACTCCCTACCAGCGACCCCGCCGGCCCGCCCTCCTTGCTGGGATCAGTCCCACCCACGACGGGAGCGGGGTGCTTCTCGGGCTCTCCAGTAGCTACCCTTTACCATCAATCCCAGAGAGCTTCAAGAAAGACAGGGTTTCTCAGACTGGCGTCTCCAGAGCCTGTTGAACCACAGTGTCAGGGCCAGCCTCAGGACCTTTCTTTTCTCTCTCTCTCTCTCTCTCTTTCTTCTCTCTCTCTCTCTCTCTCTCTCTCTCTCTCTCTCTCTCTCTCTCTCTCTCTCTCTCTCTCTCTCTCTCTCTGCTGTGTAAGAGTGCATGTGCGGCACCAAAGGCCAAAAGTCATCGTGCATTGTCGTCTTCAATCGCTCCCCAATTTATTTTAGGAAGGGATCACAGGACCTAGAGCGAATTGAGCTGGGGGGCTTCACATCACTGCTCAGGAATAAGCTTACATATTTACCGAGAATCAGAACTCAGACCCATGCGTTTACAGGGCAAACATTTTACTGACTTAGCCATCTTCCCAGCCTTTTTCTTCATCTTTGTTTTTGTTTTGTTTGTTTGTTTTGAGACAGGGTTCCATATTTGGTTTGGCCGTTCCTGGAACTCTTTATGTTGCCCAGTCTAGTGAGTTGTAGTACTTCCTGCCTCAGCCCCCTGAGAGCAGAAGATTACAAGAATGAACTACCACCCTTGGTTTCTTGTTTCCAGTGTTCTGCCACCTGTATAAACCATAAAGACTCAGGACAAATCCAGAGCTATTCACTCTTTAAGACCAAAAAAAAAAAAAAAAAAAAAAATTATAGTAGCTTGTGAAGTGCTATACTTTTACACCAGATGCCTGACACTCTTAATCTGACTGTTCATTGCTGGTTTTTATCACATTTTTAACCGTCAGCTGGTTTTGGGGAAAGTACGTCCACGTCCACGGTTCCAGACTCAAGAAACAGAATAATGGGCAGCACCATTAGTATTCAAAAATGAACAAACGATAAAACGTGGTTATCTTTGGGTAGCAGGTTACTAACAATTTTTATTCTCATTTTCACCTTCTGGATTGGTCTCTATAGTGAAGAACTTACTTGGTTTCCTTAAATCTTGAAATCACCATTTGCTTTACTGTCTCTGTGTAGCTAGCTCACTGCAGACTCGATGCTTTCCAGACAGAGTTCCTCCTTTGTGCTCTCTCATCTTCCAGGCTTTTATTTTGCAAGTTTTGATTCTCAGTGTTTTCTTTCTGTTGTCTCATATAAGTCTCTCTAGCATTTACATCAACAGAGGAAGTTACTTTTTGTTTTTCCTTTTGGATGATTTGGGGTTCACCATAGCAAGGAAGGAATTCTGGCATGAAATGTAGACATCTTTTCTAACTGGTATGAAAAGGTTGAGGCATAACTTGGGAATAAAGTTATAAAAAAGATAATATGAGAAATACTGATTCCAGTCGGAATAATTACAGGTTGTAAGATGGTTTTCTAAGAGCAGTGGTTGGGTTGGCTAAGACTAAAACTATTGGAAGAGTAACTCTATATCAAGAATTGGATAGCTGGTGTATTTATTGATTATCAAGCTCTTCTAAAGCTTTGATTTCCCATAGTTCATTGTGTTCTTTTTCTCCCTCAGATACGAAGCATCGACGAATGAACTGATTAATGACGAGTTGGGAATAGCCTATCCAATCATTGATGGGATCCCGAATATGATACCGCAGGCAGCAAGGACAACACATCAAAATAAGAAGCAAGAAGAAGTTGAGCAGCATTAGACCATGATTGTTAAAAGCATAACTGCTGAGTTCTCTAATACTGTAGACCTTTAAGACAGGGAAGGGCAGTTGGGGAAGAACAGTGATTCACGTCTGTCTGCTAGACTGTTCTTCCACTGCTCTCATTAGCAGAACTGTTCTGAGATGCTTTCTGGAGGAGAATTTCCCACAGGGCTGCACCCGCACAGCCAGGCTTTGCTTTTACAGTCTGCTCTTGCCAACTACCGTGCCAGTGTGTGTGATCTTCCACCTTTGGACCTAGTTGGGTCTAAAACTCTGTAAGCATAGTTAGTGTAGCCAGAGTCAGAATGACGTATACATTAGTAAGAGGTCTGAGGCAGTATCTGAAAACTACACACAAACCCCTTTGGTTTACAAAAAGATTTACTTGTCTTGTTTCAGACTTAGGACTATGACGCAGGCTGTGGAAGCTTTTTTGTACGTGTTCTGTCCTCATTTTTTGAAGATTCTCACTTGTAACTGCTGTATCCGAAGAAGCATATGAGTGAAATATCTCAGTGCAGATTAACAGCTTCAGTCATCCGCTGAGGCCTGTTTCTCATCCCATTCATTTAAAAGTTAGTAATTTGAAATGTTTGTTTGGTTTCAAGGTCAATGGTAAGCTTAAGTACTTAGAAAATTCTGAGTGTATAAAATTACCTTCATCGCTTTGGCATCACATGCTTACATCAATAATAAAATAAGATGTTGATAGTTTACTACAAAACTCAGTTTGCTGAAGTGGGAGGGTGTCTGTTTGAATGAATGTTTTTGTCTCAAGAGTCTGGTAGTAAGAGAAAATGTGAAAATACTTTATGTAACTACATTTTTATTTCGGAGGCACTTAATATTCAAAAGAGAATAATTTCTCAGAAGTGAGGTACCTTTAGTTGGTAAGGTCAGGAATGGGAAGCCGATTATGTCCATTTAAGTTTAGAGGCATGTTTCAAGGTACACTCAGTTATTTTTGCCCTGGGAAATTTGATAAGTCCTAAAGGATTAAGCCTATGTTTTCTAGAACTGGAACAGAACTGGTCAAGGAGGATGCAGTATCTACTTTGGAAGCATAGCATGAATGTTTCAATCCTTACCTTAAAGAAACTTAAGAATTTGTTATAAATTTAATTGGTTACACACACCCCAGTCCGCGGCCTTGTGCATGCAAGGCAAGTGTGCAGCCACAGAAATAGTCTACCCCTAATTTACTAATCTATATTTATGTGGGATAGGGGCATAGCATGGGAGAAATCACAGGACAGCTTTGTGGAGTTGATTCTTTCCTTGCACCATGTGGATACTAGGGCTTCAACTCAAGTGTCCAGTCTTGGAGGTGAGACCTTTATCATCTGAATCATTTCACTGGCCCCCTAATTGATTCGTAATAAGCCAGCATCCTAAAGTAGTTTAATAAAAGTTTTACAGTGATTCTTCCTGTCAAGAGAAAATTACAACCTGTCATATGTTTCCTATTGTATTGTCAATATAGTTAAGTATAAGTCACATTCTTAAATTATCCAGTCGCAACACAGAGCTGAACTAGAGGGTTGTATAGCATCTCAGTTCCTGAAGTGGAGTTTTTAACCCTGAATTTCACAATTAACCAACTGGAAACTGGGCGATGTGAATGAACAGTTTTGCTGATGAAGCTAGTGTTAATCTGATAAGTCAGTTGCAGCTTTTTGAACTTAAAATCATTTTAGGGAGCTGACAAGTTGTCTCTGAGGGAATCTACTTGTACAAACTACCACAGGTGTGGTTATTAGCATAGTACACAGTCTTTAATCTTGGAACCTACAGAGGAGGTAGTAGCACTATTTTACAGATGGGCAAACAAGCGTATCAGTATTGACTTGAGCCAGGGAGTTCCTCTGAAACCTAGCACTTGAGAAGTGCAGGCAGGATCTGGAATTCAATCAACAGCTTGAACTAGAAAACCCTTTATCAAAACCCTAATTAAGCTCCTGGGGTCACCAAAAAAAAAAACAAAAAAACAAAAAAAAAACCAAAACAAGTAGAAGAGAATGGGGAAGAGGGAGTTGTTCAGTGGGAGAGAAGTTAAGAGGGTACTGGGATAACATGATAAATACATTATATACATGGCTGTATAAAGTCCATTTTGCACAATTAATATGTGCTAGTAAGTACTCAGAAAATAATTTTTGGGAGGTGTGTCTAGGTTGGGGTTTCTATTGCTGCCATGAAACACCATGACCAAAAGCAATTTAGGGAGGAAAGGGTCTGTTTAGTTTATACTTCATATCACTGTATATCATCAGAGGAAGTCAAAACAGGAACTCAAACGGTAGGATCCTGGAGGCAGGAACTGATGCAGAGGCCATGGAGGGGTGCTAATTACTGGCTTGTTCTCATGGCTTTGCTCAGCCTGCTTTTTTAATAGAACCTAGGACCACTAGCAAGGGATAGCACCATTCACCATGAGCTGGGCACTCCTCCATCATTAATAATTAAGAAAATATCCTTTACAGGCTTGCCTACAGCCCAATTTTATGGAGGCATTTTCTTAATTGAGGCTCTGTCCTTCCAGATGACTTCAGCTTGTGTCAAGTTGACATAAAACTATCCAAGCACAATTGATCCTGTGTCAGCTTGACTCACACATCACAGTTAAGCCACACCCTCTTCCTTTCTCTTTCATCCATACGATCTCACATTAAAAATACAAGTAACTTTAAAAATCCCCAGTCTTTACAAATTTAAACATTTAAAAATTCAGTCTCTTTAAAATGGCCAATCTCTTAAAGCTAACGTCTTTTAAAATTCGAAGTCTCTCAGCTGTGGGCTGCTCTACAATAAAAAATAAATACTTCCTTACTTCAAGAGGGAAGAACCAGGGCACAGTTACAACCAAATCAAAGCAAAAGGAAACTCCAAAAGTGAAAACTTTATATTCAGTGTCTGGGATTCACTCAGAAACTTCTGGACTCCTCCAAAGGACTTGGGTCACTTCTCTGGCTCTACCCTCTACATCATACATACACAGCTTGTCTTCTAGGCTCCAACTACCTTCACTCCACAGCTGCTGTTCTTGGTGGTCATCCCATGGTATTGACATCTCCCAAACGCTAGGGTCTTCTGCTGCCACTGGGCTCCACTTTCACCAATAGCCTCTCATAGGCTTTCTTCATGGTGCCAAGCCTCAACTTCTCTGCACGACCCTTTCAGTCCTGGACCTTCAACTGAGGCTATTCTTTCACCAATGGCTTCTCCTGGCCTCTCGCAGTGCCAAGCCTCAGCTGCTTTTCATTGCCCCTTTATGCCTTCAAACCAGTACTGCCTGGGTGATTTTCACAGTACCAAGTTCAGCTGCCAGTGTGAGGTACAACCTTGGCTGCCTCTGGAACACAGCTTCTGTGTGCTGACTGTCTCAGGAAAAACTTCTCCCAAAGATTTCACCTCAGTGATGCTGGTCTCTTCTTAATCACCACTAACTTTTTAGGTCCAGCCAACCAGCATCAAGTATCCCAGCAAAGCAAAGGTTTCGATTTAGTGGTTCTGATATCTTGTTAATCACAGCTGATTCTTCACTTGCAGCTGACCAGAACCACAGAATCTCAATTCAAAATAACAAATGAGTCCTGATAGAGTCTTTAAACTTCCCCCTGACACTTCACAAGCCAGGCCTCTATCATCTGCATTGCTCTCAACATTCTTATCTCCCAAGTTCCTACAGAACAGTTCACCAAGCATTGAACACTCAATGGCTCTTCTTGGCCAAAGTTCCAAAGTTCTTCTACAATTTTCCCACCCCTAAAAAAAACATGATCAGGTCTGTCACAGCAATACCCTACAATCCTGGTACCAACTTGCCTTAATTAGGGTTTCTATTGCTATGATGAAACACTATGACCAAAAAGCAAGTTTGAGAGTGTGGTGGTTTGACTAAGAATGGCCCCCATTGGCTCATATATTTGAATGCTTGGTCACCAGGAAGTGGTGCTATTTGAAAGGATTAGTAGGTATGGCCTTATTGGAGGAAGTGTGTCAAACCTACAAAGTTTGAGGCCTTTGAGATTTCTGTCTTCAATCCAGATGTAGAGTTCTCAGCTACCATGTCTGCCTCTATGCTACCATGCTTCACTGCCATGAGGATAATGGATTAAACCTCTGAAACTCTTAAGCAAGCCTCACTTAAATGCTTTCCTTTTATAAGTGTTGTCATGGTCATGGTGTCTTGTCACTGCAATAGAACATTGACTAAGACAGGAAGGAAAGGGTTTATTTGGCTTATACTTCCATATCACTGTTTATCATCAAAGGAAGCCAAGACAGCCACTCAAACAGGACAGGAACCTCGAGGCAGGAGCTGATGCAGAGGTCATGGAGGGGTGCTACTTACTGCATTGCTCTCATGGCTTGCTCAACCACCAGGACCACCAGTCCAGGAATGACACCACTCACAATGGGCTGGGCCCTCCCCATCAATCACTAATTAAGAAAATGCCTTATTGGCCTGCCTACAGCCCAATTTTATGGAAGCATTTTCTTAATTGAGGTTCCTTTATCTCAAATGACTTTAACTTGTGTCAAGTTGACATAAAACTACCCAACACAGGGTAACACCAGACCGATCTATCTACCTTCCCTTTATTGTTTTCTATGTGTCTCAGTAAACTTGTAAGGGAACATGACCCTTCTCCAAGAAAAAAAGATTCAAACTAACCTAATTAAGATAATGGCTGGGCCATTAATAACCACAGAGTAGCCTGTTGCCTTTTATGTTCAAGTAATAAAAATATTTTTACACCATCTACAGTGGTGTAATTAAATTCAATAATTTTTCTAAATAATACTATGATGATTTTCAAATGGTTTTATTGCTCCAGTAGTAAGTGGTTTAAAATAATTTTTAATATTTTATTCAAAAACTATAAAAGGTGACTAAGAAGAGGTAAGTGATAAACAATGTAACCAATGAACTAAAAACCCTGATATTCTATTCTTTCATACTCTGAGACTAGACAGAGATAATATGGGCTTCCTTAACCAATTCTCCTAACCCAAACTAGCTCCTCTAATCATTGGCATTCAGGCTCCTTGATAGGAAGACCTCTGAGAAGCTCAGGAACCTAGGGCACTGTTCATTGTTTAACAAGACCTCAATGAGCCCTGGCTTAGAAGTTAAAAAAGAATAACTATGGTAGGCCAACGGGTACATCAAATGTACACCATTTGTGAGCATATGATTTTATTTCTTGGTGGTTGGGAAAGTTTTTATTTTTCACCACTAACCCTTTATAAGTATTTGCTAAAACAAAAATGTCACGAGAATTAAAATCTGATGCAAATATACATAACCACTGGAAAGGGAGAAGGGGATTTCTTGTCATTGCTCTGGATAGGCTGTGAGAATCTTTGAGGGTTTTCTCAAATAATGAGCACCCCTGTAAAACAGATGATACGATGAAGTGATAAACAGGGTAGATGAATTTCTGTCCTCATAACCTACAAAAATACTTAGTGTTCTACACCTGTACATCAGGGACAATGTTCTCTAAGTTAACTCTAGAAAGTGTGGCTGTTGTCTCATTAATGGTAATCCTTGTGTGTTTAATGAAAATCTTATCGCTTCATAATTCTCAGTGTGAGAGATGTATTTACATTCTCACGAACATTCTGCATATATCCACAAGGGATTCAGTACCAGAAAATATGTTTTGCAAAAATGATAGTCATCAGGACAGCACAGGTTTATGTCTGCTAAGGTGCCTGTGTTGCTACATGGAAGTTAATATGCTCTGTGTTCATTCTTTCCCAGTGGTTCTCAACATGTGGGGTGTGACCCTTTGAGGGTTGGAGATTAGATATCCTGCAAATCAGATATTTCCATTACAATTCATAATAGTACCACAATACAGTTATGAAGTAGCAATGAAGTAGTTTTATGGTTGGGGTCACCACAACATGAAGAACTATGTTAAAGGGTCGCATCATTAGGAAGGTTGAGAACCGCTGTTCTTATCTGTCGACACTGGCCCAGATGTTCAGTATTAGCATTAACATGGAATTCTGATTTGTCCTGTCTTTTCTATCTTCAAATGCGGTTCAAACAAAGTTCAGAATCCCTCTTACATTTTATGACAAGGAACACACAAAGGATGCTTAATTCAGGTTTCTGGGTGTTATTATAGCTTGATCTCAAGGGAAGAAATAGAAATGATTTCAATTAGCATGGCTACCTGACTAAAATTGGAGGTCCAAAAATGTTGCTTACATTCTTTCCCTTTTTTTGACTACTAAAATTTTATTTATTGGGAAAAAACCCTAACTTAATCAAAATAGCATCTACTCATTAGACTGAAATGCAACAATCCAGAAGGTTAGACTTGGTTTTCTTCACTACTGTCTAACATGCCTCTTCCTTTTGAGCAAATTTCTGTTTACAAAAAAAAAAAAGTAACAAAAACGCATAGATTCTAATTTCTTAGACTGAGAGTTTTTACTGTCTGAAGTACCATATGCTTCAGTTATGAGCTATATAAATAATAATGTCCTGTGGCACAATAGGGTGACTAAACTTCATGGCATTTGATAAAGTACAGGGAATATCCCTAACAACAAAATGTTCACGGAGAGGAAAATTAGTTTCCTTCTTTGATCATAGTACAATGCATACATGTATTATGCCCCTTAAGTATGTGATATTTTGTGTCAGTTTAAAAGGCACCTTATATTTTGATATTATACATGATATTATGATTGCCTGCTTTTTGTCTTCAATCTAGAGCAGTGGTTCCCAACCTTCCTACTGCTGTGACCCTTTAATACAGTTTCTCATGTTGTAGTGACCCCCCAACCATAAAATTATTTTTGTTGCTACTTCATAACTGTAATTTTGCTACTATTATGAATTGTAATGTAAATATCTGTGTATTCCTGTGGTCTTAGGGGACCCCTGTGAAAGGGTTGTTTGTGTAGAGGGGTCATGACCCACAGATTGAGAACCACTGGTCTAGGTAGTAAACTCTTGTTGCAAAAAATTTTGCTTTCCTTTGGGTTCTCAATTGAACCCCAGTGCCTTGTGTATGGTAGATTACCATTACAACATTTTTATTTATTTTTTAAATATATATTTTATTTATTATGCCTGTGTGTATATGCTCACATGTGTGTACAGGTGGCATGGAGGCTCAAAAAGCGCATTGGATCCCTTGGACCTGGAGTTTCAGGTGTATGTGAACCACCCAGTGTGTGGCTGTTGGGACCCAATCTCTGATCCTATGATAGAGTAGTAAGTGCTCTTGACTCCTGAGGCATCTCTCCTGCCCTATTGTTTGTCTGAGGCAGGGCCTCTAAGCTCAGACTGAAGCTCATCCAACTCCCCCTGCCTCCTGGGTGCTGGGATTGCAGACACGAGCCATCATGCCTGGCTGTCACGACATTTCTAAAATAATTCTTAGTACAAAACAGGCAGTTACTTCCTGAGCAAACATATGACTCAGACAAGTCTTACTAATTTTTAGTGTTTTTATTTATTCTTAGACAATTTCATATATATGTGTATATAGATAAATATCATGTACCTTGATCATATATACTCAACACATGGCCCTCCCACCTTCATATCATTTTTTAAAAAAATAACCCACTGAATTCAATTAGTGCTGCCTGAATAAGCATGAGCAACTTACCAGAAAATCTTATAATTTCAGCCCAGTTAACATCTCAGGTTCATCTTGAGAGCTAGAAAACCTTCTGCGTATATAAAGTTGTGGGGTTAGGGAGATGGCTCAGTGGGTAAAGTACTTTCTCAAGCACGAGGACCTTATTTCAAATGCTTAAACCCACATTAAAAACATGAGTATAGTTCCCTACACCTCTGTAGCCCCTACACTTCAGAGTGCAGAGACAGGAAGTTAGCGCCTTACTGCCTAATTCCAGATTCAGTGGAGACTGCCTCGATGCAATAAGACAGTGATAGCATAGGCCGTACAAGGGCCTCAGCCTCCATGTGCATGCACCTAGGCACAGATGAGAGTCCACGTGCCATGTCCATATGCATGACATACACACACACACACACACACACACACACACACACACACAAATTAAATATTGTGAGGATCAAGTTGAAATTTACATGTGAAAATTTCCCCAACCAAGGAATAGATAAAGAAAAAAGTGGTACATTTACACAATGGAGTATTACCTGGCTGTTAAAAACAACGACATTAGGAAATTTGAAGGCAAATGGATGGAATTAGAAACAAAAAATCATCCTGAGTGAGGTAACCCACACTCAGAAAGACAAACATGGTATGTACTCACTCACATGTGGATACTAGCTGTAAAATAAAGGATAACCATTCTACAATCCACAGACCCAGAGAGACTAGATAATGCCTAGGATATCCCTGGGAAGGGCAAATAGAAGAGATTTCATGAGTGGATTGAGGGTGGGTGGGGATGGGAACATGAGAGATCAGTATCATTTTATTTATTTATTTATTTGTATATTTATTTATTTTTCTATGTTAGGATAGCCCTGGCTATCCTGAAACACACTATATAGACCAAGCTGGTCTCAAACTTACTAGCCTCTACCTCCTGCATGTGAAGGTTAAAGGCATATGCCACCATGTTTAACTCATTTAATTCTTTTTTTTTCTAATTATATTTAGAAGTTTGCTATTTTACTTAATTTTAATTATTTATTTTACATCCCTGCCACAGTTACCCCTTCCTCCTCTCCTCCCGGTCCCTCCTTCCCACCCCGCTCTGTTCCCACTACCCAATCCACTCTTCCTCTGTTTCTGTTCAGGAAAGGGCAGGTCTCCTGTAAGTATCAACCAAACATGGCATATCAAGTTGCAGTAAGACAAAGCACCTCCCCATATATTAAAGCTGGGCAAGGTGACCCAGCATGAGAACTAGGGTCCCAAAAGCCAGTAAAAGAGTTAGAGACAACCTCTGCTCCATTAGGAGTCCCACAAAAGAACCAAGCTACATAACGGTAAAATATATACAGAGGGCCTAGGTCAGTCCCCTGCAGGCTACCTGGTTGTCAGTTCAGTCTCTGTGAGCCACTATGAGCCCAGGCCAGTTGATTCTGTGGGTTTTCTTGTAGTGTCTTAACTCTTATGGCTCCTACAATCCTTCGTCCCCCTCTTCTGCAGGATTCTCTGAGTTCCACCTAATGGCTACTATAGAAGGATGTAGCTAAGAACCCAGGACTCCTTCCCTGTGAGTTCTCAGGTAAAGGTTAAAGAATCTCCTGGGAGGATAAGGTCACCAGAGTAATTGTGTAATTATCAAAGACAGCATACACATACATTTCTCTAACTGATTTATGGGGCAACTGTAGAAAACTATGTACAGGGAGAGGGGGTGGGGGAGGGCCTGGGAGGAGAGGAGGGAGGGGAAACTGCAGCGGGGATGTAAAATAAAGAAATAAATAAATTTATAAAAAAAACCCAAAACTATGTATAACTCTTTTGGAAGGTTATAATATAACCTAACACTCTTACTATTAACTGTGTGGGAAGTAGATGTGAGCAAAGCTGTAATTAGAGCAAGCAAATGATAACAGATGGTAACTTGAACTCACAGTGGCACAGAAGAGAATCAGAAACCAAAAAATTAATATAATCAATTCTATAAACATACTTGCTTTAAAAATAACTCACAAAAACACCAAAAGGGAAATCTAAATAAGCAAGCAAAGGACCAATAAGATAAAAAAAAATGTTCAGACAAAGCAAAATGAAACAAAAACTCTACAAGAATGCCATTGAATTAATTTTGTGTTGGCTATCTCTGTTGGGTATGGGACTTGCCCAAAAGTTTGGTTAACATACCCAGTGAGAGTCCCTTGGAAAAAAATTGATTTTTCCTTTGCCACTGGATATCAATTACAGATGGCTTCTTGGTTGTGGAAGTATCCTGTGCCTACTTGCCCCTGTCAGTGCTGGGACCCTTTCTGGCTTAAACTTGTGCGGGTTTTATGTGTGCTGCCACAGTCTCTGTGAGTTCCTGTGTGCATTAGATCTGCCGTGTCTGGAGGACACTGTTTCCTTGGAGTCGTTCATCACCCCTGGTTTGTATAAATCAATCCACTCATCTGCATAGAACCCTGAGCCTTGAGGGAGGACTCTGATGAAGACATCCCATTTAGGATTGAGGACTCCAAAGTACCCGACTCTCTGCATGCTGTCCAGATTTGAGTTTCTGTATCAGTCCCCATCTTCTGAAAGAAGCAGCTTCTCTGATGTGGCCTGAATGAGGCACTGATCTATGGGTATAGCAGGATGCCATGAGGAGTTCTTTTATAGCTATGTTCCTTTAGCAGTATAATAATAGTCTTAGGTTTTCCCATAAGCCCATGACCTATCTAGTCTCAGGGTCTGGGCCACTTTAATGGTGTCAGGTATGGATTCCAACTCATGGAGTGCCCTTAAATCTAATCAGAAAGCAGTTGGTTTCTCCTATATTTGTGGCACTATTGTACCCATATATCTTGCAGGCAGGTGGTTGCTGTAGGTTGCCAGGTTTGTAGTGGAGAGTTGTTCGTGATTATTCCAGGTATACTGTGTACCTTCCAGTATCATGCGCATTAGTCACTAGGGGGGAAGCTTCTAATTAGGCACCAGCTCAGCTTCTCTGTGTTCTTCAGTGATGTGTTTTCATAAATAGAACCTTACCATCCCGTTATAGATAGCAACCAAGAGCCTGTGATGTTTGGGGATGTCTTAGTTACTGTTCTATTTCTGTGAGGAGAGACCATGACCAAAGCAACTTATGAAAGGAAGCATTTAATTGGGGCCTTATTTATAGTTTCAGAGGGTTAGTCAATGATCATCATGGTGGGGAGTGTGGCAGCAGGCAGGCAGGCATGGCGCTGGGGCAGGAACTACAAGCTCACACCTGATCCATAAGTTGCAGGAAGAGTGAGAGTGAGACTGGGCCTGGCATGACTTTTGAAACTTCCAAGTCTACCTCCAGTGACACCTCCTCCAATAAGGCCATACCTTCTCTAGCAAGGCCAAACTTCCTAATCCTTCCCAAATGGGAAGTTCTGCTAAATGGGACTTAAGCATTCAAATATATGGTGATATTTAATTTATGCTGAAATGTGACTTTATTTGTATGTTAATAAATAAAGTTGCCTGGGGATCAGAGCTAAAAGCAAGCCATTTAGCTGAAGTCCGGCGGTGGTGGCACACGCTCTTAATCCGATCACATGGCAAGCAGAGTCTTTGAGTAGTCAAGGACACAGCCAAGCGGTGACCCTAGCCTTTAATCCCAGTACGAACCATAGAGACCTGGAGATCTGTATAGACAGGCAGTGACAGGGAAATCATGTGATTGGGTTTAGAGCCAATGAGAAGGTAGAACAGAAAGACAATAAAAAGACAGGCCACACAGGAGAAGGTCTCTCTCTCTCTCTCTCTCTCTCTCTCTCTCAGGGGAAGGACGGCAGCAAGTGGTAAGCTAAAGGCTATTCGCTAGTGCTCTGATCTCTTGGGCTTTTAACTGTGTATTTGGTTCTGTGTTTCTTATTTAATAAGACTGTTTAGAATTTCATCTACACAAATATTTGAGTCTATGGGGGCCATTCTCATTCAAACCACCACAGGGGCTTTCTAATGGGTCACTTTGGCCAATGACTCAACAAGATGTACCTATTTCTGGCACTGGAGGTTTTACTTGGTGCCATGTGATGTCTAGTTGCGGCAAATGACTCCCTATTATTTGGTGACTCCATTTATATTTATTTCTTATGTGTACATATTTTACGATGCTTCTCTAGTAACAGATTTCCATATAGTTTTTCAAATGCCCTTTAGTGTTAATCGTCCCTCCCCATAGTCCCTCTTTTACAGTTCTTCACCATCCCCCTCCCAATTTAATTCTGCTATTCCAATTTCCCTTTTGTCTCTCTGTAACAGTATATTCTATTTACCTTTCCTTGAGGGATCCTCTCCTTCCCCTTAGTCCCTTACTAGGTACCTTATCTGTGGCTATTCATTGTAGCATATATACTGAAAGCTTAAAAGCTAACATCCATGTATAAGAGAAAACATACAATATTTGTCTTTTTGGGTCTGAGTTACCTAAGGATGATTTTTTTTCTAGCTCCATACATTTACCTAAAAATTTAATGATTTTGTTGTTTCTTTTTTTTAACATGTTTTTATATTTTTAAATTCCATCATGTAAATGTACACATTTTCATTACCCATTTATCAGTTGATGACTATCTAGGCTGTTTCCAATTTCTGGCTCTTATAAATAGAGCAATAATGAACATGGTTGAGCAAGTGTCTCTGTAGTAGTATGAAGCATACTTTGGGTATATGCCCAAAGGTGGTATAGCTGGGTCTTTAGGTAGCTCTATTCTCGCTTCCTGAGGAACCACCACACTGACTTCCATAGTGGCCATACAAGTTTGCACTTCCACTAACAATGAGTAAGTGTTCCCCTTACTCCAAATTCTCACCTTTATGTGATGTCATTTGTTTTATTGATTTGGTCATTTGACTGCTACAGATAAAATCTCAAGGTAGTCTTAATTTGTATTTCCATAGTGAATAAGAATTTTGAACATTTCTTTAAATGTTTCTCAGCCATTTGTGTTTCATCTTTTAGAACTCTACTTAGTTCTGTACCAGTTTTTAATTTGTTTTTTGTTTTCTTAATGTTCATAATTTTTAGTTCTTTATATATTATATATTTTATTTATATTATTTTAGAAACTAACCCCCTATTAGATGAATAATCTTTCCTCATTCCGTAGGCTGCCACTTTGCCTGATTGATGGTATCCTTTGCCATATAAAAGCTTTGCAGTTTCATGAGGTCCCATTTATTAATTGTTGTTCTTAGTGTCTGTGCTATTGGTGTCCTATTCAGAGAATCCTTTCCTGTGCCAATGAGTTCAAGACTATTTCCCACTTCTCTCCTATCAGATTCAGGGGTACCTGTTTTTTTTCTTTCTTTCTTTTTTAGAAGCATAAATATTTATTTGTAACAAAGGAGTTTGTGTACAGTGTTGAAAATCTACAACTTCTTGTTAAATTCACATTTGCACTTCACCTTTTTAAACAAACATTTATAATCATTATTTTATACAGATATAGATATGTAAGTACAACATTGAGTTCAGTGGTCCTTCAGCATTTTCCACTTAAAGGTTTTTTTTAAACATAAAAACAGGTTATAATTCCAAAGTCCAGAGTTATTTGAAACTGGAAAATATTTTCTCTGTAGAAAATAGTAAAAATGATAACACTTCCCAATAAGCCCTTTTAAGCCAAATAATAGCTGAATTATACATATAAATATTGAGTTGGTGAGCAAGCAGAGCATTGGTTTTTCAAGACAGGGTTTCTCTGTGTAGTTTTGGTGCCTGCCCTGGATCTTGCTCTGTAGACTAGGCTGGCCTTGAACTCATAGAGATCCTCCTGTCTCTGCCTCCCAAGTGCTGAGATTAAAGGCGTGCACTACCACCCACCCGGTATCTGGTCTTATGGTGAGGTCATTGATCCATTCAGAGTTGAGTTATGTGTGGATGATAAATACGTATCTAATTGCGTCTTCTACACACAGATACCCAGTTTGACCAGCACCATTTGATGCTGTCTTTGTTCCAGTGTGCATTTTTTACTTCTTTGTCAAAGTTCATGTGTCTATAGGTGTGTAAATTTATGTCTGGGTCTTCAAATCAATCCCATTGATCAATGTGCGCTGTGGATATTATTCTGTATAAATAAAACACTGATTGGCCAGTGGCCAGGCAGGAAGTATAGGCAGGACAAGCAGAGAAGAGAATTCTGGGAAGCAGAAGGCTGAGGAAGGGAGACACTGCCAGCAGCCGCCATGACAAGCAGCATGTGAAGATGCCGGTAAGCCACAAACCACGTGACAA
This sequence comes from Peromyscus eremicus, assembly GCF_949786415.1. Lineage (NCBI taxonomy): Eukaryota > Metazoa > Chordata > Mammalia > Rodentia > Cricetidae > Peromyscus > Peromyscus eremicus. Next base: position 73,266,597 of record NC_081418.1, read on the forward strand.
GGTGTAGATTTATAGAAATGGTTTAATTTAAGATATAAGAACAGTTAGCAAGAAGCCTGCCATGGTCATACAGTTGGTAAATAATATAAGCATCTGTGTGTTTATTTTATAAGTGGGCTGTCGGACTGCCGGGGATTGGCGGGACCCAGAGAGAAAACTCCAGCTACAAATGTGTCTGTTTTTATGCCAATACCAAAGTGTTTTTATTTCTACAGTTCTGGAGTACAACTGGGTAATACTTTCAGCAGTTCTTTTATTATTCAAGATTGCTTTAGCTATCATGGAAGTTTTGTGTTTCTATATGAAGTTGAAAATTGTGTTTTCACTTTCTGTGAAGAATTGTTTGGATATTTTGATGGGGATTATATCAAATCAGTAGATTGTTTCTGGTAGGATGTCCATATTAATCCTACCAATTCATGAGCATAGATTTCCATCTTCTGATATCTTCTTCAATTTCTTTCTTCAATGTCTTTTTTTTGTTTTTGAGACAGGATCTCACTATATACCTCTGGATGTTCTGGAACTTACTATGTAGACAAAGACAGCCTTGAACTCACAGAGATCCACTTGTCTCTACCTCCAAAGTGCTTGGATTAAATATGTGAGCCACTACACCTGCCTCCTTCTGGCTCTTTCTTCAATTCTTATTTTTTTTTATTATACAAGTCTTTTATTTTCTTTGTAAGAGTTACTCTAAGATATTTTATTTTATTATGTTGCTATTATGAAGGTACTGTTTACCTGATTCCTTTTTCTGTAAATTTGTCATTTGTATAAAGAAAGACTACTAATTTTTGTGCATTATTTTTTTTCATTTTACAAGCTGTAGTCTTTATTTAATTATAGGTCAAATAATGATACTTCATTCATCAATCTTTTCATAGGACAGAGAAACAAATTTCAGTTGATTCCAGAGTTTTAAACTCAAGTCCTAGTGTGAAGTAGGAACTGAAGTAGTCCAAGCCTGAGCTTCTATTTCTAAACAGTCAAAGGGGGTGTTCCTGCATGGGCATACAGGAACTTCAGTGTTCACACCATCATCTCAGAAACTCTTATCTTATCTTTGTTGTCTGTCATGTTTCCTGATTACCATTTTTAACCTTCATTTATGTTCCATTCTCTTGTTACAACTAGAACAACCTGATAAAACCAGGCTGGGCTTTGATGTCTCATGGAAAATTGGTGGTGAAAATCTGTTGTCATTGGAAGAATATAACCAGGTGACTCCTTGAAGAAATGACTGTGGGCCAAGCCTTCTGCCCTGGGAAACGGGTTAATGCCATTTCAGTAATGTGAGTAAATTGTCCAGGAGAAGGAGTAACTCCCCCTGGTGTTCTTGTCTTGACTAAATGCTTGTCCAGCCACCATGTTATGACTCAACATGAAGGTGCTTATTGGATGCTACCATCAAGTATTTGAGTTTCTTAGTCTTCAGAATCATAAGCCAAGCATATGTCTATTGTTTATAAATTTCCCAGTTGGTGATACTCATTATTACAGCGGGAAATAGAGTAAGATATCCATCTTTCTAAGTCTCAGTCTTTGATTTGTTTTAACTGCAATGTAAGTCTAACAGCGGTAACAAGAGGGATGCCAGTGGCTTCAGCTAGAGAAGACTATCCCTTACATGACATTGTGGGTACAGAAGACTACGCCTTACATGACTGTGATTGTGCATTAGTTTTGTATCATACTACTTTGTTGAAACTGTGTATTAGCTGTAGAAGTTTACTGGGGGAGTTTTTAGGGTCTTTTATGTATAAAATCGTATCATTTACAAATGATATGTAAATAAAGATACTTTGACTTCTTTCTTTCCTATTTGTATCTCCTCAATGTCCTTCAGTTATCTTATTGTTCTAGTTAACACTTCAAGTATTATATTGAATAGGTATGGAGAGAGTGGACATTCTTGTCTTGTTCTTGAGTTGAGTGAAAGGGCTTTGAGTTTCTCTTCTTTTAGGATGGGGTGGGCTTGCTGTAAATTGCCTTTATTATGTTGTTATGTTGAGGTATGTTCCTTGTATCCTTGTATCCCTAGTACCTCCAGACCCTCCCACACACCTTTTTTGTTTTTTTAAGACAGGGTTTCTCTGTGTAACAGTTCTGGCTGTCTTGGAACTCACTTTGTAGACCAGGTTAGCCTCAAACGCACTGAGATCCACCTGCCTCTGCTTCCCAAGTCCTGGGATTAAAGGAATGCACCACAACCACCCAGCTCTCCAGAACTTTTATCATGAAGGAATATTGGATTTCATCAAAGGCCTTTTCTGCATCTAATGAGGTGACCATGTGATCATTCAGTCTTTTTTATGTGATGGGTAGTTTATTGATTTGAGTATGTTGAACCATCCCTGCATCACTGACATGAAACCTATTTGATCATGGTGGATGATATTTTTGATGTGTTCTTGGATTTGGTTTACAAATATTTTATTGAGAAACTTTTCATCTATACTCATAAGGCATGATGGCTATTCTTGGTTGTAAACTTGACTATACCTGGGATTTACTAAAACCTAAATGACTGGGCATGCCTGTAAGGTATTTTCTGTTTCTCTAGGAAACCCTGACTAATATATAAGGGATATTGTTTATAATTTTTTTTTGTTGAGTTGCTGTGGTTTTAGTATCAGGGTAATTGTAGCCTCGTAAAAAGAATTATGAAATGTTACTTTAGTCTCTATTTTGCAGAATAATTTCAGGTGTATCAGTATTAACTCTTCTTTAAAGGTCTGGTTCAGTTCTGTACTTAATCTATCTTTCCTTGTGTTTTTTTTGGGGGGTGGGGGGTTTTTTAATTACTGTTTCTATTCCACTATTGGATCTGGTTCTGTGGAAGTTGCTTATCTGATCTTGATTTAACCTCAGTAGTTCACATATATCAAGATATCTACCAATTTATTTTAGGTCTTCTAGTTTGGTGGAGTACAGGTTTTTAAAGTATGTCTGTAAGGTTCTCTGGATTTCCTTGGTATCTGTTGTAATGCTCCCTTCTCATTTCTAATTTTATTAATTTGGTTATTTCCTCTCTGTCTTTTAATCAGTTTGGCTAAGAGTTCATCAAGCTTGTTGATTTTCCCAAAGAACCAACTCTTTGTTTCCTAGCTCCTCCAACCCCCCCCCCCCCCAATGCCATTTCATTGATTTCAGCCCTGAGTTTGATTGTTTCTTGCCATCTAGTCATTTGGGGCATTATTTCTCCTGTTGTTCTAGAGCTTTTAGGTGTGTTACTAAGTTACTGATATGAAGTCTCTCCAATTTTTTTTTGATGTAGGCACTTAGCTATGAACTTGATTCTTAGGTCTTCCTTCATTCTGTCCCATAAGTTTCATTTTTACTCAATTCTAAAAAGTTTTTAATTTCCTCCTTAATTTGTGTCTTGACCCATTTTTCATTCAGTAGTGAGTTGTTTTGTGTCCATGAATTTGTAATCTTACTGTTGATATTCCATAGCTGATCCATTATGGTCAGAGATAACATATGGGTGTTATCTCAGTTTTCTTACTGTTGAGTTTCTTCTGTTGAGTCTTGTTTCATGTCCAAGTATGTGGTCAATTGTGGAGAAAGTTCCAAGCTGCTGTGATGACATTATATTCTTTTGTGTTTAGCTGGAATGTTCTATATCTGTCTTATAGGTCCATTTGTTTTATGATGTTATTTAACTCCAGAAATTTTTTTGTTTAGTTTTTGTCTGTACGACCTGTCTACTAGTGAGTGTGGGATGATTAAGTCACCTGCTATCACTGTGTGAGGGTCAATGTGTGATTTTAGCTGTGGTAGTGTTTCTTTTATTAACTTTGTGCATAAATGTTTAGGATTGCAATAGGTTCTTATGTTCTTGGTGGATTCTTCCTTTGGTGAGTATGTAGTATTTTTCCTTCCCTATCCTTTTGGTTAGTTTTGATCTGAAGTCTTTTTTTTTTTTTTTTTTTTTTTTTTGGTCAGATGTTAAGATAGCTATACCTGCTTGCTTCTTGGGTCTATTTGATTGGAATATCTTTTTTTCCATTCGTTTATACTGAGGTAATGGCTAGGGTGTGTTTCTTGGATGGGACAGAAAGATGAATACTGTTCTGTTTTCTAATACAATTGGTTAGTCTGTATCTCTTTACTGGGGAATTGAGACCCTCATATTGAGAGTTAACAATGAGAAGTGTTTATTGAGTCTTGTTATTTTTGTTGTTGTTATGTTAGGCTTCCTCCCCAATTTGGACTCAAATATTTAGGATCTGGACAGCAAAATGTTAGTCCTATATTCTTTAAACCTTTCACTGGTGATATGTCAGTTCCTGTACAAAAAACAACAACAACAACAACAAAAATAACTGGATGATCTATTCCCATGAACACTAGTATTTCCTTTTCTTTTTTGGTTTTTCGAGACAGGGTTTCTCTGTGTAGCTTTGTGCCTTTCCTGGATCTCGCTCTGTAGACCAGGCTGGCCTCGAACTTGCAGAGATCTACCTGCCTCTGCCTCCCGAGTGCTGGGATTAAAGGCATGGGCCACCACCGCCTGGCTTAGCATTTCCTTTTAAAAAGTGAACATCTATTCACAAAAATACTTTCTTGAGGGCCCATATGCAGAATCTACAATAAACATTACAATAGGACTGTATTAAAATAAAAATCTGACACTGCCATGGCCTCCATGCCTTCAAGCATCTTGAAGCCTGGTTCAGGATATTGTAGTACCCTTCATCTATAGGTTATTATGTTCAAAGGCATCAATAGAGGCCTCAGAATGTCAATAGTCTGAAACTGTATATAGGTTGTATTTTCCTATGCATGCACACTTTTTATAAACATTTAAATTTTACTTCAAGGAAGTGCTTTATGACTTAAATATATTAAAATTGCCCAAACCACTACTCATATTGTTATTTGAACACAAGCACTGTGATACTTCCCTGTCAATGTGGAAAACTAAAAGATGGCTTATATTTGGATGAAACAGATTAAGATGGCACTTGATTATACCCTACTACTTAGGATGTTAAATTGTATAAGATGTTTATTTTTGTTTACAATTTTTGGATTGTAGGTAGGCTACATATCAAATGAAACTATGGGAAGTATAACCACACTACTGTGCTTAATTCTTCTGAAGAAAATGACAAACAGAAAGAAAAAGTATGTAAGGTGTAAGACAGACATGGAAGAAATAAATTCCTTGGAGTATAAATCTGCTACCGAACAGAGAGAATACAACACTCCAAGAAGACTGACCAGGTGTCTAAGAGTTCAGAACTAGACTCCATACAAGTCTGAGTGTCTTCCAACATACATGTGATTCATAAAAATAATAATAATAAGATAACTGCTTCTCAAAGGTAAGGACTCAGAGTAAGAGGCTGACAAAGTCACTGAGTCAATCCCAGGAAAGCCACAGGTGAGGTGTAGAGGCACACTGGGAAGAACTGAGCCTTAAAGCTGCAACTCTCCTCAGTAGGTGTAGATTTGCATTGATGACTCAGTATACCATGAAAAGGGACACAGAAAACAACAAAGACATGTCAAATGATGACCACATCATGTGATGATGCCAAGTGAAGTGAGCCAGCCTCACAGCGGCAAGTGACATGTTCCCTCTAATATATGGGATTTAGGGAGTGAAAAGAAGAACGTGGAAGGAAAATAGGCAACAAAGCATAAAGAGGGGGGAAAGTAAGAAGGAAATTTAATTTTTTAAAGATTTATTATTTTATGTGTATGAGTGTCTTGTCTGCATGTATGTATGTGCACCACATGCATGGTTGGTGCACAGAGACATCAGAAAAGTGCATCAGGTCCCCTGGGACTTGAGTTACAAGGGGTTGTCAGCTGCCATGTGGGTACAGGGCATCAAACCTAGGTCCTCTGAAAGATTAATAAGTACTCTTAACTGCCCAGCCAACTCTCAAGCCAATAAAATAAAAGATAATAGAGGGACTGGATATGATCAAAATCTATTTTCTATTTATGAAAGTTTCATCATGAAATCTATTACTTTATACAAGTAACATATGCTAATTAAAAAATAAAAAATTAGGTGTGATCAATAGTTCAGACAAAATGACAATATGGAAAATCTCATGAGGAAATTAAAAACTTACACCTTAAAAAAATGTAACAACCAAAGTTAAAGATGCAGAGAACCTCATGTATTGAAGAGGTTAGAGGGCCGGAAGGTGTCAGAAAACTCCATGAAGCAAAGATGGAACATGAGAAGAGCACACACAACTCCAGGATGGAGCAGGCACATGTAATTAGAGTCCCAGAGTGTAGACCCAGAGCCTGCTGGAAAACAGCACTCACCTAGATGTGAAAACTAGAAAAAGCCAATGTTCCTCAAAACTGAACATATCAAGCAAGAATTAAATAGAAATAAAACCAAAGAACATTATAGTAAAACTACCAGAAGATCAAAAACTAAGGGGAAGTCTTCTAAAGTTTCCCAGAATAAAGACTTGTTGTTTCAAAAAAGCCAGCTGTGGTGGCACACACTTGTAGGAGCAGCTACGCAGACACTGAGGCAAGAGGATCTCTTGAGCCCATAAGTCCAGGGCCAGTCTGCACAAAAATAGAAGACTCTTTCTCAAAGAAAAAAACAACAGACACACAAAGTTTGTTATAATCTAAAACAAAACCAATTACCCCTCTACTATATGCTGTTTATGATAAACAGACCTTAGTGTAAATATACAGAAATGCTTAAATTCAGAGTTGGGGAGATTGATTCATAGGCAAAATGTTTGCTATATAAGTGTGAGGAGTTGTGTTTGGATCCCCAACACGCACAAAAAAGCCAGATGCAGTGGTGTGTGTTTGTAAGCCTGCTGAGGGAGCAGAGAGATTCTGGGGATTCACTGGCCAGCCAGTCTAGATGAAACTTCTAGAGAAGTCCAGGTTCGATAAAGACCCTGTCTCAAAAAGTTAGTAGAGAATGGTAGAGGAAGACACTAAAATTCAACCTCTGGCCTACACAGACATGCACATCCAAATACACTCACATACCTGCATAGATACATGCATAACACACACACACACACACACACACACACACACACACACACACACACACATGCACTCACGCACAGAGAGAGAGAGAGAGAGAGAGAGAGAGAGAGAGAGAGAGAGAGAGAGAGAGAGAGAGAGAGAGAGAATAAGAAATAGCTAAAGTCAGAAGATGAGAAAACCTGGAGAGGAACTTCATTAACAAAATAGGTTGAAATAGGGAGCATGAAAAGGATAAGGGCAGAGGCCAAAGGAACCTCTTCAGGGAGTGTCATTGGGGGCACCTTTCCCAGAGAATCTTCTTTAGGCATATCAGTTCAATCCCCAGAAAAAAGGAAACATCTGACTTTTTATAACTGTTTAAGGGTAGAAGTTTTACACCCTGGGATTTAGTTTAGCATAGTGTATGTGATTAAAAAAAAAAAAAAAGCATGGAGAAGCCAGGTACTGACTGGTGGGGACCATAAATCAGGAGTTGCTGTTAGGCCACAGCACAGACTACATGCTCACTCTGTGGCCCAGAGAGAGCTTCAGGGAGGTGTGTTCTGATTCAGGTTGTAGGATCTGGCTGAAAGATATAGGCCTGTGCCCTTACCAAGGGTAAGGCCATATAATTCAGTGGCAGACTACTTGCCTACCATGTACAGAGTTCTAGTTTTTACTCATTGGTGGAAGGAAAGGGGCTCTTGGTTGTCCATGTGTGATTGGACTTATTTCTGACTTTCCAGTTCTGTTCTATGTGACCTACTGACCTGTACATTTTTTTTTTTTTACTTTACGCTGTCTCTTTCACTCTATACTCAAAGTGAGTCACATAATCAGTGCATATAAGCCCCCTGTATTAGTACTTTTCTATTGCTATGATAAAACATCACAAACAAGGCAGCTTATAGAAGGAAGGGTTTATATGGAGCTATAGTCCCGGAGGGCTAAGAGAGTCCATCACAGTCACAGTGGGAAGGATTGGCAGTAGACGGGCAGGCAAGCATGGTGGCTGAAGCTGGAAGCTTACATCTTGATCTAGGATGTTTGAAGATGTGATCTTCTTCTATTTGAAGCCCACCATGCAAACTGGGAATGGTATGTGGCTTTTGAAACTTCAAAGTCCACCCCCCAATGCCATACTTCCTCCAGCAAGGCCACACCTTCTAATCCTACCCAAACAGGGCCACTAACTGTGACGCAAGTATTCAGATATCTTAGCATATTGGGTCATTCTCATTCAAACCACCATACCCTGCAACATTGCTCTTTTTCAGTTATGTCTTGGCTATTCTGAGCCCTTTGCATAATGTATTTTAGGATCAATTTATCCATTTCTTTACAGAGCAAATTGCTGGGTTAAATTAAATGATCATTTGACCACATGTGCCAGTCAGTAGTCCCAGTTTTGTAGGTCTGAGACCAAACAATCTCTCAAAACAGTGAGCAACATAGCAAGTCTCCCACACAGACACACAGATACACACACAGACACACAGACACAAACACACATACCATATGCACAGACACAGACAGACAGATAGACACAGAGGCACCATACATACATATGCATACACACACACACACACACACACACACACACACACAAAGATACACAGACACACACATATACAAACATACACACAAAAATTGGAAAAATGGCATATTGCTATTAATAAATATGATATCTCTATGCATATCAAGACTTCCTTAGTTTCTTTCAACAATATAGTTATCATTGTAAAATATTAAAAAGTATTAAAATTGCTCTCTGGTATTTTTTTATATTGTAAATGATGCTTTTTTCAATCGAATGTATGATTGTGATCATGAGTCCTGAGCTCTTTCTATATTAATCTGCTTTTTCATAGACTCTTCTTCATAGTTAATACAATCTTAAAATAAGGCAGTTTTGTTCATTGTTTTTGAATTAATGTCTTTTATTTTCTTCACATTATAATATGGATTCATACCCTGAATATAGTGTTACATGAATATGATAAGCTTTTTCATTTCCTTGGCACTGGGAAGCATTCAGTCTTTTGCCACTGAGAAGTCAACTGTGTTTAGGTTTTATCGAGTTGGCAGTCTCCTTTAGCCCTTGTTAGAGTTCTCATACATGACTAGCTGTTAAATTTGACCCAGGTTCTTTTCTGACAATTCTGAGGTATTACACAGGCATTCTTTCCTATTAATGTGGTGAGATAGAGTTGATTCTTAAATGCATTTCTGGGTTAATTCCTACTTGGTTGCGAGGCATTATCCCTTCTACTTTTTATTGGATGTGCTGCATACATTAAAATGTAGCAAAGAATTCTGGTGTCAGTCTATATAAGATTTTTATGGTTCTGTTTCTCCGTAACATCTTTGTCTGGTCCTGGAACAATGCTGCAGTCAGGGAATTAACTGAAGACGGTTCCCTCTTCCAGTGAAATACTTGTTTTTGTTGTTGCTGTTGATGACAAACATCTTATAATCTCCTACGTTTATTATTTTGTTTGGTTCCTCTGGAGACAGTGAAAAACTCGCATGTGAAGTCTGATAAAGTGCTATACAACATCCTTTCAGGAAAGGAACTTTTACAATGAGGGCCTGTCACAACAGCATATATGCCACTCTGATGACAAACCATATAAGTTTATAAAATCATCTCAATGCTGCATAATGTAGTTTACATTTTAACATTAAGTAAAACCACTATATAAGACATATTGGTCATTTCCCATAGTAGTTAGATTGCTTCATTAATTTGCTCTATAACGTCATAATAAGACATATCTCAACTTCTTCACATTTTCTGATGAGTTCCTGATTGGGCTCAGTATTTTACCAAAATAACATTATCTACATTTAAAATGACTTCAGAAACCCTGTACTAAGTATATGTATAAATATGTTCAAAGAATCATAAACTTCAACACTTAGATTTTGAAAATAAATTATTTAGCATTTACTAAGATCAAAAATTCTAAATATATTTCTTAATACAAAATATACATTTATGTCCCTCAAAAACATATTGAAAGCAGTGCATATTTTTGCTAACTTTTTCAGAGTTATACATTCTTTCAAATCAATAGTTTATTATTAGTACAATCACATTTTAAGTAAATACTATTTTATTTATTTATTTATCTATTTATTTATTGTTAATTTACATCTATGAGTGTTTTGTCTGTGTGTATGTCTGTGTACCACATCCACGCAGTGTCTTGGAGGCCAGAAGAGGGTGTTAGATCTACTAGGATTGAAGTTACAGGTGGGATGTGAGCAGCCATGTGGGTGCTGGAAATTAAACCTCTGAAAGAGCAGCCAGTGCTCTTTACCACTGAGTTCTCTCTCTAGCACCAATACTGAATATCTAAAATATTTAGTACATTATTCAATGATAATTGTTGTTCAGAAAAATATTTCAACCCAAACAAACATTCTAATAGCAAGATTAGGAATATAGCAAATGTTTTACAGAATTTTGTTCCACTAAAACATTAATTTATAACTTCTCTATCTCAAAAACTGTCTGACTAATTCTAAGTAAAATCCTTTAACCTTTTGTATGAATTAGATTAAGGAAAAACTGAAGAACCCAAAAGTCAAAGATATAATTCCTGACACCAGTGGTTATAATGGTGGGAGGTGATTATTTCAGCATCATCCCCATGAGACAAACCCCTTGTTATTATTGATTGCCACCTGAAGTGCTTCCTTCATCCTTTTCATGGTAGAATATTTAGGCAGGTCTAGAATACTGTGACACGTCAATGATCTTGGGTTATCCTTTTCACTGAGAGTTTGAGGACAACGAAATGTTATTCCGTCACACTGTAGGCCTTTTACATGAAGTCTATCACGTCCTGTAAGAAACACTAGAAAGGAATACAATTTTGTTAAGGTATTTTATCTAAAAAACTCGAGATAAATAATAAGAAATTAATAAATATCGGCAACATATTTTTTTGTTCATAGGAAACTGCACAGGGGCAGGTGAAGCCTAGAAAAGTCATGATATGTGGGTTTTGCTCTCTGTAAATTCATGCGCCTTGCCACTAAGAATGATCAATCACATTAAGAATGACTATCTATTACAGTACTTACCGAGGAATTTTTTCTTTTCATCCAAAGTTAATCCATGGAAAGCTTTCCAAAAGAGTAGAATAGTTGGATGTGATTTGTGATATTCTTTTTCATACTGTGAATTCTTGAGAACAAGAGGAAAAAAAGAGGTAAAGTTTTGGGGGGGGGATATGTATCAGTTATTTGGAAAAGTTAGAGGGTACTCATGTCATCACTTACATTTTCAAATTGTGTCCAGTCATAAGTAGTATTTCCAATTATTGCTGTCATTAGCTCTTCAGGCTGTAACCGTGTAATTATATCCCAATGACACACCTGGTAAAATCCTCTATGAAATTCCTCATAAATCGTCTTTACAGAGGTGTTAAAAATGTAATCGACACACTTAGAAACATAGTCTTTCCTTGAGGGAAGAAAAATAAAAAAAATGACATTCCTTATCAGTGACTACAATGTTATCTATTTTGCTCTTTTTGCTCTATTGAGAAAGAAAAGTATATTTCTTCTGTGTAGCCCACAAGTCTATACAACACAGGGAGATGAAAACCTGGCCAACTAGAAGAAAAGTCCTTAGAGGATAAAAGAGAAGGATTCTGGCTTTAGGGTGTTCCCATTTTCCTTATTGCAAGGAGCAATTGTAACTCCAATCTGAACATAAGCCTTCCTAGACTTTCTATAGGCATATGTCCCAACGAGCTTATTATACATGGAAAATTCATTTAATATCTCTAACCTACTAAACATTATAGCTTAGCCATTTTGCTCACTGGCTGTTCTCCAGCATCATAAGGAAGTATTGCATCTCATGTAACTAGCTTAGAGAATAGTCAAAAATTCAAAATTTTCTAGTATGATGACTCTGGAATGTCATGTGCTTTCCTATCACAGGAGACTAAGGGTGGGCATAAGTCCAACCATTTGACCCTTGCTTCTTTGTCTCTACACATTCCTCTCTGCCACTCTCATCTTGCTGCCTCTTGTTTGTTAGGGAACCATGCAGTGTAAACATTCTCTCTAGCATGGCGTGCTTCTTCTTTACCTGGAAACTTCTATCTAGTCAATAGATTTTCATCCGAAAGTGATGTTCTCAGGGCTGGTGCCTTTTGCTCCTCCCCCCCCCCTTTTCTCTTTTAGCAGAACTAATTTGTGGAAATAAGTTCTGAAAGGTCTGCCTTGCATTATAGAGTACACTTTGCACAGTATCATAGATTTCCTGGTGGCAAGTGACACAGTGTGGATGAGGATTTACGTCTTGACATGTATTTCTCCCATTGTTGGGTATTAAGAAGAGAGAAAGTTGATCTGACTATAGTGTTTATGGTGGGGCCTTTGGAGAGTGATTAGTTACACAAAATCACCACATAGAGCACCATCATTGAACTCTGGTAGCCCAATGGGGTGCAAGAGGAAGTTCAAAAGTGGAGCACACTCATGCTCCTTATGTCTTGTCAGGTACTGCTCTCTCACACTCAAGATACTGCCAGCGAGAAGGCCACGGACAGATGTGGTTCGTGCACTTTCAGAACCGTGAGATAAATAAAACTGCCTTCTTTATAAAGTTACCCAGTGTTTGATATTTCGTTATAGTAATGAAAAGTAGGCTAAGTGGGGTTGCCACTAGAAACATGGTCACACACCCCCAACGCCCCTTTAAACTGCCTTTGTTAACTGACCTGTTTAAACCTCCTTCTGTCCTCCCCATAATCCATCAGATGCTGCTAAACGTTTAACAACCAGTTTTCCAAAAGGAAGGTGGGGGAGAGTGGGATGCAAGGAGACAGAGAGGAAGAGAAAAACAGAGAGAGGGCAGGTGGAAGGAAAACAGAAAAGACAGAAAGGAAAACCTCATTTGTAACATTTGCCAATTTTTAAACTATTCCTGCCTTGGTGGACTTCGAGTTACTAATACTTTAATTGAACATTTATGAACAGTTTGCAGTCAGATCCCTTAAGCAGGCACTAATTGATTTATTTGATACATTACATGATGCTCTATTTGGGTATCAGCTTCCTGCCCACTCTGATATAAGTTACGCATTTTGTCTTTTTTCACAGCTCCATTACCAGTATCTGGAACGGAGTATAGCATAGACTAGGGACTAAAAATCTCTTAGATGACAGAAATATATATTATTGAATCATTTCTTCTCTTCTCCTACCTGTTTAGCATTCTAAAAGATGAGGAACCAAAATGAAGAACTGAGAAGCTCAGATATATTTTAAATTGTTTTGATACAAGCATTTAATGCCTATTCAAAGTAGACATTTTAGGTCTTGAATCTTACTTGTTGGTTTGGTTCACATGTATAGAGATCCCATTTGGAATTAAGTCAACATCTTCTTGATCCCAGTGTATCTGTAACCAAAACACAATCGAGTGATAAACATGAACATAAGTCTGCGATTATTGTCAGTACATATTCTCCATAAAATGTAAAATGACTGGAGACAATCATTTTTCAGTTAAGTCTTTTGTTTGTTGTGACAGAGTCTATTTATGTAGGCCAATCTGGCCTCAGACTTGCCTATACCCCTTCCCAGAATGCACCACCACACTCAACTCCAGACTTTTAAACACACACACACACACACACACACACACACACACACACACACACACCCATATATTTAGATTTTTAAGATTTAGAGACAGGGTATTTCTATGTAATGCTGGCTGACCTGGAGCTTGCTATGTAGACCAGGCATGGATTCAATCTTGAGCAACTCCCCACCAAAAAACCAGATTAAAGCCAACCTAGTTTCCTGTTACTCACAGAAAAATGTATATGAAGTTCTTCAATGTCACCAGCCTCACAATTTAGAACTTCTTGCAAACTCCTATTGAAAAATTTAATTTAAAATTACATATTTGGTATTATTAAATTTCAAAGTAATAATCATTCAATGGGGCAAAATTAAGTAATATAGACATGCACAAAATTCAGTGCAAATTTCTTCTCATACTTTTTCCTACTCCTCTTCTTGGAATTATCTTCATTTAAAATTTGATTTGTTAATCAACTCTACCTTGTTAATACTGCTGCATACTGTGAAAATTATTACACAGAGGAGCCCTTACTTCTAAAGTAGGGAGGATTTGTTTTGCAAAGTTTGGAGATGTCTTTGGCTGTCACAGTTAAGGGTTGTCATCTAGTAAGTAGTGGTCCCAGACACTATTAAACACATCATAATGCCCAGAACAACCTCTCACTAAGAGAATTCAAACAACCAGGTGCCCAAGGTTATAGGTCAGTAGATGCTCTTGTCCAAGAGGGAGGAGGCCCGCGGTTGGATCCCCACCCAACACATTCAAAGCAGAAAAGCTTAAAATGTCAAAATTGCCAATGTTGAGAAATTCTGCTTTAATAAAAATCTTCCACTAATAGTCCATGAAAAAATAATCATTTCCCTCAATTTTTTGTCAATACTTTAAGAAAAACTTGTTGGCAGAAAAAAGGCATTTTATGCATATTCACTCAGTTACTAGTAAACCTGAGCGTGCTTTCATTTTTGCTAAATCATATATATCACATATATATATGATTTATGGCACTGTATCTATTTATAAACATACACATATGCACTTATGGTACTATATCTATTTATAAACCATATATATATATGCACTTATGGTAGTAATCAATTTGTAAACCATATATATATATGCACTTATGGTACTAGATTAATTTATGAACCACATATATACACATAAAGCACTATATTTATAAATCACATCTATCTACATAAACTTATAGCTCTGTATCTATTTATAAATCATATATCTGTATATACATACACTAATAGCCCTGTATTTATTAATAAATCACATCTTTTATATAATACACTTATCACACTACATTTATAAATCACATCTCTCTATTTACACACAATTATAGCACTGAATCTATTTATAAACCACTTCTATTAATATGGACTTATAGCATTGCATCTATTTATAAAACATATCTATCTATACATGTATATACTTAGAGCCCTAAATTTATTTATAAACTATGTATATATATATATATATATATGCACTTATATGGCACTGTGTCTATTTATAAACTATATACATATGCACTTATACATAACATATATTTATGAAGCGTATCGATATATGTATGTGCACTTATAGCACTATGTATATGTATATGTATGTATATATGTATATATATATATATATATATGATAAAAAGAATACCAATGCACATCCTGAGAAGTCACCTAAGTACTTTCCATCTTGATTAAAAAGCCCAGGTCCAATCTTTTTATTGTATTAGTTAGTTAATGATCAAAGGAGCACCTGGCTTTTCATCATTTTTGAAGGCTTATTGCAAGTCATGATAACAGAAGCTCATCTAAAGGGCACTAAGCCTTAATACTGTTCTTGACAAGCAAACGTATGTACTTACTTTCCCAAGGGAAAACTGAGTTCTTTTAAATCTTCCAGTGATGGCTTTTGTTTCAGAAGTTTTTTATATAAAGCCAGTGGGAAAGGAAGGTTGACAGCCTTTAAATTGGATAGGGAGAGTCCACACAAGATCCCAAAAAGGTAATAGTTCTTCTTCTCAATCTTAGGCTGGAAAATAAGATGGAAAAAAACTCCTAAGCTATTATAAATAACCAGTTATACAAAGGCACAATTAGATTAATAAATAACCAATTTTAGCTCCTTTTTCTAATTAACACCCCAAGTTAGACACAAACTGGGTTTCAAAAGACTAAACATTTCAGACTCTGTTCTAAGTTGCAATAAAATTTAAATTTCTTCCATAATGTTCTTTCTGTTGTTTATGTTTGTTTGTTTGAGACTTATAGGATATTCTCAAAACTCACTGTATAGCTGAGGGTGACCTTGAATTCCTCTTGCCTTACCTCCCAAGTGTGGGATTACAGCCATGTACCATCATGCCCAGCTTCTTGCATAATTTTAAATATAAATTAACAATACAGAACATGAAGCAAATGTTTTTTTTTGTTTTGTTTTTTGTTTTTTGTTGTTTTTGTTTTTTTTTTGCTACTGAGAGCATATCTGGAATGTAGAAACAAATGCTCAGGTGCAATTACAAAGTTTTCATTTGGAATTTTAAGGTCCTTCCCTTCCAATTCATGGAGAAAAGCAACCTTGAGGAAGGAAGGTGGCTCTATATTGATGCTTCAATTTGGCAGAACAAATGCCAGGTGAGCATTACATTAATGATGTCTCCATTTAGCAGTGCAGCCCCACATAGATGCTTACCATTGGTAGAGCTCCCATGGGGCCCCTTTCTCACTCTGGCATCCTGTCTTACTATGCCATCTCTTAGCCTGCAGAAAATCCTGTCCTGATGCCTTGTGCCAGGAGTCCTTGTGAGAGCTAATGAATGTCAGCGTCATGGCCCTTAGACTTCTAGAGCTCTGAGCTGAATAGACTTACTCTCCTTAACAAAGTACTCAGGTAGTCCATTAAAGTGACACCACCAAAAACAGACTAATGCGGCTGCCTTTACTTTTCTTCTCTGCATCTTGTAGTCCTGGTTAGAAAAACAAAACAAAACAAAACTTTCCCAGCCCAAACCGCAGCCCAGGAGAGGAAGTGTTGCTAGTGTGAAATTCTAAGATCCCCACTCCAGTGACATTCTTGCTGTAAGCAGGTTCATGAGGGTCAGTAACTCACAGAATGTTCGTTCTCCTCACTCCTTGCCTTATTTTCTCCTCAGATGGAATTTTGAAATGAGTTAAAAGTAGAGAACAAACCATCTGCAAAGGCCTCTCCTAACCTACTCAGTTTTCTATCCCATAATTTGTAACATGTACTCTGGTTCAACTTGATTTTGATATTTTACCAAGCCATATACATTTATTAATTGGGGGTATGTGTATATCTGTTTTCTACTGAGCAGAACTGTATGACTATACTTAAAAGTGAGGGCTTTGCTAAGTGTGGTGCACTCCTATAATCCAAGCACTTGGAAGATGGAGGCAGGAGGATCGTGAGTTCAAGGGTAGCTTGGCATTCATAGTAAGACACTGTATAATACAATGTATAAAAAAGATAAAAATGAAAAACATTATAGACAAATCAACCAACTTTTCAGAATTCAGTTACCTATAGTATTCTATCAACAGTTTCTACTAATTTGAAACACTCCATATTATAATTCTCAAAATTAAGGACACATACCAAATAACTATTCCTCAGAGTTATGTAAACAATTTTAAGATATCCATGCAATAGAATATCACTCCACAGTTAAAAAAAATGGAGTGAACTATGGACACATGCCATGACATGGATGCATCTCAGAGTAATTATATTCAATGAAAAAAATGACAGATATTAAATTTGACCATACTTAACTTTATTTATATAAATTTATAGAACCAGACTATGGTTCACTCTCTAGTGACAAGAAGCAGACCAGTAGTTGCTTAGGAAGGATGGACATGAAAGGAGTGTGTGAGAGCCTTCGGTAATGATGTACATGTTTATTATTTTAACTGAGGTGATCATTTCCCTGGTGTATAGGTTTATCATCAAATTGGGTATTTTCTGTGTTGTCTATTGTATTTCAATTACACTTCATTAATGCTAAAGTTTCACGTGTACAGGAATCACTGAGGGAATTTTATATGTGTTATGAGTTCTGATTCTGTAGATCTTGAGTAGGGCCAGAGTGCTGTTTTTTGGTTTTTCCTGAGCTTACCAGTAACAGCTCAAGCTGTCCTCCAGCTTTGTCCCCTCCATATGTGCCTTGAACACTGAGGTTTGGTATGCAATAGCACACCTAGATAAGTCTGGTTCTCTATATGCTGCCGGATCATGCCAAGGCACAGCTCCTGTGCCTTGTGTGATGTGGCACTACTCAAAAGAGATTGTACAGTCCTAATTTTACACTGTCGTCTATGGTTTTCATATTGCAGCATTTAATATGTTCTATGAGAAAGACATAACTTACACTGACTGGAAACCACATGTTGGAACTCTTTTCAGGATACATGAACATTCCATACTTGGGGTCTGTCATCTCTTCAAATATGCAGTGGAAGAACTCTGAACTCACCCCTCCACTCTCAGCACGGATTTCTTGAATAAATTCGACCTACAGAAAGAACATTTCTTTCAAGACTCTTATTTAAAATGCAGCTCTTTGCCCTTTGTGGAAAAGTCCTGGGCCTGTCCTGACCATTCTCGAATTCTCTAGAACTGCCAGACACACACACTGCTTTACCTCCTCACACCTTGTCTTCTCTCAGTTTGCTGCCAAGCAGTGTAGGCCAGGAGCCCGCTGATTCATATTCTCTTTCAGACTGTGCAACCTTGTCTCTGAAGAACTGCTTTTTGGGCTCTCCAGCCTCTACTTCCTGTAAGCAGCCCTTCTGGTGAGTGTGGGCTGAGTACTTTTGCCTAAGCTAGCTGCCATCGCACTCAGGGGAAACAGATGAACCAGCTCCTCTTGTTAACAGTTCTCCCTGCCTCTGGATTTCATGGCGCAGTACTGACTTCATTTTACCCTGCCTGCTCTGACAATTCCTTTTCTACTTCCTTTTCTGGCTAATTTCATTTCTTTCATTTATTTGTATATCTAATTTCTGATGCTGGGGATTGAATTGGGACCCCCGGAATGCTAGGCAAGCACTCTACGATTCCCAGGCCTTGTATTTTGAATATGAGCAACCTTAAGCTTCATTCCTTCCATTTTTGCTTACTCTGTCTTAGAGAGCTTTCCTGCTGATCTTTGACCAAACTCTTTGGCCTGGTTAGGACTTACAGTGAGGGCAAGGATTAGGAAGGACAGTCTTGTCATGCTTGGTTTATTTTATATCTGTCTTGAAGTTAACATCTTTTTAAGGACAGTCATTTCCTATACAGAAAAGAATGTTCTATCGATATCCTCACAAAGTATAAGAAAACTAGATACAAAGGGAGTCTGGTTTCTAAAATAAAATTCTTTGTTTTTGATTTGAATCACATGCTGAGAAGTCACCCTGTCTGGTCTGAGTGTTATCCTCCAGGATCTGTTTTCTGTGGGAGCTCACTACTTACCCTCTCAGCTGGTATCAAGTCCCCCTGGGACTCCAGGCTGCCCTCTTACCCACAGCATTAGTCAATGTTCTGTTAAGTATGCAATATGGTAAATGTCCTGAAGTGCCACACAGTAAATACTCTACAGGCATCCACACAGGATTAAATAGAGAGTAAACAAAGAGTGGCTGGAATTGAAACCTACATTGTAGAAAGTCGAGACCAGCAACGTGGGAGAAATTGCCTATTACACTTGCTACCTATTGAGTGCGCGAACAGTCCTAGTTCCTCACTATTTCTTGATTGAATTGTTTTGCATGGGATTTTGCAATTTTCCCAGCCTTCGGCTTGGGTTCATTCATGAGTCTTCTTTGGCTCAAACAATATTTAATGATTGCTAGCTTTCATCTCCAGCACTGCTATGAGAAGAACACATTTGCTGGTCCCAAGAGGAGGAAGGACATACAAAGTATAACTCAATGTCCTCAGCTAGTATTAGCACAGTGCAGCCAATCCCTATTTAACTTTCAGATACGTAAATGAACTCCAACAAAAATCCATATGACTGGGGATATAGCTCAGTGGTAAAGCACTTACTTAGCGTGTGTGGAAATGGTGGTTTTATTCCTAGCATCATACATAAAAATGCACATTCATAAAATACCCAGAAGTTCAGCTGGACTAGAAGATTTATAAAATAAATAGTTATTTTTATTTCATTAAGTACTGGGATGACTCATTATAACCATCAATAATGAGTTAACCTGCAACTTATCATGTAATTAAATGTTCTATTCCCTTAAGAGAAAGGGAGAACTTCTGGAAAACTTAATACCTTAATCACCATGGTTGTTAATGTAGCTTCTTATGTCCCCTCCCACAATAAAAAAAAGACATTTTTCTTTACCATTAGTGGTTTCCTAAGGTCAAGGGATTCAGCTTGTCCTAATTGACGCATGGTGTCTTCAACCAGGTGACTTCGTTTGACTCTCA
Source organism: Peromyscus eremicus (assembly GCF_949786415.1). Lineage (NCBI taxonomy): Eukaryota > Metazoa > Chordata > Mammalia > Rodentia > Cricetidae > Peromyscus > Peromyscus eremicus. The sequence goes on from NC_081418.1 coordinate 73,286,653, forward strand.
GTATTAGGAATGGTGGTCTCATGCTTTCAGATTCCCTGGCTTCACACTTTTAGAAAAAGACAGTTTTCAGTTGGTTCTCCTTTGGACCTTTAAGACTTTCAGGGATAAAAGTGTAAATGCTGGAACAATCCCCCAGTTCCTGCTGGGGGAAGCTGGAGGATCAAAAAATATTCAAGATATGGGGCTGGCGAGATAGCTTAGAAGGCAAAGGAGCTTGCTGCCAAACCTCCTAACCACAATCCCCTCTCTGGAACCTACACGCTGGAAGGAGAGAACTGACTCAAGCAAGCTGTCCTCTGAACTCCGTTTGTAGATGGCAGCACACACACAAACAAATGGCACATAAATGTAAACATGTTTTAGTAAGAAATTAAAGATCATCTTGGTTACTATTTACCAGGTTCAAACTCAAGGCCAGCCCAGGCTACCCAATTCCCCACCATTTTATAAAAACTAATCCTAGGGTTTTTTAAGTACTTCTTTTGTGTTTGCTCCTTTGGTTTTGCTCTTGCAAAAGGTCTCACCAGGCAACCAAACTTCTTGAACTCATAATACCCCTCTGTTAATCTCCTGAGTGCTGGAATTATAGGCACAAAGCACCAGGCTTGATTTATATTTAGTATTTCCAATAAAATACCTTTTGTCTCTTGCTACCAATGCTCTATATAGTTGTAATTTAACAAAGGTATTATTGAATCTTTAAAATGTAAGATAATGCAATTACAGGATCAATCAAACAAACTGTGACATCTAGTGTTCATGGGCAAAAATTAGTGACTGGGTATGAACAATTAAGTTATTAAAACTGTCAAAAATCCCTTACTGCAGTAAGCATGATCAATGCTGGTATCAAACATACTAAGTGAACAATCTACCACCAGCCTCCAGAAGTCCAGTGGTAGCACCCAAACCTCAGAAATGACTCTAAGGGCTGTGGAGGAGACAAGGAAGAAGACAAAGAGAAGACATTCTCTGAGAGGGTGCTCTCTGCAAATAATAACCGTCCACTTTGGAAGTCTCTAAAACTGTGCTTCAGGGAGTCACTGTTACTAAGCACTGTCCTGGCTATTCTAAATGGGATTATCTTGAGCTCCCCTAAATTGTCAACACTCCTTCACGACTGTAGGCCTTGCTCTTGCTTCTGTTAAACTCCTTTGGATTGGAAATTTAACAATGGACTTGGGTACCCTTGATTTAACCTTCAACATACCTCTGAGCCTTCAGGTCTATCACCTGGATGATAAAGCAATATTTAGGAATCATGAGGTGACAGTTTGATTGGTGGATAACAAGTTTCTAGGCCGGGTGTGTTTGCCCATATAAGCTTTCTGCCATCTTAGGTAAGGTTATATGTGACTCTGGGCTGGGGAACCCCTACTCCAGATCTCTGACCACCACATACTGAGACATTTATACGATTCTACTAGATTGTTCTGCTATTCCTTGAGCTTCCCCCGACCCAGAGTTCTTAATTGACTTCTGTGTTCGGGAGTCTGTAGTTCTGGGATGCTTCAGCAACATTGACTTGACTTCTGGAAAATATTGTCCATGGCTCTGAGTGACACACAGTGGCTACTGACTGTAGCAGGCAGAAATACCTGTAATTTCCCTTGCCTCGTGAAGACCTAGATTGAGAATTGTAGTGGGTAGCCATTCCAGCTTTGATTTGGAAGTTCCAACCCCCATTGAGGCTGAGAATTGTAGTGGGTAGCCATTCCAGCTTTGATCTGGAAGTTCCAACCCCCGTTGAGGCTTCGGCAACTGTCACGCCTACAAGGCAGGGCCAAGGGAGGCGCCTGGAGACCCAAGATCTGGATGAGCCAGCTCTCTCTCTGTTCCTGGACCCCGGACGGTAGAGGTTGACCGAGCAGAGCTCCAGAGAACACCGCTGGACTGCGATCGATACACCTTCCCCAGACTCTGTGACCTACCTATCCCTTCATTTGTAAGTTGCCCACTAAATAAATCTTCCTTTTAACTACGTGGAGTGGCCTTAATAATTTCGACAATATCTGGAATGGCTACCCACTACAGAGAATCTCCATCTTAGCCTGTTGTCCACATTATCTCCACCTGTTCTCCATACTGGAGTCCCCCCTTTCTACATTACTGCATTTGAATTGGTTAGTTAGTTTGAAGTAATTAGATTAGTTTGAAGTTTACCATTTTGACTTTGTTCATCATATCCTTTGGAGACTAGAACTGTGAAGTCTGCTTCCCAAGTATGCCCATAAGACTTGCTACTAGAAATGCTCTCCCCTAGCCTTTCATGATGTGTAACATGTACATTTATTTACTCATTAACATGATAGACTAGACATTCTGTAGAAGAAAATACTACATATGGAAGGAATTGTTTGAAGGGATTTTAAGGGGAGGTTATGTTTGGGAAGAAGGCTTCACTTTTTCCCTTTACCAGACTGTTAGGGAGAAGAATGTAGAAAAGACTTGGTTAGACTGATGATACAGTGATTACCAGGAGCTAGTAACAGCAGAGGGAGAGTCTTTACTTTTGGAATGACATTACTAGGATGTTCTTTGTGTCTTGATTGCTTATTGTAAAAACCTGGAATTTATGGCATAGTACATTGGCAAAAGTCATATGTAATTAATAGAATATAAAAAAGAAATATTTTGTTGTTGAAATGGCTTATTTTGTGGACACTGTGTCCTAGACTTATTTGTTTTATAGAGATGGCCAATGATATTTAAATTAATAATAAAGACAATAATGTTTGTGATGTTGGATTCCAATGAATCATTAAAATCTACATATCGTAAATCAATATGAACCTTTCCTGAGAAATGACCTAGAAAACAAGCCTTAGCAATTAAAAATGTTTGAAAAACTCTTAATACACTGTCTAGGGAAAGAACATTATATATCTAACAAGAAACTTAGGCTGATGGTGAGCAAGAAAATATGTAAATGCTGTGTGGTAATAATATAACTGTGAGAAAGGAACAAAATGGTCAGAGTGGAAAGTAAGTTCAGCGAGCAAACCAGCCATCATCTCAAAATCAGAAAAATATATGTTGGGTATAGGATATAGATGTCCTGTTTAGGGCTGAGCACTCTGCAAGCTCTTATTCTTTGCATGTTGAGCAGTTATGGATGGGCCTCTGTGTTAATTGCTGTGCATCTAAGAAGCAGTTTCTTTGATGAAGTTTGAGAAATTCACTAACAATCTATGGGTACAGCAATAAGTCATTACTAGTTGTTTTAATACCATATCCAGTTAGCAGAATAATATTAGTAGGTTCTCCCCTAGGGCCTCTAACTTATCTGGACACAGGTTCCTTGGCCCCAATAATGGCGCCAGGTATTGGTTTAATCTCATAGAGTGGACTTTAAATTGAACCAGAAAATGGTTGGTTATTTCCATAGCACTCATGCTCCTAATGCACCAGTGGGCATACCTCGCCAGGACAGTCAGGACTCACAGGTAAGTGAGACTGATGATTATTTTTCTCCTGTGGCAGTGTGCATAGCACCTCCCAGCACCATGAAAGCTACCCAGTAGGAGTGAAGCTTCCAAACCAGTACCTGCTGGATCTCTCCATATTCTATGAGTCAAGGATGCAGCATCTTGTCTTCAGGGATAGGGTCTCTATCATACTCCTTCCCTACAGTTTCAGGGATTTTCACAGAAGAGAGGGTGGAAAGATTGTAAAAAGCCAGGGGAGGTAGAACACAGTAGGGCAGTTAGTTGCACATATGAACTCACAGTGATTGTGACAGCATGCACACGAATTGTGTCAGTTCAACCCAGTCAAAATCCCAGCATAGAGTCATGGGAGGGGGTGAGTATAAACCCCCACCCCTAACTGAAGAGATACTGGTCTGTGATAACAGCGGGAGAGGTATGACTGCTGGTAGGCTCGACACCCAAGAGTATTGGGGTAACACAAATTGGCTAGGGTTAAAAAAGAGGGTGGTGGAGAGAAAGAGCATGAAGTTGGGTGGAAAGAGAGGTGAGAATGGATCTGGGAGGAGTTTGATGAGAAGTTACTATGATCAAAATACATTATACAAAATTATCAAAGCATTAATAAAATAGTATTAAATGTGTTGATGCTTATAAGCCAAGCTCCAAAGAACTAAAGAATCTGAAGCCTGGCACTAAGATCACAGCCATAGTTAAAATCAGATAAAGTGAGGAGAGGAAAAGAATGGCTTACTAGGAATGTTCATGTAGGGAAATGATGTCACCTACAGAGAGTAAGGACTGGAATGTAAAACGAGAAATACAAATTAAACTGAATCATGATTAACTGGTCAAAGGTCACAAAGGTCACTAGCATTCTGCTCTGGTGAACGATTGAAAGAGGGTTTTATACATTGCTGGTAGGAACATACACTGGTAAAATAAATACAAAGTTTATACTGGCAACATTTAATAATTAAAAAGAAAAGGTTAAACATTACACTACTTTGTTCTGTGAGTAATCAAGCAATAGCTCGGATTAACAGCATTACTTTCAGAATTCTAGATAATGACTTAGAAGTGGTAAGATCAGAAATATTGCTGTGTTGAAACCTTAACAAAAATAAGAGATGAAATTTCAATAATTTTTCTATCTGTGCAAAAGTAAAAGTTGGTAAGAAACCTAAAATGAAAGAAGCATGAGGTGACCCCTTAAGTGATAAAGTTAGCGCACACAAAAAACGAGGCAAGCAGAATTAAAAAATTAGAAGATCAAATGTGCAATGAATTTTGAGCAGGCATTTTTCTCAAAATACTTCAGAAGAGAAACTAGTAACAACTGCAAAATTAATAAAAGTGGTAGACCAACATGTGGTAAAATGTCTGTACCTGATAATATTGGTGATGGGTATCATTATTTTTATTTTATATATGTTTGAAATTTTCATGACAAAAATGTTAACCCATATTGACTTGAATATCATTTGACTGTGTCTCCAAAGAATCATGTGAAACTTTGACTCCAGTGTGGTGATAATTAAATTCTAAATTGGACTTCTGGAAAATTATTAGGTTATGGGATACTACCCTTGAAAGGGATTACTATTAGCCTCACAGAGTAGGTGATTCCTTGTGAGAATAGGTTTTATAAAGTGAGGCCATCCAATACAATGGGCCCCTTCAGCACATGGCAAAGTCCTTTTATGCTTCTCCTCGTATTTTAATGCTGGTGGGGAGAGAGAGGGTAGCGAAGAAGTGAGGGCAGGCACATCTGGATTCCTGCAACATGTTGTTGAACTTCCAAAACTCCAAGTTACATATATCTGTTTATAAAGTATATTTTGTCATGGCAACAAAAACATACATACCATCAGCTTTACAGAGGACTCATAATTCATTAACTTAATTTTGGATGGCAAATCAAAGCTGAATAGAAAATCACTGAAAACAGTAGGATCGGGGCATTCTAAAAATAGCTAAGAAAAAAAAAGAAAGAAAAGTAAGCAAACAACAATTTTGACAATGAAAAGAAAAACAACATTAATTCCTTTCCTTAAGTTCATCACTTTACTTACCATTAGGATCTTTTGAATCTATTTTTAAGAATGCCATTACCAAGAAGCACCCCCCCCCTCTTTGTCCATCTGTCTGTCTGCCTGTTTGTCTTTCCTTCTTCATTTTTGAGACAAAATATCATGTATCCCAGTTTGACCTCAAACTGACTATGTACCAGAGGATGACCTTGCACTTCTTTTTTAAAAAATATTTTTAAAAATTTAAATTACTTTATTATTTTACATATGCGGGTGTTTTATTGTCGCATGTGCGTCTGCCCTCTAGATGTGGGCAGTGTCTGCAGTGTGTCCAAAGATGCCAGAAGAGGGCATCTATCCCCTTGAACTGGAGTTGTAGACGGTTGTGAGCCACCATATGGGTGCTAGGAACAGAACCCAGGTCCTCTGGAAGAGCATCCAGTTCTCTTAACCGGTGAGCCATCTCTCCAACCCTGACCTTGGCTTCTGATCCTCATTTCTCCACTGCAGTGTAGAGATTACAGGCATGCACTGCCATACCTGGTTTATGCAGTAATGGGGATCAAGAACTCAGGCCTCCATTCATGCTAAGCAGGCGCTCTATCAACTGAGCTACATACCTAGCCCTTAGAGGCACATTTATAAGAAAATACATTTGTTTTGTGAGCAAAATGTTTCAGTTTTCAATGGCCATTCAAGTTAGCCAGTTTAGTATGGTAATAAGGACATTTTCTAATCTAGGGATAGCATAGCTGCTAACATGTCTTGCTTTATACCATGAACATTCTCCCAAGGGAATATGTCATACTTACCAGATTGTGATACAAGAAGGACAGTGTGCGTTGTTTTATAGTTATGTCTAAGATGGCAGAAAGCTCACTTATGATGAAAGTACTTTCTGGAAGCTGACGGTTAGCCTTAAAAAGAACAAGACTGTAGCATGAATCTTAAAGGTACTTATTAATAAAATCAAACCTGAGGCCAGTTATTGGGGTGAATGCTGGAAGATCAGAGAAACAGAACAAGCCACAGCTACCTCACCTCGCTAGTTCCTCAGCTGATCCTGTTTCCTCAGAGTCCTTATCCAAATGAATCTCAGCTGAACTGCTTCTCGAAAGCCTGAATGCTTAACCAGCCAAATGCTTCTAGTTTCTGGTCTCCACGCCTTATATACCTTTCTGCTTTCTGCCATCACTCCCTGGGATTAAAGGCTCAGTTTCTGGGATTAAAGGCATGTGTCACCATGCCTGGCTGTTTCCAGTGTGGTCATGAACTCACAGAGATCTAGAGGGATTTTTGCCTCTGGAATGCTAGGATTAAAGGCGTGTGTGCCACCATTTTCTGGCCTCTATCTAGTGGCTGTTCTGTTCTCTGACCCCAGATAAGTTTATTAGGGTGCACAATATTTTGGGGAACACAATACCACCACACATGAATTGGAATTTCATTTTCTATTAATAAATGATGTAAAGTGTGATACCTACATTTATATTTATATCTGAATATGCATTTGTCAGTAATGGAGTAAGGGTATTTTAGACAGACAAGTTGAGTTGGATGGAATAATCTTCACTCTGCATATTTCACTAGAAAATCAAATTTTGTCACTCAAGAATTTTCACATGGTATCTATCAGTCACTAAAAAATTCTGGCTTATCCATGGTGTCTTTTCTAGTGCTAATCCCTCTGTACATTTGCAGGACAGTTGATTTTTTTCCTTTACTTATATCTACAAATGCTTGTTGTATATCAATTTGTATATGTGTGTCTTTCTTCCTTTTTCAATTTCACATGTATATATTTATAATACTTGGGGAAATATTGTATGTATCCCAAAATACAATCCATATAAGGCACTTGTGGGCATTTTACAAAAATCTCAATAAATTCAATTAAAATTAAAAAAATAATCTTGAGAGGGACTTCATTCCATGTCAGAATAATGATGGAGGTAGTGTAGGCCATGGTAGGACAGCGGTGAGGAGCCTTTTCTAATAGGAAATGTTAGGGACAGGCCTCAAAGAAGGTGACACAAGTCTCTAAAAGAGGTCTATGGTGACAGAAGAACCTCTTAAAACTATATCTTCCAAGAGCAGATAGATGTAAGAACTCCAGGGATGTAGCCTCAGAGGTTACCTGCTCTGACCTCAAGCCAAATTCCTGCCAGGCCTTTAAATTAACACACTATGACCCTGAGAATAAATTGCTGCTGGCTTAGCCAAAAACTTAAAAAAATGGTGTTACATATGGCTTACTATACAGACAGTAATCAGCAAATACCATCTTAAATACAGATAGTAAATATTTTGTGCTTAGGTCCACATAGTTTCCAATAGCTATTCAACCTCACTCAGTATCAAAGCAGCCACAGGCAATACAAAAGCAAGCCAATAAGAATAAAGGTTCTGTTAATGGGTTATCTGCAGAAGGCTGGAGAGATGGCTCAGCGGTTAAGAGCACTTGCTGCTTTTCTGGAGGACCTGAAGGAACTGAGTTCAATTCCCAGCACCACATGATGCCTTACAACCACCTGTAACTACAGTTCTGTGGGATCCAGCACCCTCATCTGGCCTCCACAGATACTGGCACACAAGTGGTACACAGATATACATGCAAGCAAAACATCCACACATATAAATTAAAAATAAGCATTTATTTGCGAAACCAAGAAGCTGTGCACTGGTGTGGCTTGCCCACTTGTACATAATCAGAAAGTAGCTGTGATGTAAGGGGTACAACAAGGGTTCCCAGAAGAAATAATGCTCAAAAAACCAATCATTTCAGTAAGCATTCATCTACAGCTTACTTGTACTACATACAAAAAATATAGTAAAAAGCATATTATTCTTAAGTTATAGGATTATATGCACAGAAACACAAAGGTGGATCAAAAGATTTGTATTAATGGGTAAACTTGGCAAGATTTCTACAGACTAGTGACAAATGGTTAGAAATTTAAGTTTCGGAAGAAAAGGTAAGGCTGAAGGTTATAGCTTAGTTAGTAGTGTTTGTCTAGTATGAATGAAGCCCTGCCACATACAATGCCTATACTCTCAGCTATTGGGAGATGGAGAGAGAAGCATCGGAAGTTCAAGGTTATCTTCAACTATATAGTAAACTTGAGGCCAGCCAAGAGGACACGAGACACACACACACACACACACACACACACACACACACACACACACAGAAAGAGAGAGAGAGGGAGGGAGGGAGAGGAGGGAGGGATGGAGGGAGGGAGGGAGGGAGGGAGAGAAGCACCAACACTTTCATGCTTCAAAGGACACTGCTGAGAAAGTGAAATACATGCACAGAGTAAAAGAAAAGTATAATCAAATTACATAAAGAATCTGTATGTATCTAACTATATACACATATGTACACACACATATATGTAACTATAATTCAATAATAAAAAACAAAGGTAAATTAACTTTAAAATAAGCAAACTTCAAATAATAAATATTAACCAATAACTACATCAAAGGATGTTCAACCTTATTAATTATTAGTCAGCATGAAAATGCAAATGAAAACCATAATGAGATACCATTTATCACCCTATGGGAGCATAATCAAAATAGCAGGTAATAACTAGTTGAGAAGAATATGAAAAATATAACTTTCATACTTTCTTGATAGGAAGACAAAATTGTGCTGCTCTTTGGAAAATAAGCTGGTAGACCCTCACAGGACAGAGCGTTCATATGGCTCAACAATTCTACTCTTAGCTGTGTGCCCAAAAGAAATGAAAACATTTATTTACACAAAAACTTGTACACGAATATAAATGATCAAGAAGTTAGAATCACACAAACATCCATCAGTTGCTGAAAGGATACAAATATGTTTATAAAATGAATGAAAGAGCTCTATAAAATATGTAATAATGTAAGCAATTGAAGAAGATTTAAGTGAATGGAGAGGTGGAGAGGAGCAGCCTCAATTTTGTAAGTCATCTGTTCTCTCTATTCTATACATTCAAATCAATGGCAAGTCAGAAACATGGCCAATGGCCCAACAAACAGACTATGTGTGATGGTACAATCCTCACACTTTGGAGACTGAGTTGGTGGTCAGCCTGGAGAATGTAGAAAAACTTTTTCCACTAAAAAGCAAAAATGAAACAAAACAAAAATTCTAATAGGCAGAATTTGAAGAATAACAATATACATTTAAATATTACATTAAATCCAACAATCCTAAAGAATAAAAGCCCTGACCTGTTCTACCACATACCAATATTTGTCATAAAAATACAGTGACTAGGACAGTTTCTCGGTTTTGTTTTATTTGTGGCAGAATCTCATGTAGCTTAGACTGACTTCGAAACTGATATCAGGTGTGTGTGTGTGTGTGTGTGTGTGTGTGTGTGTGTGTGTGTGTACACATAGACACACACACAATATCTATACCTATATATAGATAGCTGAGAATGAACTTAAACTTCTGGTTCTCCTTGCTGTACTACCAACCGCTGTAATTACAGAAAAAACCACTTTGCCCAGATAGGAGAGTGGTAGAGGACAGATAAACAAGTGGGTGTGATTAGGTGAGCATCTGATTTTCTACAAATGGAATACTAAAAATCATCAAGGAGAGATGCAGTTTATTAAGAAGTAAAATTAAACTATAAGGGAAAGGTTAAAAAGCAATATCTTTCACAGGGAGATGACAGAGCATGCCTTTAATCCCAGCACTTGGGAGGCAGAAGCAGGTCACCTCTGAGTTCAAGGCCAGCCTGATCTGCAGAGTGAGTTCCAGGACAGCCAGAGCTACACAGTTCCCTCCCTTCTCATTCTAGTCATTACTGCTTAGTATTTCAAAACACGCAATTAAAATGTATGTACCCATGTATGGAAGACAAAGACACACAAAAAAATCTATAAAAGCCTCCACCCTGCAAAATTTGGGTCTCTAGCTCTTTGGATAATAATCTTCTAGAATCCTGTCACATAACAAACTGCTTCCTGGTAAAAGTAGCCGTGGGGTCCATTTCTTGGACTAGAAACCCTGTTACATTGAGACTACCACCCATAGCAGGAAGAAGATGACCCAGTCTGGCCAGTGACTTCTGAATACGGCTGATTCTGGGCACCCTGGTAGAGAGCCCTCTACGGGCTTTCCTTCAGCCTGCTTTTTAACATTAACTTTTACTACGTTATATATTCAACAAATGAAAGTAACCATATAGCTTGATGAGTTTTTTCGCCGCTCCCCCCCTTCTCAACTAAGAACTGCCCAGATGAAGACACGTGAGCAGCTCCCCTCCGTGACCTCTGCGTCAGCTCCTGCCTCCAGGTCCCAGCCCTGCCTGAGGTCTTATTTTCACCTCCTCCAATGATGGACTATGACCTGGAAGTGGAAGCCAAATAAACTCTTTCCACTCCAACTTGCTTTTTGGTCATGGTGTCTCACTGCAGCAATAGAAACCCTGACGAAGACAGCGAGAGAGTGAAAGAGAAGGAATGCTTGAAAGAGAATCGTAGGACACAACTGATATGAACGGGGAAATGGGAAAACCAGGGAGACTTTAACTGGGGAGGGGGTGGAGGGGTCATTACAGAAAGGAAGTGAGAGAGCAGGTGAAAATGACATTAGGGATGTTTGAAAAAGTGATAGGAATCCTTTTATTTTTGTATTAAATTAAAATTACATGATTATATATATATGTGTGTATGTATATATATACACATACACACAAATACACAATACATACACATACACACACACACACACACACACACACACACACACGCAAATTTATGCCACTTGGGATAACAATGCTCCCCACAAGGGCCATAGACATCTAACAAGAACTCCAGTACCACACATTAGAAACATTCTTTAGAGTCGTTGGTCAGGGCAGCTCAAGAGACTCCCAAAACAATTAGGCTATTTCTGCTGCCTTTGGCTACTTCCCAGAGGTTGAAAACACCATTCCCGTCAGACACAGGACGGACAGCATTAGATGTGGATCTGACCTGAGAGCCTCCTCCCGGGGGGGGGGGGTGTCTAGTTTTTATAGTCTCAGAACACATTACAACAGTTCTACCCAGCTGTGATGCCTATGATTCCCAACTCGGCCAAATAAGGCAAGGTATCTCTATAGGTGGTACTCAAATCTTGGCATTCACCAGCAGCTCTCAGTTGGACTTAAGGCCCATTCAACAGGAGGGAAATCATGCCTGGTACTGGAAACGCAAACAACTACCGAGGGCTGGTGAGGTCCGGATCTTAGAGGAGAACCTACTACTGCCACTTTACTAGACCAGTATAGTTCCCAACAGCATTCCAAATACCCATCCTTGTATCCACCTATAACCGTAGCTCTTACCCCTCATCAACGATGCTTTGTAGCAGATATAGACCTTTACAGGAAACTACAACTGATCAGAGTGCAAAGAACAACTGATCTTGTGTTGTCCAGACCCAGTGGATACATCTACAATTGCCTGTATCTGAGTTTCAGAGAACTCTGTGAGAGAGGGGGTGGAAAGATTATAAGAGATAGAGGACCAGGAAGCCTGCTGTACGATTACGTCTCCTAGAAATGACAGGGAAGATGCACCCATGATACCTCAATGATAAGGTTGCCTAAATGATGTCCGAGCAATGACAGTACCAATAGATATGCTATTGGGGAAGGTAAAAATGTCACAGTGCTCCACCCCTACAAAAAGGACTACAATAAAACCTAAGGACTGCCGGATGGTGGTGGCACACGTCTTTAATCCCAGCACTTGGGAGGCAGAGCCAGGCAGATCTCTGTGAGTTCCAGGCCAGCCTGGGCTACAGAGTGAGTTCCAGGACAGGCGCAAAAGCTACACAGAGAAACCCTATCTTGAAAAACAAAAACAAAAACACCCTAAGGACTGCTGAGAGAGAGAACTAGTCATCTCCAGGGATGATACCCTAATTGGTTATTTAATACTAGATGGTCAGCTCTGGAGTCATATCATTAGAAGCAGCACTAATGGACTCAACAGGTTGACTTCATACATATATGCATTTATACACATATGTAACAAAAATAATTAAAGAGTCCATGAATTTGAGGGAGAGAAAGCTGGGGAGATGTGGAAGGGGTGGCAGGGAAGAAAGGGAAAGGGGGAATGATAGAATTATATTTTAATTTAAAACATTTTAAAAGTGTGGGCTGGAGGGATGGCTCAGCAGTTAAGAGCACTGGCTGCACTTCCAGAAGTCTTGAGTTCAATTCCCAGTAACCACATGGTGGCTCACAACCATCTGTAATGAGATCTGTTGCCCTCTTCTGGCATGCAGGCATACCTGCAGGCAGAACACTATACATAATAAATAAATCTTTAAAAAAGTATATTTTTAGAGTCTTAGCTGGTAGTCACCAATCTGATTACAGAGAAAAGCCAGTTCAGGTAACCAAGCAGTAGTGGAGAGGGTATTTGAACTGACTACCCTAACTGTCATAATAGAACCTTCATTCAGTAATTGATGGAAGCAGAGATCCACAGCTGAGCACCGGGCTGAACTCCTGGAGTCCAGTCAAAGAGAGAGAGGAGGGATTCTATGAGTAAAGGAGTGAAGAGCATGATGGGGAAACCCACAGAGACAGCTGAGCTGAGATAGTGGGAGCTCAGGGACTCTGGATTGACAGCAGAGAAACCTGCATAGGACCGAACTAGGCACTCTGAATGTGGGTGACAGTTGTGTGGCTTGGGCAGTTTGTAAGGCCACTGGCAGTGGGACCAGGATTTATCCCTGGTGCAAGAACTGGCTTTTTGGAAACCATTCCCTATGGAGGGATACTTTGCTCAGCCTCGATACAGGGGGGAGGGGCTTGGCCCAACCTCAATTTGATGTGCCAGACTTTGTTACAGACTTTCCATGGGAGGCCTTTCTCTCTCTGAGTAGTGGAAGGGAGATGGAGTAGGGGGAAGATAGGGGGAATGGGAGGAGGAGAAGGAGGGGGAAATGTGATTGGTATGTAAAAATGAGAATAATAAATTAAAATAAATAAAAAAATATATTTTAAAGTGTTTAACTGGCTGATACCTAAAGAATTATTATTTAATGAATTGGTATATACATTCCTTTAGAGGAAACCTTACCTTATGCACATGTTTCATCATTTCTAAAAGAACTTTAAGATCATATTGATGCTGTTTGATTGAAACTGGATCACACATTTGAGAGATGATGATGATAGCTTCCTTTAGCATCTGGACCAGTGTATTGAGAAAAGAAACTTCCAAAGATGTCCAACACTTTTCTGAGGGTGTGAAAACCAAACATGAGAAATATGTTCCTCCTCTCGGCTCTTAAATCCTGACATTTCTGCTGGATTATTTTAAGACACTTATTTTAAAGAGCAGATACCTCACTTTTAACATTATTGAGATTACATTGGATTTTGGTATTTTTAAATAGGAGTTCTCAGACAATAACTTTCATAAATATTAAAATCCCAGTTCTCAGAAGGCATTGGCAGAAAAATGGCAATCCTGGGTGACAAGAGACTCCATCTCAAAAAATAACAACAAAAAGGTTCAAATAAATTACCAAGCTAATGCAATTAAATGATATTACCTAGATGCATACCACACAGATCATGAACTTGAGTTTGCAAGACATTTTATATTCTGAAAACAAAACTTATCACTTAACAAAGGTGCGGAGATATTTTAAAACTTGTTAGAAAAAATTAAAATCTTACCTCCATAAACCATATGGGTCAAAGATTGAAACATGAAAATTATAATGGGAAAGAAATTCTGACATTTTTTAGAAACATGGGTGAACTCAAGAACTTGCTAAATAAGCCAGGAACATGGGATGTTTTCTTGAGTGTAAACTAAAAATGTTGATCTCATGAAGGTAGAAGGAAGTGACCAGGGAGGGAGGATAATTAACTGGTACAAGTGTGCAGTTGGAAAGACTTCCAACATTCCAACATTGTAAAGCAGTTAATAATAATTAATTGTTTAAAAACAGCCAGTAGAGAGAACTTCAAATATTCCCAAAATAAAGAAGCAATAAATGTTTGAGATGATAAATGTCAGTTAGATAGATTTTATTTATTTGATTTGCATACACTGTAAAAATGTCATACTGGGGCTGAAGAGATGGCTCAGCAGTTAAGAGCACTAGCTGCTCTTACAGATGACAGAGTTTGATTCTCAGCACCCACATGGCATCTCACAACCATCTGTAACTCCAGTTCCAGGGGATCCAACATTGTCTTCTGGCTTCCTTGGCCACAGGCATCAATGTGGTACACAAACATTCATGTAGGCAGAACAACCCGTGCACATAAAAAAATTGATTAAAAAAAAAAGTCAGACTGCACTCCACAAATATGTATAATTACTATTTGTCAATTAAAATATCTTTAAAAATAAGTAAAAATGATAGTATGAAGGGTTGGGAATATAGCTTGGTATTAGACTGTCTGCCTAACATGTTCAAGGTGCCAGGTTCAGTCCCTAGCACCAGACACACTACATACATGCAAAAATTATGGTAGGAACATGGGAACTTTTTTTTTCAATCTGAGAGTGAGGCAGGCCTTTTGAAATGTGACTCCTAGATCTAGAAAAGAAAAGCACTTTTTGAGACAATGTCTTATATTACCCAGGCTTCACTATTTAGCCAAGGCTGACCTTGAACTCCTAGTCCTCTTTTTCTACCTCCCAAGTGCTGGAATTACAGATGTTCACTCCAATACCCAGAAAAATCTCTTGGAAAAAAGTGCAAATGCTGGAGCTGGAAAGATGGTTCCATGGTTAGGAGTCAACCAAATCCAGGTTCAGTTCCCAGCACCCACACGATGGTTCACAACTGTCTGTAACTCCAGCTCCAGGGCATCCGATATTCTCTTCCTGCCTCCATCAGCTCTGGGACACACTTGATGCACACAAATTCACTTAAAGTACACACACATAAAATTTTTTTATATTTAATTAAAAAAACACTTCTCATTCAATCAATAAAAATGCACATACAGTTTAATAATTTAATCCCATAATTATGCTTTGCATTTTCATTTTTCTCGCATGTGTATATACATCAAAGAAATACATGTCAATTACTATTACAGCAGCAGAAGAATGGAAGCAACTTTCCACTGCACATTCCATGTTCTGGACTGGACTTTGTTCCCCTAGGCCTGTGCACTGGCAATGTGAAAGTGATGGAAACTTTCAAAGCTGGTTTAACATAGTCCTTAAGCAATCAATTAACATAGTCCTTAACTATAGGACTGTTATATCCTATAACATAGTCCTTAAGCAACACTTGGTAGTTCTTGAGAGAAGGTTGTTATAAAAGTGTGTGTGTGTGTGTGTGTGTGTGTGTGTGTGTGTGTGTGTGTGTGTTGTATATGCACGTGCACAAATGCACAGAGGGCAGAGCAGGATGTCCAGTGTCTTGATTTATCATTCAATGCCTTATTCCTTTGACAGAGGTTCTTTCACCGAATCTGGACCTGGTCTGGTAGCCAGCAAGCCTCAGCTCTTCTCTTTTCCCTGTTCCTCACAGCCCTGGGGTTCCAGGTGCATGCAGTGATGCCAGCTTTTCATGTGGGTGCTGAGGATTGGAACATGTGAACTTACCCACTGAGCCATCTTCCCAACTACCATAATAGGGGGCTTTGATGTTTCTACACAAAACTTAAGAGTCTGTAACCTCCTTTGAAGATGCTACAGGAATCTTTTATACTTCACTTATACTTACCCTTGTATTTTTTAAACCTCAGATCTTCAACATTCACTTAAAATTATGAAAATATCATAATTTTGAATAAAATAACAGTGGTAAGTTTAACCTTGCTTTTTAGTCAAATGTTTAAAGTTTTCAAAATGGGAGCAAAAATTGTAATGTATGATTTACTGTGATTGCAAACTGTGTGGTTAACAAAGTCTAATGCTAAAGTCCTACCCACATCTAAGAACAACACTTGCTCTGTGTGATTAGAGGGGTAGTTTTTGGTTAATCTTTGCAAAACTTCACATACCATGTACTCAAATAGGTATGATAAAACCTATTCAATGTTTACTACAATTTCTACTTCAAAAGCAATTCTACTGAATATATTTATAAAATATTATAAAACTTACTCAAGAATGCTAATGATTTCTTATTCATTTCATAAATAGCCTTTGCAAATTCAACTGTCAAGGTCTTCCGCTTCTTAGGATCCTGCAGCATGAGACATTCCGGGAGCAAAAGAAAAATCAATAGAGCATCTTGATGTAGAGAATGATATGGAAGAGCTTTGAGCAGATTATCCTCAAGACATGTGGCTATCTGTGGTCAAAAGGGGACAAAGAACAAGGATGGGGTTATAGAAGACACAGTACTGTGAATGAATACAAGTCACGACTGCAGGTTTCATTACACTATCGTCCAATTAGGAAGTTCATTTAAGTCCTTCTGGAGCCTATTGATAAAACGCTACCAACTCTTGAACATTCCATGTACCTTTGAGGTAGTACTCACTTGAGCCATCTGCCCATTGTTTTTAGGGTACATGAAGGAAATAAAGTGAAATCACATGTAAATGAACACACACAGTAAATAGTTGGTTTGAAACTAATGCAAAGCCCCCAGAAACAATTCTGCAAGCTAGTCGCAGTGGCACACATGTGGAGTCCATCACTCAGAAGGCTGAGATGAGGGATCACTTGAGCTCACAAGTTCAAAACCAGTTTGGATGAGGGCTTGCCTGTTGTGCACGAAGGCCTGGCTTTGACCCACAGCACCATGTAAACCAGGTATGCCACTTTTGTCTTTATGTTTTTCATAGCCAAAATAGCTCGGAATTGTTCCTTATTTCATTCAGGGATAGATTTTTAAGACACACCATATATATATATATATATTATATATATAGATAGATAGATTTTTATTTTATTTATTATATCTATATTATTTTATAGATATATAGATTTTTAAGACACACACATATATATATATATAACAGTAGGAATAATTGGAGATTTGATGGTGGTGGTTTGTATTTGTTTTGGAAAACAAATTTTATTTGGAAAACTACTGTGTCTTTCTGTGTACGTCAGGGTGGCCTGGAACCCTTGAGCCCTTGAGCGTCTTGCCTAATTAAGCCTCTCAAATGCTAGCCCATTTGAGGCCACTATGCCTGTCTGTATGGTCGTCTTTATATTTGTTTGGACATTTATTGAGTATGGGTCATGTGCCAAGTGATCATATGTGAATCATTCTAATAACTGTGTGAAGTCGCTTTTGCTTTTTTTTCCCTAACTGTTTTTTCCTCCTACGGATGGAGAGGAAGAGACTCAAGCAAAAGACAACAGGGACATACAGCCTGTCTTCCTTTCTCCTGGGCCACAGATTGTCTGCGCCTCCCCAAAATCCACATGTTGAAATCCTACCCTTCAATGCAGTGAAGAAGAAAGACAAAGAATTTTGTTAATGGTTAGGTCATAAAAATAGAGTCCTCGTTAATGAGATTAGTGGTCCTGTAAGTAAACTCTTAGCCCTTTCTTTCTACAACATGAAAACACAATGAAGACACAGTCTTCTATCGATTTCCCCCTTATCAGATACAGCTTAATCTTAGAGCCTCCAAATATTCCAGCTCCCAAACTATAAAAAGTCAATATTCTTTGTTTATAAGACACTCATACTACAGTATGATGTGGCAGTCCCAACATACCAAGACATCCTGATAGCTGTCTATTGCTATTTGCAGCTTCCTGTACTCACAAATAATGTGGTTTCCTTTCTACACAGTCCAGAACCACAGACTTTAAAGAAAAACTAAAATCATAGGTAAAGGAAATGTTATCCAAAGAAGAGAACAGATGAATCAATAGCAGAGATTCATCAGAAATACACCCAGGATTCATCTCAGAACAGACATTGGTCTTTTTAAACCACTCACCAGAGGGTATCCTGCTTCCTCAACCACCACTCTTTTCATGTGCTTGCTAGATAGAAGCTTTATGTCTCAGTGTTACTCTCCTCATATTGAAAACAAAAAGACTTCATCCATCATGCATTTAATGGTTTAAAGAGAAATAAATGTCACCCCCTATCACAATGTCTGGACTGTAGCATCTTCATAATGGAGCCTTGCCCCCTATCCAGCCCCATTCACAGATCTTTGCCACCTACCTCACACCAAAACTAAGCTGCTATTGTATTATTCCTATAAAGAAGTGTGATTGTGCTGGATCTCGAGTAAACCAAATAAATAGTGGCTGTTACCGTGGAAGAAATCCATTTCACTGCTGTTAACTTCTTGAAGACATTCCTTGCCATATTTAAGTCCACATCAATGAAATTCTTCTCTCCAGTATCTCTATAAACACAATAAATGTTAAAAACATATAAACAGATGAAAAAAGGACATTTTAAAACACTGTATGATATTATTTGGTTTTTTTTATTTTACGGTGCACAAAATATTAACTTTATTTAAAGCTTGACTCTTTTCAAAATAATAGATTAGAGTGACACAGAAAGGTATAGATGTTTTCTTGTTAAAAATGATGCCAGGCGGTGGTGGTGCATGCCTTTAATCCCAGCACTCAGGAGGCAGAGCCAGGCGGATCTCTGTGAGTTTGAGGCCAGCCTGGTCTACAGAGTGAGTTCCAGGACAGGCTCCAAAACTATAAAGAAACACTGTCTCAAAAAACCAAAAAAAAAAAAAACAAAAAAACAACAAAAAAAAAAAGAATAAACAACAGCTTGTTATCTCTATGTCAGTAACATCAAGTGTGGGCTGCAATTTTAGCAGGATTTTATTTTATTTCCTTGTACTTTATTTTATGATACAAGGACTGAGCCCAGGGCCTCTGACTGAGAGCCTTACACATGGTAAATCATATTCTGCCACAAAGTTACAACCTGAGCCCTAGCAAGATTTTATATACTAAATCTAAGACGCCATCAACCCTGACAGTCAGTCTATTCCACAGACTGGAATCGCCTCCCCTCCACATACCGCCACTTCTGTTTATTTTTTTCCTTACTTATCTGCATATTTATTTATTTATTTACTACTTTTTGAAACAAAGTCTCACTCTGACCAGGCTGGTCTTGAACTTGTGATCTTCCTACCTCAGTTTCTAAGTGCTGGGATTACAGGTATACACCACTATGTCTAGCCTCCATTTGTACTTAAGCTTTATATTTCCACAGTTACATTAGAGGTGGAGTGGCGCATTAATAGTGGTTTTACTATTCCCAGAGACCTTGTCAGCACAGAGGTTTGAGAGTTCATTTTAGAAACTTTTTGAACGATGCATTAACTCATTAATGGAAAACATTAACATACAGCTTGTGCTAATGGTCTATAAGAAAGCAGACTGAGCAAGCTAGGGGAAGCAAGCCAGTAGGCAGCACTCTACTGTGGCCCCTGCATTGGCTGCTGCCTCCAGGTTCCTACCCTGCTTGGGTTCCTGTCCTGATTTTCTTCAATGATGAACAGTGATTTGGAAGCATAAGCCAAAGAAACCCTTTCCTCCCCAAGTTGCTTTTGGTCATGATGTTTCAACACAGCAGTAGTAACCCTAATTAAGACACACACAAAGGAAGAAAAAAGAATCAAGGAATTGCTGAGGTGTGTGTAGGATCAACGAGTAAGGGTGAAGGCAGTATCACCAGGGGGTGTTGACACAACAGGGACTCTTCCATCTTCTGAACCCATGAGTCAACTTAAGTAAGCTCACAGGAGAAGCACAAGACCTATCTACATGAAGAAGTAGGAGACCAAATTAAACAGCAGCAAAAGAGCAGCAGTGTTCAGTCTCCAGAGGAGACAGAGAAGAGTCTAAGACCCTTGACATTGCTTGTCCCCCAATTCCTTCTTTATATACCAAGGTGCCATCTTGTGGGATCTACAGAAATGAGAGATAGAAGGCCCAAATACTGAGCAGTAAAAGAATTATTTCAACTATTAGGCAATGTTAGCACTTGGGAGGTTGGAAGCAGAGGGATCAGATGTTCAGGGTCCTCCTCACCTACACAACAAGATCAAGGTCAGCTGGACTACATGAGTACTACATGGACTACTAACACTGTCTTAAAAATCCAAATCAAGTACTAAATGTGAGGGAAGGGATGGCCAGACTGCAACCCACAACTCCAGAGAGGCTAACTAACAGGGAAAGACCCTAGGAGGGACACATGAATGACCTGTGAAGGAGAAGTGGATGAGATCTACATGAGTGGACTGGGTGTGGAGGTGTGGCAGAGGGCGAGGAGTAGGGGATGAGAACATAGGGAAATGGGAGGGTCAAGCTGGAACAGGGACAGAGTGGGAGGGCAGGGAAGAAGATATCATGATAGATGAGGACATCAGGGGAATAGGAAGAGGCAGGGTGCTGGGGAGGCTCTCAGGAATCCACAAGGATGACCACACCTTGGTCTGCTGGCAGTGGTCCAGAGGGTGCCTGGATCAGTCTACTCTGGTGACCAGCCTAGCAAATAACCTAGCTGTCATCATAGAGCCTTTGTCCAGTGACTGATGGAGGCAGATACAGAGATCCATGGCCAGGCACCAGGCTGAGCTCCAGGAATCCAATTGATGAGAGACAGGAGAGATACTGCAGGTGAGGGACGTCGAGATCATGATGGGAGGACATGCAGAGATGACCGGCCACACTAGTGGAAGGCCATGAACTGTGGACTGGTGGCTGTGGAGCCCCCATGGCACTGGACTAGGCTCTCTGGATATGGAAGATGGTTGTTTTGGCTCAAACTGGTTGGGGGGCACCCAGGCAGGGGGATCGGGATCTGTCCCTGGTCTATGGTGGGCTTCTGGAATCTGCTGCCAATATGATGCCTTGGTGCAGTGGGAAGGGGCTTGGACCTGCCTAGGCTCAGTGTGCCAGGCTCTACTGACTCCCCATGGGATACCTCGATTTGGGGGATGTGGAGATGTGGGGTGGCTTGGGAAAGAGGGATGGGGGGTGGGAGGAGGGAGGAGGGGGATCTGTGGATAGTATATGGAGTGAGTAGAAAATTTTCAATAAAGAAAAATGAAAAAAAAAGATTAAAGTTATATATTAGCATAGGTTTTAAGAGTTCATTTTAAAGGAAATCCGAAGCAAGTAAGGTTGGTTGATAAATTGTTCTCTTAAAAGCAGTTTAAACAGACTGAATGCACAGTGGGTTATCAAAGTGTGTTATTAACTTTGGCTGTGAGGACCAACAAATGTTCAGTCTCTTTGAATGTAAGAGATATTTTCATTTTATATATAACAAAAATCTGAGATCCTTTATAAAGAATCCAGTGCTCTTAACTGCTGAAAAAAAAAAATCCAAATCAAGCACTGGGCGGCAGTGGTGCACGCTTTTAATCCCAGAACTTGGGAGGCAGAGCCAGGCAGATCTCTGTGAGTTCAAGGCCAGCCTGGTCTACAGAGCGAGATCCAGGACAGGCACCAAAACAACACAGAGAAACCCTGTCTCAAAAAAAAAAAAAAAATCCAAATCAAATTACCTAACCAACTCTCAGAATCAGACCTACATTTAAGAGAAAAATTAGATTTTCCTCTGAAGCAATATGTGGGAAAAAAAACTAAACAGGATCTCATTTATTTATTGATCCCACTCAGCAGTAACTATAATATGAACTCCTGGATTGTAAGTAATAAAGCAATTATCAGGCATGGCTGATTAGCTGTAGATATAGATAGCCCGAATAAAATACCGTTCCCTCCAACAAGAGCACAGAGGAAAGAATATGGAGGAGGTAGTTTACAAAATGAAAAAATCGTTGATGTTGCACTCTGGGTGCTGACAAAATGAACACTCAACCTGATTCTGTAATTTTCATTTTTTTTTTCTTTTTTTTGGTTTTTCAAGACAGGGTTTCTCTGTGTAGCTTTGCGCCTTTCCTGGAACTCACTTGGTAGCCCAGGCTGGCCTTGAACTCACAGAGATCCGCCTGGCTCTGCCTCCCGAGTGCTGGGATTAAAGGCGTGCGCCACCACCGCCCGGTGTAATTTTCATTTTAAATACCATACCCCCTCCCCCAGTATTTTAAATAAAGGTAATTCCCATTGATGTTTTACCTTTTCTTCAAAAAACTTGCAGTCAAACAAGCAGCAGATGAAAATATCATCTCAATTTCTCTGCAAAGGTAATAACAAAGGCTAAGTCACAACCAGGCAGCGTCCAATATTCTGACACTGTGAAGGAACATTGTTATACACATGGTACTCAATCTGTTGGTCCCGACCTGTCTGGGATTGAAAAACCCTTTCACAAGGGTCACCTAAGACCATCAGAAATATCAGATATCTACATTATGATTCATAATTATCAAAATTACAGCTATGATGTAGCAAAGGAAATAATTTTATGGTGAGGGGATCACCATAACATGAGGAACTGTATTAAAGGTTGCAGCATTGGGAAGGTTGAGAAGCATTGCCCTATACAAATCTGCTGGGTAGTAGTTATAGCTAGCCTAGGATTCATGTGACCTGTGGGTTTCAGGTTAGCTATACCTATAGCCTCCTTTATTTTATGTCTGAATAAATAATAATTAATAATGAATTAAGATTCATTATTAATATCTAGATTATGAGTATACTACTTGTGGTTATTACTACTGAGTTTCAGCAAAAGTCTTCATAGTTGCTTTTCCAGGCATTTGAATAAAACCCATCGCTCTGAAGACCTAAATTCTGAAATGCTAGTGAGGCAACTATGAGGATCTGAAAACAATACAACTTACTGTTAAGATTCATTCTTACATAGAAGGGTATGTGAGGTATATGTTCTCCCTGTAGCTCTTACGCATATTAAATAAAAGATTAATTGCTATGAACATCAATGACTGGTCCAATCAAGAGGTAGTAAAAGAGAATCCCACTCAATATGTAAATTCTGTCATAACCAAGTCAAACCTTCTTTCTTACAGCTAGGACAATGTGATCAGCATTTGAGAAACATGGGAGTGGCTGTAAGTCATCAAGCTGGGTCACCTTTTAGCTTCTCCACACTCTTTATTTCTTTTCACTTCTATCCATTTCTGTGCCAGTGACTGGTTGATTCGGTTAATTTCTGGTAGGATTTTCATGGAAACACTTGTGGACCTAGTATGCTTCAAGAAAGATAATAAAGGCAAAAAAAATGACCAGAGAAATGCACATATATATTGACTAACAATCAATAAAGCACCTGGCACACACAAGTTCTGCCTTTTTTGGTGGGTTGAGCTTTGGCATGAGGTTGGCCTGAATATTTGGCTTCCTGACTTGGGCCATTTCGCTTGGTCTGCATTTTAAAAAGTTTAATAACATGAGAAAAATCGAAAATAGAGACTGAAATGGGTGGTTATAAATCAAAACTCATCTTACCGTTATTCAGATGGCCACAAGATGGAAATAACACATGTTGAATGCATTTTCAATATGATACATATATAACATGCAATGAAATATTATTTAGCATTGGAAAAATTGATATACTACTATAAGATAGGTGTATCCTAAAATTTGCTAAGTGAAATAAATCAAATAAAACATTGTATGATTCCACTTATATAAAGGATGTCCATATACCAACTTACAGAAAGAAAGCAGAACGTATCTAGGACTGAGGAGGCAGGGAATGAGGAATTATTGTTTAATAGATATCAGGTACAGATTAATTTCTAAATGGTCTTAATAAATAAAAAACACAGATCCAGAAATTTGGGTTAGAGTCCGAGAGAAAGATCAGAGAACTAGGACAAACCACGAGCTAATCTCACCTCACCAACTTCGCAGCTTCCAAAGAGAGTGTCTTCCTGTATACTCACGTTTATATGCCTTTTCTGTTCTGTTCTCTCATTGGCTCTCTTAGCCCAGCTACCTCATTTCTTTTCCTGTCACTTTCTGTCTGTCTGTACAGACCTCTAGGCCTCTGTGGTTGGTACTGGGATTAAAGGCGTGTGTCACCACACTTGACTCTGTTCCCTAGTGTGGCCTTGAACACACAGAGATCCTGCCTGCTAAGTGATAGGATTAAGGGCGTGTGCTACTGCTGCCTGACTTCTTTGTTTACTTATAATGACTGGCCTTTTTCCTCTGATTTCCAGGCAATCTTTAGTTACTAAAGCACAAATAAAATATTACCACAATCAGGTGTCTGTTTGAGGTGATTAAAGGTTTGAGAGGTAGTGACAGTAGTTGATGGCATTATGAGTGCACTTAATGCCACGGAACACTGTAGGCAATGTGTTTTAAATGGTAACACATACTACATATACACATCTAATATGTAATGTGAGATAGGGCCTCACTATACAGCCCAGACTGGCATGAAACTTAAGGTCCTCCTACCTCAGCTTCCCAAATACTGGGTATTTGGTGTGTTATATATATTTAAAACAATAAAAATTAAAGTGGCTGGACAAAGTGGCACATGCCTTTCTTCCCTGCACATGGGAGGCTGCTATAAGAGGATCCTAGTTACAGGTTAGACTAGATACACAGCAAGAGCGTGTCCTAAAGATGAAGAGAAGAGAGTGACAATAATGTTTTGCTGTAAAGAATACCTCCATCTCTACTGAACTTGTCATGAATGGCAAAATTCTGTACCACTTTCTTTTCAAGAATAAAATCCTCTTGAAAAATATGTGTAACCACCATGCCTCAAGTCCTCTACCTCTTACTGGTGATGGGGTCTGAGCCAGGACTTTATTCACACAAGCAGAGGCGCCACTGAGCCACACTTTTCACACCCTACTTGAGTTCCTTGATCTAAATCCTGGTGACTTTGTAGTTTGTCAGTACCAAGATTTATTTTCTCTTACATCCAAAGATCATAGTACAATGTGCTGCCCCCTACTGGCACTCATGTGTCATTTATTTTCTTCAAAGTCCTTCGCTTCTCTGTATGCATGACATCAGACTATGGCCTCTGTCCCCCTTCCTTGAAAACTTAATAAGCAGGTGTCACTTGTGAGTTTACCCCTGCCCCCGTCATCATGCTCCCTGTCCTCATTCTCGGCAACTTCAAAGTTGATGAACACAATCTATCTTTTACTCAATATCTCAGTTCCCAATCTTATCTCCACTCCTGTCTCTCCTCATTTTAGCTCTTCATGACCTGGAGAAGGTTTCTAAACTGAAATGATTGATACCTGGGATTAGATAATTCTTTGTTGTGAAGGATCCTATACCTAGTAAGATATTTAATCCTTACTATTCCCAGCCCCTAGCCACTAGATACCAGTAGCAGTCACTGTCAATGTACCAACCCAAAATGTTTGAAGACACCTCCAAATGATTGTTAGGATGCAAAATCGCACTTTACTGAAAAGCACCACTTTACTTCTCGGACATAAACTGGACTTTATCATTAGCAATTGCTCCATTTGAAGCATCAGTTTGAAAGTCTTTCTGACCATCACATACCATTTTCTTGATTCATTTCCTCTCGAGTGAGGCTCCCAGTGCAGCATTCTTTCATGTACTCAGATCTCAGACTCTGTGATCATCATCTTACTCTTCCTCAACTAGCTTAGCTCCTACACTTCACTACTCTAATCATTCCTACAAGTCCTTTCTGCCTCCCTTATTGTACTGCAAAATTCCAGTTGTCATTACGTTCAAGTCTGGATTACTCCAAAGTCAATTCCACATGTCTAACACCACTGAAGATGACTTCACAGCATGCTGACCCACCACGTTCAGTCACAAATTTCAAATGGACATTCCCAAAGACAGTCTGTCTGTCTGTCTGTCTCTGTCTCTGTCTCTGTCTCTCTCTCTCTGTCTCTCTCTTTTCCTCTCTCTCTAACTACTGCACATCTCCCTTTGCCTTTACTCACATGCCCCTGATTCTCTCACACTCACATAAGCTTTGGTCATCAAGCAATAACTAATCAGCAACTCACCCCCATCTGCAGTCACAATGGACTATATCACTGCTCAGACATCTCAATTCTGCACTTATCAAAGTTTTAGTCAACTTGACATAAAGCTTAGGGGATCTCAGTTGAATTGACTTTATCAGATTGGCCTATGTTTTTTGTGTCTAGAGCATTTTCTTGATTAATAACCAATGTGGGAGGGCCCAGCCCATTGTGAGTGGTGCCATCCCTAACAGGCGACCATGGGAGGTATAAGAAAGGTAGCAGAACAAGCCAGAACAAGCCAGTAAGCAGTATTCTTCCATGGTCTCTACTTCAGTTCCTGTCTCCGAGTCCTGCCTTGAGTTCCTACCCTGACTTCCCTTCACGATGTCAACCCTTTTGTTTCCTGTTTGCTTTTGGTCACAGTGTTTTATCACGGTGACAGAGAAACAAACTCATACTGCACTGGACTCCATTTTCTCCCTCCTGCTCCGGGACATTCTTTGGCCACTCTTTTAGTGAATTGTGAGAAACCCTTCCGTGATCTTCTAATTTACTTTACTGTCAGAATGCCTCAGTTGTCACAAAACTTCCTCTCCTCCTCTTGTTCTGACCCCACCCCAGGCAGGTTTCTCGATTTCTGTTAAAACAACACAATCTTCCCTTCCCAAAGGAAAAATTACACTTGGTGCCCCTCTGACCGGAATTTTGTGCTGTTGCTTCGCTGGATAAGCCACCTCCTGGATCTCATATCATTCTTTTATGTCTTCTTTGTTCCTCCTCCATATTCCAAACTTTACCCCACAGCTGGTTTTGTACTCCTTTTCCCTCTGTTTCAGGCATCGCCCCTGTCCCATCTTCCCTCTCTTCTTTTGGGCTAAGCCTTCCCCTCCCTGCCCCTATCCATCTCTTGCCATCCCCACTTTGCGATCAAATCCAGGGCTTTTGCATGTTAGGCAAGTATTTTCCCATGGAACACCTCCCCACCAGCCCTCTGTTCATTTTTTGAGACAAGGTCTTGTTAAATTGCCCACCATTCTAACATTCAAAACCATTCTAACAGAAGAGTGCATTTAGTAAGAAATCTGAAAACATGAAAAATATACTGTTTCAAACACTAGCCTGAAATGTAGGGAGCGGTGGGAATAGCTGAGGGGAGAATGCTTGCCTAGCACATACAAGGCTCTGGGTTTGGTTCCCCAGTGCCAGAAAAAGAAATAATTCCTGAAATCTAGAGGAAAAAATAAGTTTAAAAAGAAGTAATACATACTGACACCTGATGAGTTGCCACAAAGTTGGCATGTGCCCCAGCAAAAATGTCTTTGACTTGAACACCCATGAGGTCTAAAAAATGTAAAACAGACATGTTCAGAGTTTTACCTGGAAAAAAATTAATCTATACATAACTAAGTCAAGTTTATTCATTTATTGGAAATTTACACTCTCCTAATTTTTGATTACAAATAGCCTAACAATTGAATTTTGACCACAGAAAATGCTATTTATTCACTCAATAAAGCTTTTAGTTGTCTAGGCATTTGCATAATGAATCGTGTTTGGCATGCTCAGGTGTTTGCTTCAATATATCAAAGCATGTTGTTAACACAGTTAAGTAACCAACTTAATGTCTTCTTTTGTATTGGTTAAGTCTTTAGAAATGATTACCCATTACTCCATGGGGGAAAAAAATGCAGCAGTTTAAAACAAAAGGGCTAAGAACCATAAGCATAGTTCAGTGGGATCCTGTGGAGGAAGGCTACATGGCATGTCTCCTTCAGTCCATCAGCCATGAGCTAGTGGGAGCACTCATACCTTCTGCAGAGAGCAGGCAGGTGATGTCAGAGTTCTCTGCTGGGACCTCCTGATGAGTTGGGTTGCTTGTGGGACTTGGTCCACGGCCTAAAGATACCACCTGACCAGTGGTGTCAACGTATGCCATGGTATGATAACTACAACATAAAATACGATACAATGATAATATGATATTCTGAAGAACCAGACTCTCATGATTTCAAGGAAAAACAAAACGACAGACTTATCTTCGCCACGCAGCCAACTGTCTCATTAGTGTTAGTGTTGCAGCGAACTTGGTGACGTCACTAAACGGGTGTCCTTAACTTATAGTAATATTCAAAATAGTACTAGCAATGGGGACTTACTATGGATCCCACCATGTGTCTTTTTTGTTTTTGTTTTGAAACTGACTCTTAGGTAGACCAGGCTTGCAACTATCTCATAGGATAATCTTCACTTTCTGATCCTTCTGCCTTCAACCTCTCTAGTGCTGGACTTAGAAGCATAGTTCACCACCACCACACCTGGTACCACTACCACCACATCTAGTGTATGTGGTTGTAGGAATCTCCTCTGGGACCTGGTGAGTGCTAATGAAGAGGTTAAACTCTCCCACCCTTCCAAATGAATTTAGGTTTCTGTTCTCTGAGAGGGGCAAAACAAGTGTCTCTCACAACAAAGGGCCATTTACCCACAACATCTTTGCATTCAGAGACAGGGAAAGAGCACATACAAGACCTGAGTCAGCTCCACAGTGTTTCAAGGACAAAACCTGCAGCCCCCTTCTGAGTCACATCGGACTTGCCCAAGCTTGGGCAAGTATGTCCAAAAATGGTCAGACTAAACTTCAGCCATTTAAAAGTATACTAATGTGCCAGGCGGTGGTAGCGCACGCCTTTAATCCCAGCACTCGGGAGGCAGAGGCAGGCGGATCTCTGTGAGTTCGAGGCCAGCCTGGGCTACCAAGTGAGTCCCAGGAAAGGCGCAAAGCTACACAGAGAAACCCTGTCTCGAAAAACCAAAAAAAAAAAAAAAAAAAAAAGTATACTAATGAAACTGCTGCTTGCTTAACCAACTATGTTTGAGATGACCAACTGCTCCTGAAACTCCCCTAACTTCTTCAAAGGGCCTGCATGCCTTGCTTGGTTCATGGTTGTCATTTTGTACAAGTGGCTGATCCTGCATATGCTGGCTGTTTCTGCAGAATAAACGTTCTTTGCTTTTGCATATATACTATTTGAGTCTGGGGTCTTCCTTCAGTGTTTTCTCAGACCCTTACTCTACTGGCAAGCACTCTACCAGCTGAGCTACATATCGTGTATTTCATGCATTTATAATTTTTGAAACTTAGCATACAGAATAGTAGGCCGCATCACGATGCTCCCAATCGTTTTCTTTTGTTGATCCTCTTCGCCATGTTTGCTCACAGCTCTCTGTGTCCCTCTTCCCTTACCCGTCCACCCCTGGTGCACCCTTTCTGCCTTCATGTCAAATGGACTCCTTTGTCCTCCTTTCTCAACACGTCTTTCCTCCCCTTTTTGGTTCCCTTTATAGTTTCATGACCTATCACGCCTTCACCCACATGCGTACACACAGACAAACAGTAAAAGCTAAGATATGCATGAGAGAGAACATTGTCTTTCTGAGTCTGAGTCATTTCTCTCAATATGGTAATTTCCAGATCTATTCATTTTCCTGAAAATTTCATACTCCATTTTTCTGGATAGCGAAGAAAATCCCACTGTACTTGTTTATCACATTTTCATTATCCATCATCTACCAAGAGACATCTAGGCTGACATCCCTTGCTTTTGTGAATAGTGTGCAAGTATTTGTGGTAAGGTATGGAGTCCTTTGGATGTGTACCCAAGAGTGCTACGGCTTGGTCAAACGGTAATTCTACTTTTAAGTGTTTGAGAAATCTCTGGACTAGTTTCCATGGTGACGGCCCCAGTTTACACTCCCACCAGTGCTGGATTTTTTTCCACCCTCGCCAAGACTCCTGGTGCTTTTTGCCTTGGTGACAGCCATTCTGACACCAGTGAGGTGGAGTCTCAAAGGCTACAGAAGTTAAACATGGCTAAAAATGTTTACAGGTCATTTGTGTGGCCTATTGTGAGAACTATGCACTCATTTCATGGCCCATTTATTAGCAGTTTGGGTTTGTTTCCATGTGCTAGATCGTAGCCCTCTGTCTGGAGGAGCTGACAAGGATTTTCTTCCGTTCTGTAGGCTGGCTGTTCACTCTGCCAGCAGATTCCCTTGCTTTGCATAAGCTTTCAAATGCCACACAAGTCAAGTTGTTAATTCCTGGAGCTACTTCTGTTCTATTGGAGTCCCGCTCCTCAGAAAGTTCTACCATGCCTGTGTCTTGAAGGATTTTCCTCTTGCCCCCTCTAGCACTTTCAGGGGTTCGGGTTTTAAATTAAGGTCTGTAACCCATTAGAGTTGACTTTTTTTTTCCCTTTTCTGTGTATCTGTATATGTATGGGGTCCATGCATGTAGGTATGCATGCCCACATGAGTGTGGGCAAATGTACATGTGTGTCTGGTGGGGGGAGCCCAGGCTGATGTCAGGAACCTTCCTCCATCACTTTATTCCTTATTCATTAAGGTGGGGGGTCTATTCATGAACCCAGCCAAAGACTGCTGATGTGACTAGTCTCTTGGGGATGCCTTGTCTTCACTTTCCAAGGCTGGAATTACAGGTCGACTGCCATAGCCCCGTCCCTGGCGTTTACACAGATCCTCGGGATACGATCTCTGAGCTACCTTCCAGGCTCACTTGGAATTAATTTTTGTGCAGGGCGAGAGATCGGAATCTAACTTCATTTTCATTCAGGTGGATATCACACTCCCTGGTGGTCTAGTGGTTAGGATTAGGTGCTCTCATTCAGGTGGATATCCTGAATAAATATTTTACTAGCACCATTTGTTTTCCCAATCAAGTACTAGGTAGTTGTATCTGTGTAAATTTATTTCTGAGTCCCATATTCTATTCCGTGTGTCCTAAATTCAAGCATTTTACTTTTTACTGTACTGGGTTAGATATACAAGTACTCAAAATCCCCTCATAACAAGGTTATATAAAACTCTGAATATATGCAAAGAGTCATCACGTTCTGCATGCACGAGATTAATCTACTTAAGCCGGCACACACTACCACCTTTGCTACTTAACTCTCTCCTACCCTCTACTCACAGTAAGGTGGTCTGTAGATACTAAACTTCTAATAGTTATTTGTTACATAATGATTAATAGAATTGAAAATTTTAAATAAAATGTATTTGAAAGAAGTATATTTTCAAGAAACAATGCTTTATTAAAAGTGTAGCCACATGTTTTTGGGTTTCTAAGTAGTAAACTTAATACTTTCTATTCAAACTTTTAAAAAAGGCTCAATACCTTCCACACTCTATCTTAGAAACGCGGCCACCAATTCCTTCCACGAGTTGTGGGCCTCTTCTCTCACTCCTGGGGCTGTGCTGTGGCTGCCCAGAGTTACTGCCTCCAAATGTAAACACTTGCCCATCCTGTTTAAAAATAAGGAGTCAGATTAATTTCATGTTTTGAAATATAACTATCATAAGATAAAAGCAATATGTGAAATTGGTTTGTATATTTTAAAAATTGATTTATACATTTCCATAATTTGTCCCAAAATTATTTACATTTATTTATTTACGAATTTCCAAAAATTTACCCAAAATCATTTTGTTATTCCAAAAATTATTTATAAATTTATTTACAGGATTTTCTTTAAAATTATGCACTTTGAAGATGTTAAAAATATATTACACACTTAAAATTGCTAAGAGAGGGACTGGAGAGATGGCTCAGCACTTAGGAGCATGGACTGCTTTGCAGGGGACCAGAGTTTGACTCCTACTGCCTATGGCAGACAGCTCACCAGCACCTGGACCTCTAGCTCCAGGGAATCTAAAAATCTAAATCCTCTTGCATTTGTACTCATGTGCACACACACACACACACACACACACACACACTTTTAGCTTTCTCTTGTCTACTAAGATTAATACAATTCAAACAATTGAGGTTTCCTAATTTAAGTCATGGTTTCTCAAACAAGTAATAAAAATAATAAAATAATTTGGTGAACTAGGAATGTAGCTAAGTGGTAGAGCACTTCTGTAGCATTCCTAAGGTCATTTTTATCTATTGAAGATAATAGTAGTTAATAATAATAATAAAATTTAAAAATCATTTGGTGTATAAACTCTTTTTCTGGCACCAAAAATCAACTCCAGCAACAAGGCAAGCATTATACCATTGATACTTTACCTGGTCCTGCAGAGTGCAGTTTTTAAACAAGCATTTAAATTACAGAAATCATTTTCAAGTCTGTTCCTTATGCTGATGAGAAGAATCTGGCTCACTGGAATACAGTGAACAGCCAGAAGAGGCAGAGGAAAAGTCTAACAAAACTGGCTTGTCATTGTATCAAGCAAGGAATGTAACGAAGAGTGTTCTTGTCTGTGGAGTGGATTATCGAAAATGATAAAACAAATTTTTCTGTAGACCTACGTTGACAGTGAATAATGACCTGAAAGATTAGCTGCTATATTAGCTTCTACTACAGTGCCTTGAAATAGTTCCTGATTTATACTTAGTTCAGTTTTCCACTTTAGATATTTGAACATTAAATAGTATGTTTTGATATTGAAATTCATCTTATGTCCTATTTGAACATTTGTGTTTTCAAATTTATAAATTTAAAATCCTAATTTCCGGAAGCTGGAGAGATGGCTCAGTAGTTAAGAACACTTATTGTTCCCAGTACCCACAAAGAGCCTAACAGCTGTATGTAATGACAGTTCCAGGGCATCTGCCCCCTCTTCTGGCCTCCATGAACACTGTGTGTGTGTGGTGCTCAGCCATACATGCAGACAAAACATTTGAATCCACAAAATAAATCTTTAAAACAATACATAATTGTGGTGATATTGTGTTCCCCAATATATTGTGCATCCTAATAAACTTATCTGGGGCCAGAGAACAGAACAGCCACTAGACATAGAGGCCAGAAAATGGTGGCACACATGCCTTTAATCCTAGCATTTCAGAGGCAGAGATCTGCCTGGATCTCTGTGAGTTCAAGGCCACACTGGAAACAGCCAGGCGTGGTAACAAGAGCCTTTAATCCCAGGAAGTGATGGCAGGAGCAGAAAGGTATATAAGGCATGAGGACCAGGAACTAAAGCTGTTTAAGCTTTTAGGCTTTTGAGCAGCACAGTTTAGCTGAGAGGCATCCAGTCTGAGGAAACAGGATCAGCTGAGGAATTGGCAAGGTGAGGTGGCTGTGGCTTATTCTGTTTCACTGATCATTCAATGTTCACCCCAATACCCGGCTCTGGGTTTGTTTTTATTAATAAGAACTTTTAAGATTCATGCCACACATAATTTCTAATATAGTGCTATTAGGAGGTGGAAGAGGGCCTTTGGTAGATGATTCAGTCATGAAGGTAAATCCTTCATTAATGAAATTATACTCTTTAAAAAAGAAGACTCAAGAGAGAACACCCTGACCCCTCCCACTGCGTGAGAACACAGAAACTGTCATCTAGGAATCAGAAGGTCACCCATTATTATGTGTAAGTCTGCTGGCACCTTGATCTTGGACACCCCAGCTTCTAGAGCTGTGAGAAGTATGCCTGTAAGCTCTCCAATCTATAGAGTTTTGTGACAGCAACCTGGACACACTAAGATCAAACAATACACAGCACGCATATCTTTTTCATACTTCTCTGATGTCTGGAAAGGAGAAGCACATTCTGGATTACCTGGGTAAGCACTGCAGTGTGCTCATAACCACAAGTAATATAAATCACACCCAGACTCTTCAGGGCACCAATTGAATGAGGCTTGTGGATCTGCAGTGCTGAAAGAAAGAAGAGAAGAAGATTCAGAGGCAGGTTTGTTCGTTCGAGACGCTTGTGCTGCCAAGTGAGACTCTGGTGTGGTGATATTTTATTTGTGCTGAAATCTGGTGATATTTTATCTGTGCTTTAATAAAGCTTGCCTGGAGATCAAAGGGCAAAGGGCAGCTACTTTCAGTAAACAAGAAGTCAGGCAGCACGTGCCCCTTATCCTATCATTTAGCAGGCAGGGTCTCTGTGTATTCAAGGCCATATTAGGTGTGGCCATGTGTGTGGTGACTGTGGTGACACACGCCTTTAATCCTAGTTCCAACCATAGAGACCTGGAGGTCTGTACAGACAGACAGTGACAAGGAAGTGATGTAGCTGGGCTAAGATAGCCAAAGAGAGGGCAGAACAGCAAGGCAATAAAGGTGTGGGTAAGGCAGGAAGTAGCTCGCATTTGGAAGCTGCAGAGTTGGTGAGGTAAGGTTGGCTGGTGGCTTCCCTGATCTCTCTAAGGCTTTCACCACTATATTTGGCTCTGTGTTTTTTATTTAATAAGACCATTTAGAAATTTGTCTACACTCTGGAGTCGGGGGTGGGGCATGGGGGTATCTCAGAATTTTCTTTATATTTTTATAATTTTTGTAATCTCTACATTTCTGTCTTATAACTCAACATAATTTTAAAAGTGAACATTCAGAAGTATTAGGAAGAAAAAAATTATGATTTGAGGGGGAAAATCTGCACTTTAATACTTATTTCTGGAAGCCCTTAGCCTTCTAGAACATATAACACAATTAACCTAGAGTATACCAAGCTCCCAATATGTTATCATAATTTGTATTCATTTCTGATGCACAGTAGGTGCCTGAACAGACGTGTTAGTGACACAGAGAAAAAGAGAACTTACCTTAAAAGTGTTAGATGGGATGTAAGTGCTCTCCAAAGTACTGGCACATAGTAGGAGCTGATATATATTAGCCAAACGCAAAGAGATGACCAGAGGAGAAGGGAGTTCTTGGAGAAGACTTCTTAATGACTTGTATTTTAGAGGGACAGTTTGGGGAGACTTGTTTTTTTCTTAGCACAGGAACTAGTCATTTCCCCTGATGTGATCAGCGATTCCCACATCCATAACAATGTCTGAAGCCTGACTGTCACTCACAGACATTCTGATCTAATGGGCCTGGAGCTCAACCTGGGCATCAAGAGCTTTCAAGGTAGACCAGTGGTTTACATCCCAAGCCCAGAGCTTTGTAAATATGATAGGTTGCTTGGCAAAGGGACAATAAGGAAGCCAGTAGAATTAAAAATGCTAATCAATTCACCTTATAGTAGGGAGATTAGCCTGGATGATCCAGATGGGCCCCATGTCATTCCTTTAACCGAGGAAACTCAAGGCAAAAGAGCCAGTGTCACAATAACATGATTTAAGAAAGACTCAATCTGCCACCACAGGCTTTGAAGACGCAGGGAATATCCTAAATTCATGCTAGAGCCCTATAGAAGCTGGAAAAGACAAGAAAGTGGATTCTCACCCAGAACCTTCAGGAAGCAAGGCAACCCTGCTGGCTGAGACCGAGTAACAGATTCCTGACTCTAGATACAAAGCACATTGCTTTAAGTCGCTAAAAGTTTTGTGATACTATTCCAGAAGCAATAGGAAACTGATAGAGCTTTCCAGGTAACGCTAACGAGACAGTTTGGAAACCACTGTGATGTGCCCTATGGCAGGCTAGTCTTCCAGCTGCAATGGAATATCAGTTTGTTGTAAGGACAAAACTAGTTTCTTACCTTCCATTTTTTCCCCACTGAGGGCCAGCTGCCCAACACTGTTGCTTCCCCAGCCAAATGAAGTCCCCGTGAGAGAGAGAGCAAAGCTGTGGTTGCCACCTGCAGCCACCTGAGCCAGTGGGATTCCCTCCAGGTACTTCACCTTCTGTGGGCTGGCTTGGGACTGGATATTCTTCCCCAGGCCCAGCTGACCTTGACTGTTTTTTCCCCATGAAAACACTTGGCCATCTACGAAACAAAGAACATTTAAGAATTGTACATCTATGAGATTACCAAAATAGTAAAAACTATCACACTCAATTCCACACTTTTTTTTATTGAGGTACACTTGACAAAAGAAATATATATATTTGAAATGTTGAGGTAATATTCTAATATACATATACACTCTAAAACAAATGCCAGAATTAACTGATTAATTTGCCTCACACAGGGATTTTGCCGCTGTTGTTTTCAAATTCTGCTTGCAGGGCTGGGCTGTATAGTTCTAGAGTGTGCTCAGACTAAGCAGGGTCTCGGGTTCAATGGCCAGTTCCAAGAAAATAAGCGTACAAGAGGGTGGAACAAAACAAAACCCTGCATTCTTAGTAAACGTCAAGTACATAAAGCATTATTGTTAATGATAGGAACATTACGGGACAACAGGTTTCCAGACCTTGTACATCTGACGCATGAGTTTGTGGCCTCTGAACACTCCGTTTCCCTTACCTGTACACTCCTGGCAACCGACACTCTGCTCTGTTTCTATGAGTCCAGTTTTCTTTGATTTTACAGGAAAGTGAGGTAGGTAGTATTTGTCTGTTTATGTTTGGCTTGGGTTGCTACTATAATAGCCTACAAGTTTACCCATGGTGTTGCAAATACACGATTTTCTCCTACTCTCTGTATTGTACTTAGTTCTACAAACCTTCAAAGGTAAAACAAGGATAAAGAAGGAAACGGGACTAAATTTTTCTGGTGAAAGGCAAGGCATACATGTCATCAAATTCATATTCAGGAGCCCCTTCAAAACAGTGTCCATTCTTTTCCCTTGCAAAGGCAACTGTGTTCTTACAGCTTTTCTGCCATCAAATACTTGGCGTTGTCTTTGACTTGTGTTTTCTATGTGATTCAAACTAGAAAATCCTAAGCCCCCACCTGCGGCTTCCAAATCTATGAAAAATACAACCTTTTCTCATCTCTCAATTGTTACCATTTTAGCCAAGTCCCCATGGGAAATTATAGTAGCCTCAAACTGGTGTCCCACATTCCCCCCTTGCTCCCAACAGTCTTTTCTGCCAAAGATGGCCAAAGTGAACTTTTAAACATTTAAGTCCAATTCCCAATTCAGGCCACCCTGCAGTTGCCTGCCAGGGATCCTGGCACCCCATCCCACCCCACTCCCAGCCACTTTTCTCTTTAGGACTCACCAGATAACAGGCTCCTTTCCACCCAGGACCTTCTAACCCATCCATGTGATGAGGAGACACAGGTAACCCTCCTGCATGCTTTGGCATGACCCTTCCTCACTCTGGTCACCTCTGGTCACCCCATGTAGACTGGGGTGAATCCATTCTCCAGACCAAGCCCGGTACACACATCCTATACTAGAGCCCAGCCTCACAGCCTGCTGTGTCCACATCAGAAACACAACCAACAAAACAAGTCCGCCTACCCCTGTCTTCTTGCAAAAACAATGTGAAAGATCAAGACAGCACATACACCCCCAAACCCACCAATCCTATAGAAATGCTCTTCAGTGAGAGATACCATATGGGCGCTGAGGTACAGAACCTGAAAAAGAACAGCGTAAACTTCATCGAAGAATTCAAGGAGTTAAAAAAAAAAAGAAACAGTTTGGTGAACTTAGAGAATAAACGCCTGGTCAATGTTCAGGAAAAAGCAGATATGAGACAAATGACAAAGACAATACAGAATTTGAGATCCAATTCAATAAAAACAGAGAAATAGTGAAGAGAACTCAAGCTGAATGGAGATAGAAATAAAAAAACAAACAAACAAACCTCAATAACCCATTTAGAAAACTCAGAGGAAAGGCTGACAAGTAGAATTGATCAAGT
Organism: Peromyscus eremicus; assembly: GCF_949786415.1. NCBI lineage: Eukaryota > Metazoa > Chordata > Mammalia > Rodentia > Cricetidae > Peromyscus > Peromyscus eremicus. The sequence goes on from NC_081418.1 coordinate 73,324,464, forward strand.
AAAAGATGGAATATCAAGACTAAAAGTAGAAGAATTAACAACACAAGCAAAGAATGTGAAACCTATTTTAAAACACAGGAAAGGAATGGGCGTGGATTGTGAGAAAGCACGAAAAGACCAAATCTTGGAACTAAGGCACAGATAAAGGAGACAGATCCCAGGTGAAGGTCACAGGCCAGAACTTCAGCGTGGTCACAGAAGGAAACAGCCCTGAACTAAGGAAAGACCTACCCAGAAACACAAGAAACACACAGAGTATCAGATAGATGAGACCATGAAAGAAATTCCTCATAGTATACAATAGTTAAAACATTAAAATATACAGAACCAAGAAAGTGTATTGAAATTTGCAAGACAGAAAAAAAAATAAAGGAAAACCCATCATAATAATGGCCGATTTCTCAATGGAAACTCGGAAAGCCAGAAGAACCTGGAGCAATGTATCCAAGTTCTAAAGGACCACAAATGACAAACTGTATGTACCCAGTGAAACTATTAGCCATATCTGAAGTAGAAAGAAAAACTTTCTGTGACACAAACATGCTAAAAGAATTCATATGTAAAAATTAGACCTGCAAAGACTACTGGGAGAAATACTTCACACTGAAGACAAGAATAAGCACAGCTAAGAGACTGTAGAAAGAAAAAAAAATGAAGGTATAATTACTAAAACACAAACTAAGACTAAGAACGCAGACAGCCAAAAAAGAGAATAAGACCACAATCAACACACACTTTTAAGAATAAATTTCAGTATTAATGGACTTGATTGTCCAATTAAAAGACAGAGGCTGGATTTAAAAAACAAAAATCTGTATTTCTGTTAGCTACAAGAAAATAATCTTAGCTTTAAGGAAAAGAACCACTCAAAAGTGAGAAGATAGAAAAAAATATTCCCAACAAACGGGACCAGGAAGCAAGCAAGCATTGCTATCTTAACATCTGACAAAATAGGCTTCAAACTGGAACTAATCAAAGAGATGGTCAAGACTCAAAACAAACAAATCAGAATTCTTCTATTCATTCTAATCAAGGGAAAAGTTAACTGATAAAACATTAGAATCCTAAATGTACAGGGACCAAACTCTAGTGCACACAACTTCATAGCAACTATAGGATCACAATTACAGACGTAGATTAACACCAACCCAATAACAGCAGATGATGTTAACACCCTACTTTCTCTAAGTATAGAGAGGTATAGAGGCTATATGGAGAAAAAAATACACAAAGAAACATCAGAATTTCATGGCATCATACTTCAAATGAACCTAACAGATATCTTCAGAATATTCATCCCAACACAAAAGAATATACATTCCACCCAGTAGCCCATGGAAACTCCTATAAGACAGATCATGTACTGGGACACAAAAAATTAGTTTGAAAAGTGTCATGACAGAACTTAACACTTAGTGTGCTCATTAAGAGAAAGAATGAGCGAGGATGGAGGCTAATGTGTGTAATGCCCCACTCTATGCTGTAAACAGCCCTCAAGACACACTATGTACATTCTCTCATTGAATTTTCTTTTTTGGTTTTTTGAGACAAGGTTTCTCTGTGTATTTTGCGCCTTTCCTGGAACTTGCTTTGGAGACCAGGCTGGCCTGGAGGAACTCACAGAGATCCGCCTGGCTCTGTCTCCCGAGTGCTGGGATTAAAGGCGTGCGCCACCACCACCCAGCTCATTGAATTTTCTTACACAGCTTGTAAGTCAAGCATCAATATTCCTACAGATGAGAAAGAGTTGAGGCTCAGCAGTTAAAGAAGCAGTCGCAATGATAAGACATCGCCTAAAGAACGTGAAAATACTATATGTCACTTCAAGGGAATCAGCGTACTCTAACTGAAAATATGTCACTGTCACCGTGGTGACAGAATTATTTTTAAGCAAGGCAACTGAGAATCAGCAGGTGTGAGAAGAACCCCCTCCTTCCCTTCCTCTCGCTTGTACAAGACAAGATACAGTATTTTCTGTGAAAAATTACAGGGAGAAGAGGGCAACTTTCAGCCCTGAATTAAAGAGTTGGCTCTGAGAAAAATTTGCACAAACCAATCTTATTAAAACCCCCTTTATCTTCAGTTATTTTCCTCAGGCAAATTTTAACCATTTCCCTGCCACTTACCATCCACTGAAGCCCAAATCTCTTTCCTTTGTGAAAGTGTTATGCAAGTCCCCGGTTTTAAGTATTTCTTTTAGCCTCATTTCTTTTCCGTGAATTCTCCCACACCAAAATATTAGTAATAACTGGGTGCCTTTTTCTCTGTTAGTCATCTGTTCCCTTAATTTGAAGCCACCAGACACCGCACAAAGCAGGTTTTCCCCTCAATATACTCCATCAAGAAATCTGAGCTGAGGATGAGGATGACGAAGTATGAGAAAGATCAGTAAGAAAACATACGGTTCTGAGTCATCTCAACTTTTCTTTTATCTACAGTTTTAGTTGGCTGATGTGGACAAGACATTCAGCATAAAGGCAGTGCTGAAGTTGGCTGTTACTGTGAAAAAGAGTTCCCTTACTGCTGTGGGATGGTCTGTATGTCAAGTGTGTTGCTGATTGGTCAGTAAATAAATCACTGATTGGCCATTGGCTAGGCAGGAAGTATAGGCGGGACAAGGAAAAGAATTCTGGGAAGTGGAAGGCTGAGAGAGAGACACTGCCAGCCGCCATCAGGACAAGGAAGATGTAAAGTACCGGTAAGCCACAAGCCATGTGGCAAAGTAAAGATTAATAGAAATGGGCTAAATATAAGAGTAAGAGCTAGACAATAACAGGCCTGAGCTAATGGCCAAGCAGTTTAAATAATATAAGAGTTTGTGTGTTTATTTTATAAATGGGCTCTGGGACTGGCGGGACTTGGTGGCGGGAGCTGGAGAAAAATTCTCCAGCTACAAATGTCGCCCAACGTGGGGCCCGAACCCACGACCCTGAGATTAAGAGTCTCATGCTCTAAATTCTCCAGCTACAAATGGCGTCCAACGTGGTGGCAAGAGTTTCCACCTAAAAACTTAGAAAAAAGATTCTAAAACGGACCTAAAAACAGCTTCCTAATTGTCTCTCTCAAATAAGCGGCAGCTGCCGGTTTGAGCTACTGGCGGGTTCCTAGTGTGCGCTCTCGACCTGCAGTATGGTGGGAATGAGGCCTCTGCAAGTAACACATTAAGCTATGTGGTGGATTTAGCCTTTGCTAGTACAAAACAAAAAAAAAGAAGTTTCTGGGCTACACGCTGCTTGGATAAAAGCATAGACCCACGATAGCTCCCAGAGCTGGCGGTAAAGGTAGCCATGTTGGGAAGCTGAGGTGGGCGGAGCCAGCAGCCACAGCTGCTGCAGTTTAAGGCAAGAGATTCACAATAAGACAGATTCAGATGTAATAGTTTACAATGTATGTAAAAGATACGTAGGCTTGAAAGAGACAAAAAAAAGTGATATATAGAGTTATAGGAACAAATACATAGTTTTAAAAAATAAAGTCATTAAAGAGACAGTAAAGGTAGTATAAAAAATAAGCCACGTAAAAATGGATATTACACAGAGAATCTGGATTGTGTTGTCTTTGGGATTTTTAACTGCAGAAAAACATTTGATGGTAAAAGCTGTTGAGTTATGCCAAAATGTATATTTTAAAGGTACCTTGACTTCAAAATTTGGATATAAGGATATGTTACTTTGGAAAGGAGTCTCTGCTTTTGTTTCCACAGAAAGCCAGAGACTATGGATTTGTTCCAGATTAAGATACATCAGGTTTGACCAGCCCAGACCCCCTGAAAGTTCTCCAGTGACACCATGGCCCAGATGATTCAACATCCAGAATGGTTTCAAGGCAACTGGCTCAGACGATACAGCCTCATGGACTACTCCATGATCCTAAAATTTTCTTCGTGTCCCCATAAGATACAGCGCCCCCCTCCAGCAGGAAGTAGTAAGAGAAGCTACGCCCAAATTCCCAAATATACCAAGCTGGCTTTAGAGATGGAATTGGCTCACTCCCCCTCTAAACCCAGACATATTGCTCAAAAAAAAAAAAAATGGTTAAGAGATTCTTGTGTCCCAAATCAAAAGAGCCCTCTGGTGTGGGACAGAGAAAAAACAATATTTTTATTTAAATCAGGTTGATTATAAATACAATCTCTTTCTAAAACAAAAAGGGGGATAGTTTAGATATGATAGGATGAAAGGGTAGATTAATGAACCTACTTTGAAAGAGTAACAACTTGTTTAAAATGTTTTACATTGCTATAGATTTTAGTTTATTGATACAAATTTAAACTTAATTTTGTTATACTGTATATATATTTCTATTCTTGTTTGAGGTATTATGTTTATGTAACTCATTTAAAATTGTAATGGATAATTAAAAAATAGATTAATAGTTAGTCATCTATGATAATATTTGTAGCCATGTTAGTTAAGTCTTCTAGGTATACATAGATATATTTCAGATAGATAGGTAGTCTTCAAACACTTCAAAGACCTACAGAATATGGCATTTAAAATGTTTTAAAAGTTTAGACTTTCTGGACATTGAGACATGTCTGGTCCTGACAGCACCGATTTACTTCAGAGAGGAGGATGGGCATCGAAGACACTCCATACGGAGTTTATCTTCACCTTGACAAAAATAGCCATTTGGGCAAGAAACTGTTCTTGCCTGGACTGCTTGATCAACTGGACATGCAGGACCCATAGAAAGGTGACCACTGAACTTTGCTTGACAAAATGGTCCTTCAGGTTCCTGCTTTACAGAGAAAACTGCCAGACATTCTACAGGACACAGAGAAAAGTGAATAAGAGACTCTAGGCCTGTGGGCTGAAGACAGATGCCTCAACTTTACAAGAAAACTTTGGATGACTGTCCAGGCTCAGCTGTCTCTGTCTACCCTACAAGACTCCTAAAAGTTGCTTATATCCTTCTCCCATTTCTCAGGCAGTGTTATATCCTTCTGAGGTCTTTGATGTGGTTAAAGACTAGATACTTACAATTTTCCTTAGTTATAATAAAAGATAAGTTAGATATAAAACCTTAAACTCACATATATAAGATAGATAGGATCTCTTCTTTAATATTGTATCTGTAATTCTTGCTTGATAATTGTTTTGTTATATGTAATTTTACTATGTTAAAGTTAAAACCTTCCTTTTTAAGAAAAGAAAAGGGGAAGTGCTGTGGGATGGTCTGTATGTCAAGTGTGTTGCTGATTGGTCAGTAAATAAATCACTGATTGGCCATTGGCTAGGCAGGAAGTATAGGCGGGACAAGGAAAAGAATTCTGGGAAGTGGAAGGCTGAGAGAGAGACACTGCCAGCCGCCATCAGGACAAGGAAGATGTAAAGTACCGGTAAGCCACAAGCCATGTGGCAAAGTAAAGATTAATAGAAATGGGCTAAATATAAGAGTAAGAGCTAGACAATAACAGGCCTGAGCTAATGGCCAAGCAGTTTAAATAATATAAGAGTTTGTGTGTTTATTTTATAAATGGGCTCTGGGACTGGCGGGACTTGGTGGCGGGAGCTGGAGAAAAATTCTCCAGCTACACTTACTGTGGTGAGATGCCAGCTGTTTTGAAAAAGAACTAAGACATTTGAAAAAAAAAAAAAAAAAAGAACACCATATCTGATGAAACCTACAGTTAAAAAGTTCTAAATGCAGCTGGGTGTGGTGGTACAAGCCTTTAATCCCAGCACATCGAAGGAGGAATAGGCAGGAGGATCTTTGTGAGTTCAAGGCCAGCATAGTCTATAGAGCAAGTTCCAGGACAGCCAGAGCTACACAGAGAATCCCGGTCTTGAAAACAAACAAACAGACAAACAAAGAAACAAAAACAGTCATAAATGCATTAAAATGAAACCTGGTGGATTAAAAATCCATGGTTATCATTTATATTTAAAAGTATTTCCTAGTGGCATTCAGAAGTCTCCAAGGTATTCTTACCCTCTGATAATGCCAAGGAGTGGTAGTGTCCACAGGAAACTTGGATTATTTTTATGCCAGCCAGAGCTTTTATTTTCCTATAATTAAAAAAAACACAAAAGTCTGTTAAACCTTGTTTACGATGAATTATCAAAGAAATTACAGACATTTGAAAGTATTCTAGATAATACACCAGAGCTCAAGGAACAACTTTATTTTCTTATGCTTCTGTAATGCCATTCTCTCAAAGTGTCAAACTGTTTTTTCCTTCTTTCTTATTATGATTTTAGCTACTTAGAGAAATGGTCTCACTCCCAGCCTCCAGCAGCTCCAGACCATCTCTGTTCTCTTGTGAAGACGGAGTAGCATTGGGTTCTTGCACTTATTCTGCACCTCCCATATCTCTTCATCAGGCCATACAGAAGCTTCTGTCCCACACTGACCCTGCTAATGCCACTCTCATGGCTGTAGTTTCCCTGGACAGTGTAGGGTACAGCAGCAATCTCACACATCCAACCATGTGCGTCACTAAGCGACAAGGCATCTGACTCCCTAAGGAGGACCAGCTGTGCACTCCTTCCTAATCGAAGCATCAGTTGTTTTGTTTTGGGGTGTGTGTGTGTGTGTGTGTGTGTGTGTGTGTGTGTGTGTGTGTGTGTATTTGTTTGGGGGATTTAGGACCTTTAAGGGGAGGACGGTAAGAAAGGGTCTCACATAGATTTAGCTGGTCTCTGACTCCCTATGCAACTGAGGATGACCTTGAACTCCTGTCTCTAGCTCAGTAAAGGCCTATGTAGTTTAGAGCTTCAGTGGAAGAGAACAGCTTGTCCCACTAGGCTTTCTCATCACAATTTCATTCATTGAATATTTGGGAAATACATAGAGTGTGGTTAATGTGAGAGGTACTGCTTTCGTCAGATACAAGATAATAAAGTGAGGTTTCTTTCTGAATCCTTGGTATCTCGATGGTTTATACTTAAAATAGTTGGTTTTGGTTTTTATTTATTGTAGGAGTCCAAGTGTATCTGCATATGTATATTACAATAAATAAAATTAGGACTCAAGAATCATATATCATTTCATTCTTACTTTCTCCTTCAAGGGCTCTAATTAATCAACTGGTTCTTCAAATGATTTCCTGACCACTTCTCTCACCACATTTTAACCCTTGAGGCTAGGGATACCTTTGTCATAGTCATCTTTGTGTCCTGGTATTTGAGTACCTAGCACTCAAAATCATTGGAACAGGGAGTGAATTAAAATACTCACATAGGCGTTAAATTTATTTTCTTAAATTCTCCGATCCCCAGCTGCCCTTCAGAACCTGCTCCCCATGCAAAGACCCTTCCTTTGTGGCAAATAGCCATGGAGTGCTCCTTCCCACAGCTCACGAGGTCAACGTGCAGAGAATCCAGTGCCTGAATTGGTTCTTTGGAAACAAAAACAAACAGAAAACCCCCAAAAGATTATAAGCTTCTAAGAGTTTAAGACAGCAATTGCCTTCAAAAAAGAAGAGTCTTTGTCTCCTTCAACGTCTGTTAAACCAAAGTCTAAAGTCCTTACAAACATCGGGAGGAAGCAATCCAATATGTTCACACCACATGTTTGGAAACCCAGCTGTGTTATACTGACCACCTGGACACACCTTGGCTGGCAAGGCTTGGTCACTTTGAGTTCCTGAGTAAGCAAACTGAAACTCAGCTGAAAAGGATAGTCATAGCCCAGGGAAACGAAACTGAAGCGTGCCCTGCTAACCCCAACACAGAGAACAGAAGCTGCCCACTAACTTTTACCAGGCTCTGAGCACTTTAATCAGGAGCATTATTATGTCTTTCTCCCTTAAGCTCTGTACAAACTTCTGGCTGGAATCTGCTCACACCCCTCAGTGCAGCCCGAGCCCTTACACTCCAGTGCTGGTCTCTTCATGAATGACAAAATGCTCCGATTAATGCTTTAGGTTATTGATGTACACAGGTTATCTTTTTCTTTCTTTCTGCTTCTTTTGTGCTCTGTTCTGTTTTTGCAGTACTAGGCTTTGACCCCAGGGTCTCATTCATGTCTGGCAAGCGCTCTATCACTATTTCTTGATGGTTCCACACAGTTTATTACCCAGTAAAGTCCCAACCACCTTTCTTTTGATAAATAGAACACAAGTTCCTGAATCTAAGCACCTCTTTGAGTTTCATTTACTTTTTATGAATTCCTATGCACACACATTACTCTCTAGGTAAAAGATTACTAGGATTGCATGCTGTTTTATTGCCTGTTAATTTCTTTTTCCTGTTAAATTTGCAGTTTTCAGGAACTGCATCTAAAAGGACAGAGGACTAGTTTTCATTTTCCACCCAGTTCTTCAAATTACTATAACCACATAATCAAACATGGTCAAGGCCTGGCATTATAGTATAGCCTAATGGTAGAGTCATTGCCTAACATGTAAAATGACAAAAACCGAACAAAAAGACAAACTAGAGTTTTAGTTAGATCCATACTTACAAGAATATGAATCAGTATCATATATAAAAACCCCTAATAGATTAAGATGTTTTAGTAAAAGCACAACTTATTTAAATACAAACTCAATACTTTACAATGACATGATTCTATAAGGATCAAATACATACACAGAAAATAAGACAGGCTATTAGAACTGCCTCTTGGTGTGATTACAGGTGGCCTCTTTTGAAAAGTATTGTATTATTTTTATTTATTTGTATGTGTGTGTGCGTCACTGTGTGCATATGTGTGTGTGTGCTGGTGCCCACGGAGGCATCAGATCCCCTGGAACTGGAATTACAAGGTGATTGTAAACTGCCACAAAGGTGCTAGGAACCAAACTCTTCACTGTTGAGCCATCTCTCCAGGTCCCACAGGTGGTTTCTTTTCTAGGTTCTTATAACAGCCTTAATGCCCAAAGGTACTTTGTTTAAAAGTATACTTTTATACTTTTGTTTAAAATTAGGAGAAAAGATGCCCCAGGGGATTGCTAAACTAGTTAGAGGTGCGCAACCCACTTGGTTTGGAAGACAGACCACCCCCCACCCCCCACCCCCCACCCCCCGCAAAGTCTGGAAAGTCAGGGGGGAGGGACCTTATTTCTGTCTAGAGGAACGCAGTTCTGATTAGCTCTCAGTTTCTCAAGGAAGAGGAATTGGAAACCGAAACAAAAAGCAAACAGACTCTAGAGCTCTAGGAAACGAAACCACTGACTTGAGCATCTCAAAGCAGAGTAACCAGCTTTGAAGTATCCCTGGTCCAGCGACTGAGGCGCGCACATCCCGTCCCCAGGCACCCGCTCCTGGGCTGGGTACTCACCTGGCCGTTCAGTACTCTGCTCTCTCTTCTGGCCCAGCTGGCCCAAGCTGTTGTCCCCACAGGAGTACACCCGGTGGTTGCTGAACAGTAGCAGGGAGTGGCGCTCTCCACTGGATGCCTGCAAGAGCTTACTGCCATCTCCCGCCTCCAGGCGCTGAGGCTGCGGGGCGTCTGCAGCCCAGCAGAAGTACATCTCTGCACAGCCAGCCCAGCCACCAGCGACTCTGCCGTGTCACCTGGGCCAAATGGGCTCCCTAAAGCTAGTGACCCAGCTCCCTAACTCCTCCCAGGAACGCTGCCTTGTCTCTGACGTCACGATGTTTCTTTCGTGTGAGTGTCCTGTCTGGTGCCACTAACAGCTTTCCCACCGGGCTTCCCCCTGCCGGTCATCTTTTTTTTTTTTTTTTTTTTTTTTTTTTTTTAATTAAGAAAAATTTTCCATTCATTTTAGACACCAATCAAAGATCTCCCTCTTCCCTCCTCCCCCCCTCTCCCTTCCAACCCACCCTCCACTCCTCCCCACAAGAAGGCAAGGCCTCCCATGGGGAGGCACTTCCAGTAGAGGCAAGTCCAAGGCCCTCCCCCTGCTTCAAGACTGTGCAAGGTGTCCCATCATAGGTAGAGGTCTCCACAAAGCCCGCTCATGCACCAGGGATGGATTCTGATCCTACCGCCAGGGGGCCCTCCAAGCAGATCAGGCTACACAATTGTCTCACCATGCAGAGGGCCTAGTCTAGTCAGTCCCATGCAGGCTCCACAGTCCTTGATTCAACTTTCATGAGTTCCCACTAGTTTGGTTTGGTTGTCTCTGCAAGTTTCCCCATCACCTTAAAACATGGCTGCTTGAGTTTCAAGGGCTTGAGTAGCAGTGAAGACAGGGAAGAAGAAAGTATCTCCACCGTAACTAAGCCACTTGTGAGTCCTGCTACTCTGGGCAAATTGCTAGGTTTGTGACATGTTTATTAAGTGACAATAAGTTCACAAGGTACAGCAATTTCAGTGGCAGTCAGTTCTCAGGGATTCTGCTTTCTTCGTCAACCCTGACTGAGGTTTTTTCATTCCAATCTTGATTATTAGTTTTCAGATCACACACTAAACATCACAAGGTAAATCTATCTGTCTGTATGTATAATACGTAGATCATGGAGTGTGTACAAGGGGTTAAAGGGGTAAGAGGCCTGGAAAGTTAGAGCTGGAAAACCTGTTGGGAAGCAATAATGAACCCCAATTAAGCTGCAAGGAAGAAACTGTTGTCCAAGTGAGTCCAACTTCAGAGGGAAACTGAGTCCAATTGCAGAGGCTGAGGGCAGGGTCCAGCTGCAGAGAAATGAAAGCCTTCATATCAAAATTGGACAAGGTAAGTCAATAGAAGAATAAAAGGGCCCCAAGAGTAGGCACCAGAATCAGAGACGCCCTCTCTCACACATTCAGGAGTCCCATAAAAATACTAAACTGCAAGCTGAAGTACTTATGCAGAGGACCTAGTGCAGACCATGCAGGCTCTGTTCTTGCTGCTCCACTCTCTGAGTTCAGATGGGTTTTGTTCAGCTGATTTAGAGGACCTTGTTCTCCCGGTGTCCTCCATCCCCTCTGTCTCCCCCACTCCTTCTGTCTTCTCATCTTCGGGTTCAATTTGCTGAGCTCTGAAGGGAGGAATTTAATGCAAATGCCTCTTCTAGAGCTGTGTGTTCCAAGGCGACTCTCTCTCTCTCTGTGTCTGTCTGCATAATGCCTGGCTGTGGGTCTCTGTATTTGTTCCCATCTGCTGCAGGATGAAGCCTCTCTGATGATTGCTGAATAAGGCACTGATCTCTGAGTATAGCAGAATATCATTAAGAGTCATTTTATTGTTACCTTTTTACTTTTGTCTTTTGTTTTTTCAAAGCAAGTAGTATTTGGTTTTACCCTAGGTCTGTGGGCTATCTAGATACTGGTTCTTGGTCACCTAAGCAGCTACAAGAGTAAAAGACCAAGATTTCTCAATGGAGACTCTGAAAACCAGCTTTTAATATTCTTTCTTTGTTCTGTATGTTTAGTGTTTTGATATTATGGGGCAAGGGGATTTTCTTTCTTGGCCCAATCTGTTTGGTGATCTGTATCCTTCCTGTACCTTTATAGCCATCTCCTTCTTTAGGTTACGAAAATTTTCTTCTATGATTTTGTTGAAAACATTTTCTGGGCCTTTGAGCTGGGTTTCTTCTCCTTCCTCTATGCCTCTTATTCTTAGATGTGGTCCTTTCATAGTGTCCCGGATTATCTGGATGCTTTATGTTGGGGATTTTTTTAGATTTAACATGTTTGTTGACTGATATATCTATTTCTTCTATCGTATCTTTAACACCTGAGGTTCTCTCTTACATCTCTTGTATTCTGTTGGTGAAGTTTGCCTCTGTAGTTCCTGTTTTAATTCCTAAATTTTTCATTTCCAGAATTCTCAGAAGTCTGAGTTTTCTTTATTGACTCCATTGCCAAAATTCTTAACCAGTTTTATTTATTTCTTTATACTGTTTGTTTGTGTTTTCCTGGATTTCTTTAAGAGAGTTATTAATTTCCTCTTTAAGGAATGCTATCATCTTCATATAGTTGGTTTTAAGATCTTTGTCTTGTTCTTCAACCATGTTAGAATATTCGGGGCCTGCTGTAGTAGGCTAACTGGGCTCTTGTGGAGACATATTGCCCTGGCTGTTATTGATGGTGTTCTTACACTATAGGTCTAGGTGCTGATTTATGCATTTGTCTTTGTTGGGTGAGTGTTTTGTTCCTTGATTTCTGTTTCCTCTCAATTTTGGTAGAGTGTGATAGCTGCTGTTGCCTGTTTCCTGGTCTGCTGAGCTGGTGTATTCACAGGTAATGCTTGCTGATGTTGGAGGCTGGGACAATGGGCTGAATTGGGGGAAGGAAGGTGAGGGGAGATCTTTGTGATGGAGGATGGGGTCAGAAAGAAAAGGGAGACTGCATCTTGGTTCCTGCTACAGAGATGGGGATGAGACAGGGGGCTTGGATCTCAAGATCAGTAGGAATGGTATGGGTCCAGCTTCAGCCTACTTGTTGCCCTAGGAAGAGAAGCCCTTGGGTTAGCAGGGGGTGCCTTCTGGGGTTGGGGTCTTGGAAAAAGCAATGAGTGGGGTGAGGAAGGTTAGAAGGGGAAGATCTGTGGGATTTACAGGAGATAGGAGCAGGGAGTCAAGGAAGGATGCCACTGGTATTCTGATACAGAGCTGGGGATGAGAATGGGGGATTAGATCTGGGAGAACAAAGCACCCGATATATTAAGAGATTAAATAATGCTAATCTTGGTTTTAATGAAATGACAAATTTAATGAAATTATGTCCTTTCATAATCATCTTATTTGCTATGATTGTTTGCTTACCCAGAATTCCCATCTTACATGAGTCTAGTTTTAGTGTTGAAGGGGAAAAATTAGTAGCCCTCTTGAGAGTTGGCCCCCATCTTGAGGTATCTGCTGACTTGTAGATGAACCCAGAGCTGACCAGTGACTGAACTGGAACAATAAATCTGAATGGATATATATTTTGGGCTCAGTGAAACAGAATATAGGAAGTAAAAATTTATGTCTCTATAGATACCCTGCATCCTGTCAACCATTAGTAATTTCACGCTTATAGTTCAGCCAATAACTTCAAAGAACTACCTCACCCCTAGCTCCCTCGTCCAATCCTAAGACACAAGATATGTAACCTACTGCTCGTAAACTTTTTCCTATACAAACCCCTTGTAATAAGTGCTCGGGGTTTCCTCCTTCACTAGCTGTAACGGAGTGTCAGAGGAAGTCTCGCCTGGGCTTGGCTTGAATAAAGAAACCGTTTGTTTTTGCGTCAGAAGTCGGCTCCTTGGTGGTCTTCTTGTGGGGGGACTCGCCATACAGGCATAGCAATGTCTAAATGGCTCATTTTGTCATTGTCTCTACAAAGAAATATATTCTCATGATTCAACATAATTTGGATTTTAAGAATTGTCAGATCCAAAGGAAACTCCAATTCCCCAAACTCCAAAAGGCAGAACACATGTCTTGAAATGACAGTTGTGGCCCAGCTCGAGACAGATTATAGAAGGACTTCTGGCAGTTAGAGAAAAGCCAGCATTACTCAGGAGTTTGTGAAATGGTTTTTGTCTGCCAAAAGAAATCATTTCCCTTGCATGTCCCTCAGGCAGAAAGGACATGTGGTTCTCTATTGACACATACTGTGGTTGCGTATCAAAGCCCATGCTGGCTCCAGGCTCCGATAGTCCCCACTCACAAGTACTCATCATACATTTCAGTGTCCTAGCCCTTCTGACCTACCCCTGCCCTCAACCCGCAGGCCTGTTCCAGCTCACAGGCTTCTCGCCTCAGCTGTTTACTCATCCTCCACACAACAGGCTATTGTCTACTATCCCCACTCTTGCTAGTCCTTGCCATTCCTGCTCCCCTATCCCTAGCCACGGCCAATCTGCTGCTTTTTCTCTCTGTTCCGGACTCTTCCAGATGCCTCTGGATATTTTCTCTCTCTTACCCACAGTAAAAACCTTTCCCCTAATGGAGTGGTCATTTTGGTAGTTTCCTGTCCTCAGCATACATATGGTGCTGAGGACCTGGGAGGGGCACAGATGCCCCCTCTCCCCTTGAAATGACAGTTGTGGCCCAGCTCGAGCCAGATTATAGAAGGACTTCTGGCAGTTAGAAAAACTGGGGGTGATTTGACCCTTGTAATGTCTGAATCATTTGCTTCTGCTGGTTTCTGCCACCCACTGTATTTCACTCCGAATGCCAGAGTTCACCTCTCCAGCCACTTCTCCTCCGCCTGCTCTAACCACGCCTCTCTCCTCACCTACTGGGTAAGTGTCCTCTTAGTCTCTCTGGCTCCTGGAGCCTGTCATGCCCTCCTGGATATCTATCACTTAGAAAGGCTGTCTCTCCTGGGCAGGCTGGAACCCCCTGTACACTTCTCCACTGTGATTCAGGGCCTCTCTCTGCTAAGGCACTTATCCGTCTCCTCTATTGGAATTCTTCCTCTGGCAGAGTTCTTATTTGTGACCCTTTTCCATAAATCTCTCCCGTGTCACCTTGATAGAGAAAGACATCAGGAGGATATGGTGAAACATGGTGCTAGGGGAGTTCTCAGGAAATTTTTACTCCCTATGTCCTGCTTTTGTTGAACCCAGGATATATACATTCAGATTTATTGTTGCAGTCCTACTCTCCTCTGAGTTCAACTTCTGGTCAGTTGAGCCCATTTCTCCTCATATCTTGTTTTGCCAAGTCCAGGATACATAGATTTATTGTCCCAGCCTTATAAGTTCAACTTCTGGTCTACTCAGGCTAACAAAAACTTAGAGATGTATGTCTAACTATGTATGCCTTTGTTAACTGTGTTCAACACCAGGCTTCTAAAAAAATGAATAAGGAACACCATGTGTTTGATAAATAATGTTTATGAATTCCCAAGTCTATTCAAGCTAGCAAAAAATGATTGAAAGATGTATGCCTAGCTTCTTTGCCTTACTTTGTTAAGCTTTAACTATTTGGATAAACTGAGTTATACAAGAAACTGTGGTATTCTGTATAGGTACACCACGAAAGAATCAGGAAAATAAGGTTCTCAGTCTCTCTGTGGACTGTACTTATATTGTAAGGCTTTATTTTGATACTAAAGAATATTCAATTGAAACTGTGATATTCTGTAAGGATCTGGAAAATAAGGTTCCCAGTCTCTCTGTTGACTGTATTTATGGTTTAAACTTTTATTTTGATGATAAACTTTCTTCAATTTAAACTATTCAAGCCTCAAACTTAACAGGGATAAAATTGTAATGTCACAATCTTATTAACTTGTAAACTGTTAAAGATAATCAAGACAGACAAGTTAATGATCTGCTTATAATGATCAAATTCTTTAACGTACTTGGAACTATGCTTGTAGTCACGCTATGTACAAATGGGATTCATTTACAGGGACAAGCTTCAGCCCTCTATATATGCTGTCAAGGTTAACCCCGAGGCAAGTAACTAAAAACAAGTAAATTTTGTTTAAAGCCAGGTATATTTAGATTAGCTGTGGCCCTCAAACTCTTCAGAGAAATCTGCTGAATACGGCATGTAAAGGTATTCAATGAAAAGTTTTCCCCTGATAGACAAAAATACCAGCTTCTGGTATCCCTGTGGCTACCTCCACAGAAGACTCAGCTTGGACTTGCTTCATGTGTGGGAATGCTGATCACTGAGCAAAAAACGGCCCCATGCCCTGCCCACTGCTAGGGCTCTGGAATAACTCTGGAGACTATTGGGTTGACTGCCCAACTCTTCCTTGCCAAGCAAGGTAAGGCCGGTTTCCCAAGTTCCTCCTCCACAGGAAGATCTCTCAGATCTTCTGGGTCTGGAGGACAAAGGCTGATGTTGCCGCCTTGGGTGGCAGCTGGAAGACTTAACACTGTCCCGTGTGGCAGCCAAAGACTAATGACCTCTGCCCCCCAGCAAAGCCATTAAGATTACCATGGAGGATCCCAGGCTGGCTGTCCAGGTAGTGGGTAAGTCTCTGTCATTTTAGCTGGTAGAGGCCACTTGATCTATGTGGTCAAATGTATCCATCTCAGATCTCTGTGATGGCCTTGATGGAGGGCCCTAGCCATGTCAGATAATTTAGCAGCACCAAGAGGACCTCAGCCAGGCCCTCCCATGAGGCTAAACTGCCAGGTCAGTCCATTCAGAGCTAAAATGGCACACTCAATTTCCGAATTCTCACAGACAATAACAACTTCGGCCACTTCACAAGCAAGTGGTCCCCCAAATCACTTATATCTTGGCTTTCTCTACTCTCCACTCTTGAAAATCAAGAGCTAAAAGGTCTGTTTTCACCTTTAAAAAAATTTTGGCTTTACAATGAGTTTGGGTATAAAAGATGGACATGTTAGTTGATGATACAAATTTTTAAAAAAGTGTAAGATGTTTAAATTACTTGTCTCTTAAATAAAAAAAAGGTTTTGTGGTTTTGTGGTTTTGGCTCAATTACCTACCGGTCTAACTTGGTTTTATATGTAAAAATCAAGCCTTGTTTTGCCAGTACTAGGTTTCCCATTGAGAAAGGCAAACTCAGACAGGTTTACCTTGCTTACAGGCTACATGCTGAGAAAGAAAAAAGTCAAAAAAACAGGTTTCAATGTAAAGCAAACTCCAGCTACCATGCTGGTTGTTGGGCAAAGCCTAATTGGTCTTAATAAAAATCCAGAGCCAGATATCAGGGTGAAAGCTGAAAGATCAGAGTAAGCCACAGCCATCACCTCTTACCTCACCAACTCCTCAGCCTGAAAGAGGCAGAGTTCCTCTCTCCTCCCATCTTACATTCCTTTCTCTGCCTAGCCATATCACTTCCTGTTTCAACCTTCCTAGTTCTGGGATTAAAGCTGTGTGCCACCACTGCCTGGCTCTGTTTCTCTTTTAGACTGGATTAATCTCATGTAGCAATGTGGCCTTGAACTCACAGAGATCCAGACTGATCTCTGCCTCTGCCTCCTGAGTGTTAGGACTGAAGGTGTGTGCCACCACTGCCTGACCTCTGTGGCTAACTCTGTGGCTGGCTCTGTCCTCTGATCTTCAGGCAAGCTTTATTTCTTAGGTTACAAATATATCACTACAACTGCTGTCTTAGGAAGTGATTCAAGGTATGTAAAAAATGATACAAGATTAGACATATAATGTTGACTTCAAAGTTCAAGGTATAACTTTAGTAAATTGAGTTCTGATACATTATTGGTCTAGGCTTGGTAACAGTTATAATAAGAACTGGCTACTAACCTCTTTTTTTTTTAAATTATAGTCACAGGCTCAAGTTTTAAATTTCCTTAGGACATGACAAGAATAACTAGTTTTTAAGTTGTCAAAAGCTTACTTTAAATCTTCCAAAGGAAACTCCATTTGGGATACCTGTATTTTAAATTCAAATTCTTACAGCTAAAGAAAAGAAATTTATTTCTATTTAAAATGTATGTGTGTGTGTGTGTGTGTGTGTGTGTGTGTGTGTGTGCATGTGTATGTGTGTGTGTGTGTGTGTACTGGGCCAGACCAACTTTTATCACTATGAATATACAACAAATTAAACATTGTAAAAGGCTCTATAATATGCTCAGATGTTTAACAAACTTTAATTCTGTTTACTGTACTTAGAGATACTCAAAGATTTGCATTAACTCCTCTCGTCAAATTATATAAAAGACATCAATCTCTAATAACAACATTTATGATGTTATATACCATAAATACTGATGTTTCTTTATTAAATTAGTGTCTAAGGTGTCTGTAGTATAATGAGCCAAGTTTTTTAAAGAATAGATCACTTGCATTTTGCTAAGAAAAAGGAAATGAGCAATACTACAATGAATCCTTCTAGAGTCTTATTGCATCACTAACCATTTAAAAAAGGTGATATTTGGTTATACCTATGAGGAGTATAAAATTCTGATTCCTAGCATGTCTGATTTCTTGTTTCTATCACTATTAATATTTGGCATATAAAAAGACAATCCTGTTAAAAAAAAGTATAAAAAGATAGTATATTGTTATCTAACCTTTTCTGTAGCATAGCTTTCCATATATTTTTGCAAACTAAATAATATCAATAAAACACATCAGACCAAGTTAGTAATCACATAGAAGAGATATGATAATTTAAATATTGAAGATAAATCTTTGCTAGAGTTAGATGTAACCACATGAAGTTAAACTACAGGCTCAAACCAGACAAAAATCCTGAGAGAGAGAGAGAGAGAGAATTTTTTTAAATAACCTAAATGTAAGTGAGGTAGTCCATAGAATAAACATAACAGTAAATACAGGTAGAAACAAATCCAGCTTTAACATTTTAATTTCAAGTATAATAATCTTATATGTCACATGCTAATGTATCAGATTTGGAGGACAAAAGGAGTCTGATCCAGATCATGATGGCTAATAATTTGATTTGATCGAGGAGTTTCTTTCTTAATGGTTTTTCCAGCTATTCCTCTCTGCTGAAGGCTTTGTCCTGCCCTCTACTCATCTATATCAGACCTAGAAATTAGAGTCCTAGGTGCATGGGAATAAATAGTATGTGGCTTCCTGTGTGTACGAAGTGTGGAGCTTGGTCAGCAGGGGGAGCTGTGAATAAGAATTCCTAGAAGGAAGCTGGCTGTGAAGGCTTACTAACTGAATAGAAAGAACATCACTGATGTGGAGAGCTTAGAATGTCGCTTTTCCAGAACCTAATTACAATTTATGTAGGGCTGCCTATAGCCCATAAATAACCATTGTTTTTGCACCTCTGTGTTAAACCTAACATCCTGTGACTAACAGATGCAAACCTGTAGTGTATTAATTTGACAAAATCCAGTTTTCAACCCATCAAAGGACTAAGAACATTTTTAGCATCTGAGACCTGTAGCTTAGATTTCTTTGTTGGGCTATAATCATTGATGTTCCCACCAATGTGTTTGAAAAGTACCCTGATTTATGAGTTTTCTTTGTTCTGTAAAAGTATAAAAACTTCTTGAAACTGCTTCTATGTTGGAACACGGCATTTGGGGTAACCTAAAAGTTTACTGTGTTCCTGGGCCATGGTCATTTATATTTGGCTTCAGAAATACTAGCTTTTAGCCCATGTAGGGTGAGAGCTGTGCTTTGTGCTGACAGTAGCTACTTCTTCCCAAATGAACACTCTCTTTTGGAATTCTGGAAGGAGAGGGAGACCACTTGATCATGGTGGATGATCTTTTTGATGTGTTCTTGGATTCAGTTTGGGAGTACTTTTTTTTTTGAAGATTTATTTATTATGTATATAGTGTTCTGACTACATGTATGCCTGCCACCATCAGAAGGCATCAGATCTCATTATAGATGTAGTTGCTGGGAATTGAATTGAATTAAAGACCTCTGGAAGAGCAGCCAGTGCTCTTAACCTCTGAGCCATCTCTTCAGCCCCCGAGTATTTTATTGAGTATTTTTGCATCAATGTTCATGAGAGATATTGGTCTGTACTTTTCTTTCTCTGTTGAATCTTTGTTTGGTTTGGGTATCAGGGTGCCTGTGGCCTCATAAAATGAAATTGGCGATGTTCTTTCTGTTTCTATTTTGTGGAATAATTAGAGGAGTATTGGCATTAGCTATTCTTTGAAACTCTGGCAGAATTCTGTGCTAAAATCGTGATGGTGTCTATTTCCTTGGGTGGGTTATAGGTCTATTTAAATCATTTATCTGGTCTTGATATAACTTTGGTAAGTGGTATCTATCAAGAAATTTGTCCATTTCCTTTAGATTTACAGTTTTGTGGAGTACAGGTTTTTGAATTATGATCTGATGATTCTGGATTTCCTTGGATCTGTTGTTATGCCCCCCTCTTTGTTTCTGATTTTGTTAATTTGGATATTCTCTTTCTGCCTTTTAGTTAGTTTGGATAAGGATTTATCTATTTTGATGATTTTCTCAAAAAATGAGGTACAAATATAAACAGGGAATTCTTAACAGAAAAATCTCAAATGGCCAAGAAGCACTTAAAGAAATGTTCAATGTTCTTAGCCATCAGGGAAATGCAAATCAAAGCTACTTTGAGATTTTTGTCTTACACAGAATGGCTAAGATTAAAAACACAAGTAACAGTTCATTCTATCAAGGATGTGGAGCAAGGGGAACACTCTTCCACTGCTGGTGGGAGTGCAAACTTGTACAGCCACTTTGGAAAACAATATGGCAGTTTCTCAGAAAAATGGGAATCAATCTATCTCAAGACCCAGCTATATCACTCTTATGCATGTACCCAAAGGATGCTCCATCCTACCACAAGGACACTTGCTCAGTCATGTTCATTCCAGCTTTATTCATAATAGCCATAAACTTGAAACAACCTCGATGTCTCTCAACAGAAGAAGGGATAAAGAAATTGTGGTGCATTTACACAGTGGAGGATTACTCAGCTATTAAAAGCAATGACATCATGAAATATTCAGGAAAATGTATGGAACTAGAAAAAAGTCATCCTGAGTGAAGTAACCCTGACCCAGAAAGACAGACATGGTAGGTACTTACTTATAAGTTGATATTAGCTGTAAAGTAAAGGATAAGCAGGTTACAATCCACAGTTCCAGAGAAACTATGTAACAAGGAGAGCTCAAGGGGGAATGTATGAATCTCCTTGGGAAGGGAAAATAGAATAGACATCTTGAGTGGAGGAGGGGGTGGGAGGATGGGAACAGGAGGGATCAGGTGGGGGGAGAATGGAGAGAAGTAATAGGAGAGACAACTGGAATTGGGGGCATCTCAGGGATGAGCTAGAAATCTAGAGCAGTGGAAATTCCCAGGAATTTACGATGATCACCCTAACTAAGACTCCTAGAAATGAGGGGTACAGAGCCTAAACTGGCCATCTCTTTTTTTTTTTTTTTTTTTTTTTTTCTTCTGGGACTCTTTTCCTCATACTGCATTGCCTTGTCTAGCCTTCAATTTGATATGCCATGTGTGGTTGACAGCCACGGAAGGCCTGCCTTCCTGTAAGTAGAAATAGAGGAGGAGTGGGTGGAGAGGGTCAGAGGGGAGATGGGGGGAGAGACTGGGAGGAAGAAGGAGAAACAACAGGCAATACTTCCAGTAGAGGGATTGGGACACCCACCCAGCCACGTAACCTTCAACCCACAATTTGTCCTGCCTACAAGATGTGCTAGGATATAGGTGGTGCAGAAATGGTGGAAGTGTCAAACCAATGACTGGTCCAGCTTGTGACCCACAAGAGGGAGCCCACCCCTGGTACTGCTTGGAGGATCAGGACCCAGAGGCTGGATAGCCCAGAGGCCTAGGATAGAATCAAACACAACTGTCAAAAAATAAAATAAAATCAATGAAATGATTCCTAATGCTATTCTGCTATACTCATAGATTGGTGCCTAGCCCAGTTGTCATCGGAAAGACTTCATCCAGCAGCCGATGGAAACAGATGCAGAGACCCACTGTCAAACATTAGGTGAAACTCAGAGAATCCTGCAGAAGAGGGGGAGAAAGGATTGTAGGAGCCAGAAGGGTCAAAGACATCATAAGAAAACCCACAAAATCAACTAACTTGGGCTCGTAGGGGCTTACCGAGACTAAACTGACAACCAGGGAGCCTGTATAGAACTGGGACTGACCTAGGCTTTATGAATATATGTTACAGTTGTGTAGCTTGGTCTTCTTGTGAGACTCCTCACGGTAGGAGCAGGGGATGTCTCTGACTCTTTTGTTTGCTTCTGGGACTCTTTTCCTCATACTGCATTGCCTTGTCTAGCCTTCAATTTGATACTCCATGTGTGGTTGACAGCCACGGAAGGCCTGCCTTCCTCTAAATAGAAATAGAGGAGGAGTGGGTGGAGAGGGTCAGAGGGGAGATGGGGGGAGAGACTGGGAGGAGAGGAAGGAGGAGAAACAACAGTTGGGTTGTAAATAACCAAATAAATAAAAGATCACGAAGCTAGTAAAATACATTAAGATCTCAGAAAGTCACAAAGTTCACGAGGTCGTATAAGCAATGAGAAGTTGCTATGGAGATGAGACTCTCTGGTAGAGCTGCCTGCAAGGTGTACAGGGAGTTCCAGTGGGGCAGCTTTTGTGAGTATTGCTCAAGGTGCTTTTTCTTCCTTTGCGTTACTCATACTCTTATAAATTCGCCTCAGAGCCATGCTCCTGTAAGTAATACCAATGAATTCATGAAGCTAAATTTAGGTGGAAGTTCTTTTTTGATCTGCCATCAGTGCTTTATCTATGATGAATAAGTATTCGTTCATGCCCCCCATCCCAGGAAAAGTCACAACAGAAGGGAGAGAGATATTAAAAGGAAACCCAATATCCAAAGGAAATCTAAATAAGCCTAATAGTTTCACACCCTGTTAGCTGACTTTAAAAATCGGTGATTTAAGTGCTGGAGAGGTGGCTCAACAGTGAAGAACAGTTGCTATTCTTGCAGAAGATCTAAGTTCAGGTCCCAACACCCATGTCAGATGGCTCACAATCTCTTTTCTCCGTGTGTGTGTGTGTGTGTGTGTGTGTGTGTGTGTGTGTGTGTGTGACTTTAAGTAGTTTGTTAAGGTACAGTTCATATCCTATATAATTCATCCATTTAAAATTTTTAAAAAGTTGTTCAGTTGGTAGAGTGCTTGTTTATCATGCAGAAGGCCCTGGGTTTTATCCTTAGCACCACACAAAACTAGTCTTAGTAGCATACACTTGTAATGCCAGCATTCTGGAGTTGGCAGGAGGGTCAGATAAGAACTGAGCTGATCAAGTGGTTGAAATGGGTAAAGGCATTTGCTTTCAAGACTGATGACATAACTTCAGTCCTCTAGACTAGTGGTTCTCAACTTATGAGGTGCAATCCTTTGGGATCAAATGACCTTTTCACAGAGGTGGCATATTAGATACGCTGAATATCAGATATGTACATTAGCATTCATAACAGTAGCAAAATTACAGTTATGAAGTAGCAACAAAATAATTTTATGGTGGGAGTCGCCACATGAGGAACTGTATTCAAGGGTTGTGTTGTTTTTAAAGTAAATCTCAATCTTACTATTTTACCACTAAAGACTTAGGAGTCAGATGCTGGGGTGAAAACGTGCTAGCTCAGAGAGGCAGAAGAGCAACCAACTGACCCTCCTCCTTAGCCAGCATCTCAGAAAGAGAGATGTCCCAAACCAAAAGGAACTGTAAAACTCAGGTCCTTCCTCATTACTTCCTGTGTGTTTTTCTATCCATTTTCCAGAGTCCACTACTCTCTATGGATACCTTCTGTCAAATAATTGCTGGCTCTGCCTCTTGATTCAAAGTTGATTTTATTTAATTATTGCAATCTTGGGGTTCACAGTGTGATCAAATATCCCATAACAGGATTTCAGCATTAAGAAGGTTGAGAACCAATGCTCTAGACTCATATTGTGTGGAGAGAACAGATTCTTGCAACTTGTCCTCTGATCTCCACACATGGCATAATACATGTACACATACACACACACACACACACACACACACACACACACACACACACACACACACACAGAGAGAGAGAGAGAGAGAGAGAGAGAGAGAGAGAGAGAGAGAGAGAGAGAGAGTTTGCTTTATGTTGTGATAAAACATCTTGACCATAAGCAAGTTGGGGAGGAAAGAATTTATTATATTTACATGTTACAATCTGTCATTTAGGATATCCAAGACAAGGCAAGAACTGAAACAGAGACCATGAAGGAACACTTCTCACTAGCCTGTATACAGCTGAGGTCTACCAACCACCATGTGGTACCACCCACAGTAGACTGGACCCTCTCATATCAATCATTAATCAAGAAAATACTCTACAGTCCTGCCTACAAGCCAATCTGATAGATGCATTTTCTCAGTTTGAGGTTCCTTCTTCACAGGTGACCCTATATTTTGTGAAGCTGACAAAAAAATTAACCCTCGCATTGACCCCTTGTCAATTTGATACACAAACACATCACTATTAAACTATAACCTTTCTGTTCTTGTTTAACCCTAAGATTTCAAGTTATCATCACAATATAAAACATAGCTTTTTGGGCTGGAGAGATGGCTCAGAGATTAAGAGCACTGGCTGTTCTTCCAGAGGTCCTGAGTTCAATTCACAGCAACTACATGGTGGCTCACAACCATCTGTAATGAGATCTGGTGCCCTCTTCTGGCCTGAAGGGATACATGCAAGCAGAACACTTTATACATTAATAAATAAATAAATCTTTTAAAAAAACATAGCTTTTAAAAGCCCTAGTGTTTAAAAGTTCCAACAATTTAAAGTCTAAGTTACCCTTAAGAATTTAAATTCTCTTAACTATGGGCTCCTGTAAATCAAAAGCAACTTTTACACTTTATTATTTCAAAAGAGAAAAGCAAGGGCATGGTTATAATCAGATCAAAACAGAACTAAAATCCAATAGTGCAAATACCCTGGTGTCCTCAGGACTCCAAGGGTCTTGGGTAGCCCTCCTCCTCCAGCTTACCCATCTGAAATACGCACAGCTTGTCTAAGAGTTCAGGCCAGTCCCACTGCACTCCTGACACTGTTCTTGGTGAACAACGCACAGTCCTGGAATCTCCAAAATGATGGGTCTCCATGGAAACTGAGGCTGTGCTGTCACCTATGACCTCTCCTGGCATTTTCCAGGGCTCTGACTCTACCACGCGGTGCCAGGCCTCAACTTCTCTCTATAACCCCTATAATCCTGCCGCTTCCATGCTACCCAAACCACTACCCTGTTGGGGTTTTATACATTACTAAGGTCGGCTGCCAACTTGAGATGCAGCTGTGGCCCCTTCTGTACCACAGCTTCTGTGTGCTGACCCTGAGGAAAAACTTACCAGAAACATTTGCCTTGATTGTGTTGGCCTCCTATTGATCATATCTGATTTTTAGCCCCTGCTGACCAGTAATGCTTATCCCAGTAGAGCAAAGATTTCACATCATTTGGTGCTGAGGTCTTGTTAATCACAGATGATTCTTCAGCACCAGCTGACCAGAAACCACCTGCTCTTAATTTAAATACATCATATAAATGGCCTTAATAGAGTTTTGCTTCCCTCTGAAACTTCACAAGCCAGGCCTCCACCATATGTATTTCTCTCAATATTCTTATCTTCCATGATCCCACAATAGTTCATTAAGCTCTGAGGCCTCAATGTCTTTTCCACCACAAAATTCTAAATATCTTCCATAACTCTTCTCCAAAATAATATGGCTGTCACAGAAATACCTCATGATCCTGCTACCAATTTCTGTCCTACTTTGCTTTCTGTTGTGGTGATACAGACCATGTCCAAGGGGAAGGAAAGGGTTCATTTTGCTTACACCTCCATATCACAGTGCATCGTGGAGAGAAGCCAGGGAAGGAGCTCAAGGCAGAAACTTGGAGGCAGGAACTGACACAGGGAGGAATGCTACTTGCTGACTTGCTCTCTCTCCAATGGCTGTCTCTGCTTGACTTTCTAAACAACCTAGGGTCACCTTTCCAGGGGTTGCACTACCCACGGTGCACTGAGCTCTCCTACATCAATAATTAATCAAGAAAATGCCTCCAAAGATACGGCCACAGGCCGATCCGATAGAGGAATTTTCTTGGTTGAAAATTCTCTTTTCCCAGAGGACCGTAGCTTTTGTCATTGACAGAAGACTAAACAGCACAATGGACTTCCTGTCAAGTTGATACCCAAACACTTCACTGTTACATCAGAACCTTTCCTTTCTTGTTTTTCCCCAAGACCTCATGTTAATATGACAGTGTAAAACGCAGTATAACTTTTAAATTCCACAGACAAAAAATTGAAAACTTTAAAAGTTCAGCCTCTTTAAAATATCCAATGTCTCTTTAGAAGTGCAAAGTCTCTCAGCTGTGGGCACCTATAAAATAAAAATTTAGAAGACTTCTCATTCCAAGAGGGAAGAACCAGGGCACAATGTCAGTGCTATCAAAGCAAAACTAAACTCCAGCAGTGTAAATAATTCAGTGTCTATAATCTGGGATTCACGTCTTTTGGGTTCCAATGGGTTTAGGTAATTCCCCTGCTCCAGTTCTGGCATCCACAGCACACATGTGCCTCATAAGCTCAGGCAAGCTCTGCTCCACACCTGCAGCCGTCCTTGGTGGTCATCTCATGGTACTGGTGTCTCCAATATGCTGTATTCATTACAACTAAACCTGCCACCGCACTAAGAGAGCCTTCTGGCCTTTCTTCAGTACTCTGACCTTGCCACATGGTGCCAAGCCTCAGCATCTTATTATGACCTCTTCAAGTCTGTAACTTTCATGTGGGAGACCAGTAACATTGGGAGACTCTTACATATTATGAAGTTCTGCTTCCAGCTTGAGATGCAAGCCCCTTTGGACCACAGCTTCTGTGTGCTTAGCCAGAGGAAACATTTCCCAGAAGGATTTGCCTCAATGATGATGGTCTTTTGCTCCTCAGAGATGACAAGATACCACTTGGATTGTCATGAGAAGTGGTGTGCAATCTTATGAGAGCTTAGCCTGTCTGATCTCATACTATCTATAGGTATATTGTATCAGCATTAAATTAAATTATAGGATACTCTATAGGTATCCTCTGGAGAAGTGCTTAGTGTGAAGGGTTAATACTTTCTCATATTTGGTAATAATTCAGTTCTGTTTCAATACTTTAAATATAGAGAAAAAAGGGTTTTTTTAACCTTCATACAAATGTGGATAAGGATGGAAAAATTAGAAACTTCATGCATTGCTACTAAGAATGCATTTAGAATGATACAACTACAACAGAAAACAGTATAGCAATTGTATAACTTGTCACCCTATCATCCAGCAATCCTAACTATGTAGCCAAGAAATTAAAACACATCCATAAAAACAAGCATGTAAATCCTCAATCATCAAAAAGTAATCAGGCAGGACTGGAGAGATGATTCAGTGGTTAAGAACAGTTGTTCTTTCAGAGGATCCAGGTTCAGTTCCCAGCACCCACATGGTGGCTCACAACAATCTGGTATTCCAGTTCCAAGGGATCCAGTGACCTCTTTTGGTCTCTGTAGGTCTGGCACACACACTCATACATATAAAAATAAAAATAAATAAATATTTTTTAACAAGTAGCTAGCCAGACATGGTGACACATGTCCATGATCCCAGCACTTGGAAGGTAGAGGTAGAAGGATAAGGAATTCAAAGACAACCTGTGCTAAGTATTAAATTTGATGCCAGTCTAGGCTACATGAGATTCTGTGTCACAAATAAATAAATAAATAAATAAATAAATAAATAAATAAATAAATAAATAAAGTCGGTTGTGGTGACACATACCCATATCCTAGCAGGCATTTAATAAGCAGAAGAAGAAAGATCCCAGGCTGTGTGAGCTCAAGGCTGTGTGGTCTACCTAGTGAGTTCCAGGCCAGGAAGGGTTACATACTGAGACCCTGGCTCAAAAATAAATGAAAACCAAAGCCAAAACAAAACAGAAATGTGACCAAATTTGATGAATGAAAAAAGTAAAGGTGATACAGTCATACAATTAAATATTCTTGAACAATGAGGAAAAATAAAATTCTGATATATGACTTGACACTGTAAACCTGAAACATGTTAAATTCAGGAAGCCTGTCTCATAGTAGCCCATTCACATGGAATTTTCATATTATACTATAACTTGTAAACATATATGGATCTTGATCATATACACTACCAACTCTCCACTCCAACTCCCCCAAGACCCATAAGCATATCCCACCCACCTTTATGTCCTCTTCTTCATTTACTTTTTATAACAAACTGAGTTTAATTAATGAAATCACTATCCACATGGGTGTGGGGCAATCCACCCCAGTGTGAGCAACCTGCCAGTGGACATACCCCAGAAAAGTGACAAGTTTACTGTCATTCTGATGAAATGTCTCTATATGTGACTTGGTGTTTCTCCTTTGCCAATTTTAACATATTTTCTTTGTTCTGTGTATTGAGTGTTTTAATTATAGTGTGATGCTAGGAGGTTCTTTCCTGGCCTTGCCTGCTTGGTGTCTTAATGCTTCCCGTATCTGGACCAGTTTCTGTTTCTGTAAGTCTGGGGAATTTTTTGTTGTGGTTCTTTTGAAAATGATTTCTATGATTGTAGAGCAAGATTATTTTCCTTCTGTGCATACTTTCTGTACCTTTGCTGTTTCCAGAGTGCTGTGTAAATTTTGGAATCCCCCTAGTACCTTCTTAGCATTTTACCTCTGTTCTTGTTTGATAGTTCCAGCTTCTCTACTTTATCTTCAGATATTTGGTACTTTCCTTGACCCACTCCATGGAGAGACTTTCCATGGATCTTCTTTATTTGACTCCCTATTGTTTTTACTTCCAACTCTTCTGATTGGTTTTTCTTCAGATTTCTGTGTTTACTGAATTTCTCTTTCATATCTCACCTCACCTTCCTCACTTCCTTCAGCTGTTTGTGTTCTAATTGGGAGCTTATTTTCTTCCTTTGAAAATACTCATTATCATCCTTTGAATTATCTGTCTGGGACTTCACTGTAGCTAGATCTCATTACTATAGGATTAGCAATTTTTGGAGGAGTTATAGCTTAGGATTTTTGTGTTTTTCATGTTTCTTCGATGGGATTGATGTATCTGGGGGTTATTTCTCTGCTTAGTAATCAGCTTTCTGTTGAAGAATTTGCAATGATACATTTGAGGTACAGAGTTCAGAAAATAGTTCAGGAGTACAGGATGCCTAAAACTTTACATTTTCCTCAAGTAGAATATTAATAAAGAGAACAACATAGCTGATGGATATTCCCACAATGCACATGTTACATGAGTCAACTAATAACAATAACCTCTTTGACTTCAATAACTGTTGGAAGATAAACCATCAAGGACAGTATGAAGTATATTCAGATTTAAGTTAATAAGATTAGCATTTGGAGGGAAATTAGTATTTAGAGGATAGGGATGAGTGACAGATTATCTTTTAAAAGAAAATAAATGGATTAAAGTAGCTGGGGTAGGGGGAAATTGGGTGAGTGAGGATAAGGATGAGTGACAGATTGTCTTTTGTTTGTTTGTTTTTTGTTTTTGTTTTTTTGAGACAGGGTTTCTCTGTGTAGCTTTGCGCCTTTCCTGGGACTCACTTGGTAGCCCAGGCTGGCCTCGAACTCACAGAGATCCGCCTGGCTCTGCCTCCTGAGTGCTGGGATTAAAGGCATGCGCCACCACCGCCCAGCTTTTTTGTGGGGTTTTTTTTTTTTTTTGGTTTACAGATTGTCTTTTAAAGGAAGAAGAATAAAGTAAAGTAGCTGGGGACAGGGGAGGTTGGACCATTGTTAGAGTCCACAGATTTTAGAAACTTAAAGCTATGATACTTTTATTTATTTGCTTATTTGTTTATTTTTATTGAAAATTGATTCTTCTTTCATATAATGCATCCTGACCGCAGTTTCCCAGCTCCCACCACCACCCCTCTTCCCAAGATCCACTCCTCCTGTTTTCTCTTAAAAAAAAAAAAAAGAGAATGCCTCCAAATGACAACCAACCCTCATATTGAGGCTGGACAAAGCAACTCAACAGGAGGAAAAGAGTACTGAGAACAGGTGAAAGAGTCAGAGACACACCTGCTCCCATTGTTAGGAGTCCCACAAAAACACTAACAACCATAACACAAACATAGAGGATATGGTGCAGACCCATGCAGGCCCCATGCCTTCCGATTCAGTCTCTGTGAGCTCGTGTTACCCCTGCTTAGTTGATTCAGTAGTCCATGTTATCCTGGTGTGCTCTATCACCTCTGACTCTGACTCCTATAATCTTTCCTCTCCCTCTTCTGTGGGGTTCCCCTAGCTCTGAGGGGAGGGACTTGATGGAGACCTCCAATTTAGACTCTCCCTCTGCATTTAATGTCTGGCTCTGGGTCTCTGTACCCTCTTCCATCTGCTGCTGTAGGAAGCCTCTCTGATGAAAACGGAACAAGGCACTGACATTTGAGGATAACATTATTACGATTTCATTGATTTTTCCTACCCCCACGCCCAACCCCGCTAGTTATGTTTGGCTCTACCCTAGGTCTCTGGACTATACAGTCTCCAGTTGGCTATACTCTGGCCATCCAGGTAGTGTGTGGCATGGGCTCTCTCTCAAGTTAGACTAAATATCGGTTGCCTGCTCCTACAAATTCGGCATCACCATTGCCCCAGCACATCTTGCTGGCAGGGCAGATTGTAGGTCATGGGTTTTGTGGCTGGGTTGGTGTCCAGGTTTCTCTTTCGGTAGCCAGCAGAATATGTTCTTGTACCAAAGAGACTAGTGCATAGGAGTGAAGGCCCCCTGCAGGCACCCAGTCAACCTCTCTATGTTTAATGTGTTGTGTGGAAGGTGTCCTTGGCAGTGCCTCTTATTTTATTTTTATTGAAAATAGAGTCTCCTCTCATATAATGCATCCTGACCACAGTTTCCCAGCTCCCACCACCACCCCATCAGTTTTCAGAGTATCATCTTCTATCCTAGCATTAGTCTAGGTTGTTTAGGGATCTCCACTGGACTCCCTTGGTAGACAATTCAACCAAATGCAACCAGTACCACCCCTGGAAGCCTTGCTTAGCTACAAAAGATGGCCAGTTCAGACTCTGTATCCTCTGTTACTAGGAGTCCAACTAGGGCCACCCTCATAGATTATAGGGGAGTTTCCACTGCAGGAGGTTTTTACATTATTCCTCTAATCCCCCCCCCCAATCTAGCCATCTCTCCCAATATTTTCTCCCTCCGTCACTCCCCCTTATCCCTCCTGTTCCTATCCCCACCCACCCTCAGTCCACTCACAAAATCTATTGTTTCCCCTTCCCAGGGAGATCCATGCATCCCCTATAGCTCTCCTCTTTACCTAACTTCACTTAAGACTCTGGATTATAGCTTATGATTTACCCAACACAGCTAGTATCCACTTATAAGAGAACACATATCATACTTGTCTCTCTGGGTCTAGGTTACCTCACTCAGGATGATTTTTTTCCCCAAGTTCCATTCATTTGCCTCCAAATTTTATGATGTCATTTTTTTTTTGTTTGGTTTTTTTTTAAGGGCAAAAATATTGGTTTATTTGTACCCCTAGATCTATGCCACAGAGTTAAGGGACCACTTTCTTCCACTTCCAGAAGTCCACTTACACAGAGTGTCACACAAAACATTTCCCAATGCTGTTCTATATCTGACACACACTAAGATACATTCAATCTGCCAGGGCTGGCAGCATAGCTCTGCAACTCCAGTGTAATACCCTAAATTAACCTGTAAGCCTCACCTGCCGAAGGACCAGGTAACTGCCTGGGATGCTGGGAGTTGTAGTTCTTAGAAAATAACAATGAAATCACATGGTAAAGTACGGTGACCATATGGGTTTTCCTTAAATAGCTCTGTAACCCTTGTCTTGGGGCCACTCAACTAGGAAATTTCAGGGAGTGGTCCTGACCAAAGTCTATCATGGTCAGTATTTTACGTTTAAATAGATTGCTTCAAATTTGGCTCAAAATGGTGGAGTTTTTTTTTTTTTTTTTTTTTGATGACTCTCAGGATGAACCCCAGCATTTGGAAGCAGGAAGATGGAAGATAAGGAGTTCAAGGCCAACCTGTGCTACATGAGACCTTGAGTCAAAGAACAATCAAAAAGGATACATTAAAAATCTGGAAAAGGAGGCTGGAGAGATGGCTCAGTGGTTAAGAGCACTGACTGCTCTCCCAGAGGACCTGGGTTCAATTCCAGCACCCACATGGCAACTCACAACTGTCTGTAACTCCAATTCCAGAGGACCTGACACCCTCATGCAGACAAAATCCCAATGCACAAAAATCTTCAAAAAATAAATCTGGAAAAGAGCAGGGTGGTGGTGGCAGCACATAAAACCTCAGCATTTTGGAGGCAGAGGCAGGTGGATCTCTAAATTCGAGGCCATCCTGGTCTACAGAACGAGTTCCAGGACAGCCAGGGCTACACAGAGAAACCCTGACTTGAAAAATAAGCAATTGGGAAAAGGATTTCTGTTGAAGAACAAAAGAATCACAAAAGACATCTCCATAGGATAGCTTTGAACTTAGGCAATCCTCCAGTCTGCCTCTTGAGTACAAAATTTTAAAAAGTGTACCACCACATCTGACTGCTAAAATGCATTTGAAAAAAAAAAAATCAAAGATGTGGGCTGAAGTGTAGTTCAGGGGTAGACACCTTCTTATGAAGTCCCCTGGGTTCAATCCTTAGCATTCTTCCCATCCCCCCCCCCCCCCAGTTAAAAAGATAAGGATGTTTTTTACTGATATTATCACATTGGAATCCTCCCAGTCACCCTCTCAGGGTGACAGGGTTTCACTCTGTAGCCTTGCCTTGGCCTGGAACTGTCTATGTAGATCAGTCTGACTTTGAACTCACAGAGATCCTCTTACCTATGTCTCCATGCCCAGCTACACTGGGGTTTTAATAAAGAACATGAAACAGATAGAAACACTCCATATAAAATACAAGTTGACAGAACACCATTCACGTTGTAATTGAAAGCAGAAAGCTTTTGGAGTTGACTGATTAAATCACATTATTTCCCGGCAGTTCAGCTTCCTTATCTAGAGTAAGGAATGCCGGGAAAGGCATGCCTCCCTAGCAACAGTCCCCGGGCTTGCAACACTTTAATGAAAGATAAAGAGCAGGCAGTGCAGGCACCTAGCTTATGGTCCGGGCTTGGAAGACTTTTCCTTGCGGCGAGTTCAGTGCCAGCTCCTTTTGCCCTGAGTAGGTGTGAGTCACGTTGGCACCTGGTCTTGAACCTTCCATTGTGGCTCCAGGGAGGAGTACACAGAGTTGATTGCCCTGGGCTGCCTGCTGCCGGGCAAACCACCTCTGCCTAGGTAACTCCATTTAGGGGCTTGGTTGTATTTCCATTTGAGACTCCAGTACTAAGGTACAGAGTGGAAGTGGTGACAGGCACAGTGAAGATCTCTGCTGTCCTCCCCGTGGTGAGAGTCCCTCAGGCTGGGAAGTAGTGCTCAGTATCTGCTTCCCTGGATCGGTAACTGGAGCATAGTGATTGCTTAATCCTCACCACACGAGGCTGGGGTTCAAATTCTCTCAAACCGCATGTCAGAGGCAGTGTTTCTTAGCTAAGTTTTAATTTTGTAACTTAATGTCTTCCGAGTAAGTTTACTGGTCTCTATCACACCAAACATGAATCCATTACTTCTGTCTCCTCTTTCATCAGGTATTAGCATGGTGAGTCTGCATCGCTTGGGTCCTGTTTCTTTTGCTCTGCTGCAGGTTCAGTTTTTCTTCCTGGTATTTCTTCCTCTTTTCCCAAAACTGTTGGAAGATCTGCTTATCTGTCAAGCTGAACTGGAATGACAGCAAGTGACAGTCTTTCGCTGTGGGGAGTATTCTTGATTTAAACCTCGCCCACAGAGTGTCCGTGAGGGGCTTGCTGACTGACTTCTTGGGCCTTGGCACCTCCTTTTTCTGCTTTACACGTTTCTTCAGTTCTGCTTCTGGTTTCTTTCTCTCTTCTCTCTTCCTCTTCCTCTTCTATCCTCCCTTCGCGCTGCTCCAGCTGGAGTGTTCTGGGTCTTGTCGCCAGTGGTGTGTAATTAGTTTTTTTTTTTTTTTTTTTTTTTTTAAGAGTTTCCTTTCCAATTTTGTGGCATTCTCTATGTCCTGGCTTTGGTTCATGATGTGAGTATACTTTCAAATCCAACTTAGAGGAGCTGGTTGGTTCTGGATGTCAAAGGTCAGAAGGCTCCCAACAGATACTGGTCTTGTCTCTGGAGAATCCTGAAGCTGTATATGACTGTCCCATGTCATTGTTTTTAACAGCTGAGTAATACTCCATTGTGTAAATGTACCACATTTTCTTTATCCATTCTTCTTTTGAGGGACATCTAGGTTGTTTCCAGTTTATGGCTATTATGAATGTAGCTGCAATGAACATGATTGAGCAAGTGTCCTTGTGATAAGATGGAGTGTCCTTTGGGTATATGCCTAAGAGTGCTATAGCAGGGTCTTAAGGTAGTTCGATTCCCAATTTTCTGGAACCACCATATTGATTTCCATAGTGACTCTACAAGTTTGCCCTCCCACCAGGAGTGGAGGAGTGTTCCCCTTGCTCCACATCCTTGTCAGCATGAGCTGGCATTTGTGTTATTGATCTTAGCCATTCTGATGGGTGTAAGATGGAATCTCAAAGAAGCTTTGCTTTGCATTTCCCTAATAGCTAAAGATGTTGAACATTTCTTTAAGTGTTTCTCAGCAATTTGATGTTCCTCTACTGAAAAATTCTCTGTTTAGATCTGTACTCCATTTGTAATTGAATTATTTGGGGTTTTTTTTGATATTTGATTTGAGTTCTTTATATATTTTGAGTATTAACTTTCTGATGGATGTGGAGTTGGTGAAAATCTGTTCCCATTCTTTGTCAAATTGACAGTGTCCTTTGCCCTACAGGAGCTTTTCAGTTTCATGAGGTCCCATTTATTAATTGTTTATCTTAGTTCCTGTGCTGTTGGTGTTTTATTCAGAAAGTTATCTCTTGTGCCAATGCATTCAAGGATGTTCTACACTTTCTATTCTACCAAATTCAATATGTCTGGTTTTATGTTGAGGTCTTTGATCCATTTGGATTTGTGTTTTGTGCAGTGTGATAGGTAGGGATCTATTTGCTTTCTTCTACATGCAGCTATCCACTTTGACCAGCACCATTTGTTGAAGATGCTGTCTTTTTTCCAGTGTGTATTTCTGGCTGCTTTATCAAAAAATCACATGTATATAGATGTGTGAACTTATTTCTGGGTCTTCAGTTTGATTCCATTAATCAATGTGTCTGTTTTTATGACAATACCATGCTGTTTTTATTACTATGGCTTTGTAGTATAACTTGAGATCTCCACCATTTCTTTTATTGTTCAGGATTGTTTTAGCTATCCAGGGTTTTTTGTTTTTCCATATGAAGTTGAGAATTGTCCTTTCAAGGTCTGTAAAAAATTGTGTTGGAATTTTGATGATGATTGTATTGAATCTGTAGATTGCTTTTTGTAAGATGGCCATTTTTTTTTCTTTCTTTTTTTTTTTTTTTTTTTTTTTGGTTTTTCAAGGCAGGGTTTCTCTGTGTAGCTTTGTGCCTTTCCTGGATCTCACTCTGTAAAACCAGGCTGGCCTTTGCTGTGGGATGTTCTGTATGGCAAATGTGTTGCTAATTAGTCAATAAATAAAACACTGATTGGCCATTGGCTAGGCAGGAAGTGTAGGCGGGACAAGGAGGAGAATAAAGGTGGGAAGTGGAAGGCTGAGTCAGAGAGATACTGCCAGCCGCCACGATGACAAACAGCATGGGAAGATACCGGTAAGCCACGAGCCATGTGGCAAAGTATAGATTAATGGAAATGGATTAATTTAAGCTGTAAGAACAGTTAGCAAGAAGCCTGCCACGGCCATACAGTTTGTAACCAATATAAGTCTCTGTGTTTACTTGGTCGGGTCTGAACGGCTGTGGGACTGGCAGGTGAGAGAGATTTGTCCTGACTGTGGGCCAGGCAGGAAAACTTAAGCTACAGGCCTTGAACTCACAAAGAACCTCCTGCCTCTGCCTCCTGAGTGCTGGGATTAAAGGCGTGCACCATCACCTCCTGGCTAAGATGGCCATTTTTATTGTTAATCTTACTAATCCATGAGCATGAAAGATCTTTCCATCTTCTGATAACTTCTTCAAGATAAAAAGAAGAGGGAATAAGGATGAGAGAAAGATGAAAATATAAAAGAAAAAGAGGAAAAATATATGAAATATGGGTGGAAAGTCTAGTAAAAATACCCTTGAGGACTAGAGAGATAGCTCAGCAATTAAGAGCACTTCCTGTTCCTGCAGGGGACTGGAGTTCAGTTCTCAGCTCCCACATCAGTCACTCATAACCACCTGTAAGTCTAGCACCAGGGGATCTGGTGTTCTCTTCTGGTCTCATTTGGCACCTGTACACACACACACACACACACACACACACACACACACACACACAAATAAAATAACTTTTTAAAAGGAATTTTTACTGTAGATTAGATGTAGGAACATACACAGTAATCCTAAAGTCTAGCTAAACAAAAGCAAAACCATTGTGAGACAAACATATGAATGGGAATTAAATAATAAAAAATTAGATATAAAAAGAATATATATGGTGTGATTTATTGCCACAGCTGTGCTGAGTTGAAACTGGAATTTCTAAGACTCCTCTGGCTCTAGCAGGCCTCCTTACTTATTTCTAAATTGGATTACTTGGAGTTTAATCATTGAGTTGGAAAAGTTCTTTTTATATATTATGAATATAAGTCCATTATCAGAGATATGATTTACAAAGACAATATTCCCCCAGAGATACCTAAATCTAGGAATGTTCAAATCCCTTATATAAAATAGCACCTCGATTATTTATAACATCAAATATCGTATAAATGCTATGAAAGTTGATGTTACACTGTGTTAATTTGGCAATGATGATAAAAACAGACACCTTTACATCTTCAGTACAGATCTTTTTTTGAATATTTTTATTCACAGATGGAGAACAGAGAATATAGAAAGCCAATTCTATTTTGTCGAGCAAACTCTATCTTAACCTAACTTTGTTTTTATGTCATTGTTTGTGGTCTAATAGTCTAAAATTTAAAATGGATTCACCTAGGCTATTGGAACACACCACCAAGTTTATATTAACTTGTTATCAGAACCAGGAGAGAAGTGGCAATTTTCCAGAGGGAATCAGCTTTAGCCGGCATGATAATGAAGTTCTGTCTGACTTAATCCTTACAAGGCAACCTGAAGTAACCTCAGTTATTTGTCTATTGTTCTGTCCCTTTTTCTGTCTCCACATTTTACAAGGAAAGTAACTTTCATCAATTAGCTCTTTGTTCTTTGTTTCTGGTTTTTTTCAGCCCTTATCTGTCTACAAAACAACCTCTTCTGTTTGGTTCACTGAACATTTACTCTATTTTATGAAGTGAAACTTTACTTGTTTATAAAAATTGAAGTTCACAGCAATTAAGATATTTTTAATTATAATTTTGTCCTTGGAGAGATTAATGTCAAAATGGAACATGTGTAACCACAGCTCAGGATATAGACAAGGATAGAAAAAACAACAAAGGTCTCAGATGAATTTTCAAGTCAGTTTAATTCTCATATAATGAACAATGTGCAAACTGTTTCAGCCCACAGGGAAGCTTTAGGAAGTTTGCAGTCAAGGACAAAACAACAGCCTACAGAATGGGAAAAGATCTTCACCAACCCTACTTCTGACAGAGGGCTGATCTCCAAAATATATAAAGAATTCAAAAAGCTAGACATCAAAATACCGAACAATCCATTAAAAAATGGGCTACAGAACTTAACAGAATTCTCAACAGAAGAATGTTAAATAGCTAAAAGACATCTAGGGAATTGATCAACATCCTTAGTCATCAGGGAAATGCAAATCAAAATGACTCTGAGATACCATCTTACACCTGTCAGAATGGTTATGATCAAAAACACTGAGGACAGCTTATGTTGGAGAGGATGTGGAGCAAGGGGAACACTCCTCCACTGTTGGTGGGAATGCAAACTTGTACAGCCACTCTGGAAATCAGTATGGTGGTTTCTCAGAAAATTAGGGATCAGTCTACCTTAGGACCCCAATATACCACTCTTGGGCATATACCCAAAGAATGTTCAATCTTACCACAAGGACACATGCTCAACTATGTTCATAGCAGCATTGTTCATAATAGCCAGAACCTAGAAACAACCTAGATGCCCCTCAACTGAAGAAT
The DNA here is from genome assembly GCF_949786415.1 of Peromyscus eremicus. Taxonomy (NCBI): domain Eukaryota; kingdom Metazoa; phylum Chordata; class Mammalia; order Rodentia; family Cricetidae; genus Peromyscus; species Peromyscus eremicus. Next base: position 73,362,002 of record NC_081418.1, read on the forward strand.
GGATAAAGAAAATGTGGCACATATACACAACGGAGTACTACTCAGCAGCAAAAAAACAACAATATCATGAAATTTGCAGGCAAATTGATGAAACTAGAAAATATCATCCTGAGTGAGGTAACCCAGACTCAGAAGTACAAACATGGTATGTACCCACTCATATGTGGGTACTAGATGTAAGGCAAAGGATAATCAGATGACAACCCACAGCTCCAGAGAAGCTAGCTAGCAAGGAGGACCCTAAGAGGGACACATAGATAGCCCAGCAAAGGAGAAATAGAGGAGATCTACATAAGCAAACTGGGAGTGGGGGGGTAATGAAGGGCAAAGAATGGGGCATGAGAACATAAGGAAATGGGAGATTTGAGCTGGAAGAGGGACAGAGTGGGAGAGCAAGGAAAGAGATACCATGATAAATAAAAACATCATGGGAATAGGAAGAGGCAGGGTGCTGGGGAATTTCCCAGGAATCCACAAGGATGACCCCACCTTGGACTACTGACAATGGTCGAGAGGGTGCCTGGACTAGTCTACTCCGGTGACCTGATTAGTGAATAACCTAACTGTCATCATAGAGCCTTCATCCAGTTACTGATGGAAGTGGATGCAGAGATCCACAGCTGGGCACCAGGCTGAGCTCCAGAAATCCAATTGATGAGTGAGTGAGTGAGAGAGAGAGAGAGAGAGAGAGAGAGAGAGAGAGAGAGAGAGAGGGGATGGACGGATTCTGTGGGTAGGGGACATTCCTGGTGCATGGGCAGGCTAGAGTGTGACATCTTGGATAGCCTTGGTGCAGGGGGGAGGGGCTTGGACCTGCCTCAGCTGAGTGTGCCAGGTTCTGCTGACTCCCCATGGGAGACCTTGGCTTGGGAAATGTGGGGATGGGGGATGGGTTGTGGGGGAAGGCTGGGGGATGGGAAGCGGGAAGAGGAGGGGATCTGTGGTTGGTATATAAAGTGAATAGAAAATTTCTTAATAATAAAAAAAAGAAAAAAAGAAGTTTGCAGTCATAGATTTGCAGTGTGGATAGAGACGACTAACATGGTGAAATAGCAGAAGCAGAAATTGTTCCTAAAGCATCAGTGTTTCCAAGGCCTTGTAAATGTCTTGCACAGCAGTGACTCTATTAATATTTACTCACAGTAACTAAATGAAGAAATTAACCATGTGAGAGAAAATCAGAAATAACACAGAAATATGTTTCCTGATAATACCATTCAAAATCAGCTTTTGTATTTAAATAGGAACAGAAGAACAAGGGGGCAAATGAGAAAATAAAAAAAAAGAAACAGAGAAATTAAGACTTTGAAAACAAATCAAGAAGAGCAGTGTTGAGATGAAGAAATGGTGAATACCTGAAGGAAATTAGGGTTTGTGTGAGGGCAGACATGTATACGAGTAGTGTGTGTGTGTGTGTGTGTGTGTATGTGTGTGTGACATGTAAGTGTATGTGTCTGGGAGGTGTATGTGTGTGATATATGTATGTATGTGTGTGCATGGGGGTATATGTGTGTGGTATATGCATGTGTGAGCACATGTGAGTTTATTAGATGAAGATATCAGGTGAACTGCTACACCAGTCTCTGGCCTTGTTCTTTTGAGAACTTTCTACCATGTTCTCACTGAATCTGGAGCTAGATTGGTTAACTAACAAGCTCCGGTCATCTTCCTGTCTCTGTCTCCTCCGTAGCGCTGGAGTTACAGGTGTGTGGACACACTCAGCTTTTTTACAGGGATGCTTGGAATTTTAACTCAAGTCCTTATGCTCACACAAGTGCCTTTGCCCACTGAGCCACTTCCAGACCCACAGGGATTCAGTTTTTAACACACTCCTGCATAAATGATCAGGTGTTTATCTACACCACTAAGAAGTTTGCTGTGAGATTGTGTCTCCTAGAAATGACAAGGAAGTGATACCTGCTGTGGATATCATTCTGTGTAAATAAAACACTGATTGGCCAGTGGCCAGGTAGGAAGTAGGCGGGACAAGGAAAGAGAAGAATTCTGGGAAGTGGTAGGCAGAGAGAGGGAGACTGCCAGACGCCGCCATGACAAGCAGCATGTGAAGATGCCGGTAAGGTAAGCCACGAGCCACGTGGCAAGGTATAGATTTATAGAAATGGATTAGTTTAAGATGTAAGAATTAGATAGCTAGAAGCCTGAGCCATTAGGCCAAACAGTTTAAATAATATAAGCGTCTGTGTGTTTATTTTATAAGTGGGCTGTCGGACTGCCAGGGCTTGGTGGGACCTGGAGAAAAAACTCTAGCTACAGATACCCATAACACCTCTCATTTAGGCAGCCTAAACAAGATACCATCAGTAGACATGCTAACAAGGGAAGGGAAAATGTTATGGAGTCCCACCCCTAGACAAAGAATTATAGGTAACTAATGACTACTGAGAGAGGGAGATTAGCCTTGCCCATGGATGATTCCTTCAATTGGTTATGCAAGGTGGTCATCCCTGAAATCATATACATATAAGCTACACGAAATAAACTTAGCAGGCTATATTTATGTGTAGTCAGATTTTCTTTTGACAGGCAGCTCCCGAATAATGACATGGAGACTTCTTATTAAATATGAAAGCTTGGCCTTTGCCTAGGCTTGCTCCCAGCTAGCTCTTTAACTTAAATTAACCCATTTATATTAATCTATGTTCTGCCATGGCTCATTACCTCTCCTCCATACTGTATATCCAACTTACTCCATGTCTTCCTGGTGAATCCTGCACCTCAGATTCCTCCCAGAGTTCCTATTTTTCTCCAGAATTCTCACCTATCCTCTCCTGCCTGGCTGTTGGCTGTTTAGCTCTTTAGTAAACCAATCAGAAGGTTCCTTATCAGAGACACATCTTCACAGTGTACAAAAAAAATTATCTCATAACATTTGGCCCTCTTTGTCTAAATAAAAAGGAAACATTTTAATGCTAACACAGTAAAACTATATACAATAAGCACAATTATCAAGTAAGATTACATTCAAAATGTTCAGTCCAATAGTATTTGGCAAATTCAAAGAAAGCACTCTATATTCTATCCTATTTTAATGAGTCCAAAGTTTTATACCTAAACCACTTTCTATCATAACAGGTATTACCATCCTAAAAGTATCTTTTTCAACCTTAAAACATTTATTTAGACAAAGAACTTAAGCTTTTATGTCTCTCAAACTTATAAACTTTACAGCTCTTTTGTTTGTTTGTTTTTTTAATTTGGTAACAAAGAAAACAGTAAGACTCTTATTAGAGATCTGAGAAGGATAAAATATTACCTGAGTAAACAAGAAGTGTAGAGCAAACAACTTCTAAAACTATGGAAATGACAGAGACAGCCAGATACCTGGACAGTCACCCAAGGTTCCTTTGCAATACTGGGGCATCCATCTTTGGCCTACAGGCCTAGAATATCTGGCAGGCTCTTCTGGGAAGCAGGAATTTTGAAGGACTGGCCTACCTTGTCTTGGCAAAGTTTGGCAGTCACTTCCTTTGTGTCCTGCTTGTCCAATTAGGACAGCAACTGTCAGCAGTCAAGGCAAGGGCAGTTTCTTACCCAGTAGCTAAGTTTGCCACAATGAAAGCAAACTCTACATGGAAGTTATTTGAGGCCAATCTTCTCTGAAGTAGATTGGTGCTGCCAGGAGCAAATGTATCTCACTGTCTTGAAAAGCCCTATGTTACTAAAATATCTTAAATGCCATATTCTGTAGATCTCTGAAGTGTTTGAAGACCACATATCTAAAATATAGATAGATATATTTTTTGACCTGAAAGCATACCTAATATGACTACAAGTTTGTTATAGAAGACTAACTACTAACCTGCATTTCTTAATCATCCTAAATAGTTTTTAATAATAGCTTTCAAGGACTAGAGTGCTATATCACATTTTAAATGAGGTACAATACCTTAAATAAGAGTAGGAACATATATACAGTATTTTCTAATAAAAATAACCTTAAATTCATATCAATGTACAAAAATCCATACCAATGCAAAATATTTGAGACTAGTAGTTGCTTTTTAGTCTAAAAGGTGATTCAATGATCTAACCTTTTATCCTATCATTCCTATATCCCCCCTTTTTTCTTTTCAGAAAGAGATCCCTGAATCTAATCTCTTTTGTTTAGTTTCCTCCCTGACCATAACCAATAACAACTTGCAATTACCCTCCCCACTAACATTACATGCCATCCTTTCATATAGCATGGATGAGATTTATATTACAGTTTGATTATTTGCCTTACTTTAACCATTAATTTAAATGTTCTATTTTCACTTTCTATTTTTGTACACATGCATACAGTTTTAAAGTTTAGTGTGTACACTTTTGTACTTTAGGTGTCCAGCTATTACGTTGTTACTTGTATCTCAAGAGTAAGGCTTTTATGCAGCAGTTCTCAACCTGTGGGTTGTGCCCACTGGAAAACACATATTTCTGATGGTCTTAGGAAACCCAGCTATAAATATATTTGTGTTGTAACAACTGTAATTTGCTACTGAGAAGTGTCTCAGTTCCTAAGACCATTGGTAATATGTATTTCTTGATGGTCATGACCCACAGGTTGAGAACCACTGTTTTTGTGTCTTCCTTCTCCTCTAAACCTAATTGTTAATATTTTATCTCTTTTTATACCTCCAAAACATTAGTTTCCTTTTTAGTTTTACTTTTACTCACTCTTGTCCTCTTTCCCATTCCCTCTTTACTTCACCACTTAAATACTGATACTCACAAGACAAAATGACTGTAGACAGTGCCCCTCACCCCCATCAGTATCCTAGCACTATCTCCAAATGCACAAGTGTCTTCTGTGGCTGCCAACACTGGGACTGCTTGTTATGTAGAGATTAAAACTTTCTATCTTGTAAGGAAACTTGTAAAGACAGGATGTTTACAGGCAGGAGAAACAACAGAATGTTCTAAGGAAAGAGGAAATACTGCAGGGAAGCTTGGTAAGATAGGAAGTAATAACAGAGAAGCATCAGGAAGCCCCTGAAACTGCCCAGGTTCACTAGCCCACTCTTCCCCTATTATATAAAGAGTAGAGACTGCCAAAAGAAGACTCCCAGACCAGACCAATGCCTGGAAGAAGCAGAGACCAGCAGAGTTGCCTGGAAGAGGTTTGGACTAACTGAGGCATCTGGAAAGGACACTTTCTAACATGTCGAGCTGCCTGCAGGCTGTGCAGTGTGCTCCAGGTTCCCAGGTTTTGTGAGCTGTCCCCCAATCAGGGGTGGGCTTTGTTAGTGCCACTGTCTTTGAGTCATTTTTGCTCCAATATAAGTAACCCATCACCCCTATTCCTATAAACAACTGAAATAAAATTCATTGTCTCACTGACCTGGACTTTGGTTTGATATCTGTACTTTGTATCTGTATCTGTACTTTGGTATGGTATGGGCTCCTTGTGTATGCTGACTAAGTGTGTGTGTGTGTGTGTGTGTGTGTGTGTGTGTGTGTGTGTATGTGTGTGTGTTGCATCTCCCTAGGTAAAGTCAGTCACATAGCACTGCTGTCTAATGATCGTAGTTCTCATTGCAGTCAATATTTCTCTGAACTTAAACATAAGTGAAGGTGACCTACCAGAAGAACGCAGGCAAAAGAAACTAAACAAAAGCAGTGAGAAAGAGGGAAAAAGAAAGAGGGAAGACACATACATTCCAACACATGGGTAAAATACAACAGAAGACCACCCATCAAAAGGACAAAACTCTATTATGATACCCACACAGGGTCATGGCTTCTGAACACTGGAAAACAAAAATATTAAGAGCGTTGAAGTGCAAAAAAAAAAAAAAAAAGATTTCAAAGTCCTACATTTAAGAATGATTAACAGCCAAATGGTGCACTCAAAGTTATGAAGTTAATCATGACTTAGAGAAGACAATAACCAAAGTGGGTGAGAGAATCAGCAACTCAGAAGAATCTAAAACAAACAAACAAACAAACAAACAACAAAAAAATGTGGAACCACTGATATTTAGAGTTATTGAAAGCTGTGTGTTGCTTCCTGGCATTTTGTCGATGTTGTAGTGCTCAGGACTTCCTTAGTCATCTTTAATGAGTGTCATAGCATCTTTTTTTTTCCTCCTGTAGTATGTTAAGTGTGTTTATCTTTCTCTTTAGAATGAAGTATTCCTCCCAGTATTCTTTTTAGGGATAGTTTGGTGGTCATTAATTTCCTTAGCCTGCTTTTATAGTGAAAAATGTTTCTTTCACTATCAATTTTGACAGGTAGTTTTTCTAAGTGTATTAGACTAGATTAACAGTTCTTTCAGAGTTTCAAAGATATCGATCCAAATCCTTCTTGCCTTCAAGGTTTGTGTTGAAAAGCCAAGAGTTATTCTGATAGGTCTACCTTTGCATGTTACTAGGCCCTTCATAATGATTGGTGTGGCTACATTTGTATGGGTGTAAAAGTGGTACAAACGTTATAGGAGTAAACAACTACTTTCTGATTGGACATAAGGGGCACTGCTTAGAAAGAAATGTATGCCCATTACTATAAATCTGGCTGAAACCCGTGATTGGAAATCTCCCAGGCACCCAGGGATGAAAGCTATTGCTATCATTTTGCTAAAATGACATAGTATCAAACTTGTAGTTATTTGTTTGTTTTTCACTCTTTTGGCTCTTTACTCTTTTGGGGGGCCCACTATCCAGATCCCGAATAAATACATGGAGGGGATGCTTATTGTTACTTATAAATGCCTGGCCTTAGCTTGGCTTGTTTCTAGCCAGCTTTTCTTAACTTAAATTATCCCATCTACCTTTTGCCTCTGGGCTTTTTCCTCTTCTTACTTCTGTGTGTCTTACTTTCACTGTTACTCTGTGGTTGGCTGTGTGACTGGCCCCTTTTTTCTCACTCTTTCTTCTCTTGCTCCCTAATCCTATCTTCCCAAATTTCTCCTTCTATTTATTCTCTCTGCCTGCCAGCCCTGCTCATCCTTTCTCCTGACTCACTATTGGCTATTAAGCTATTTATTAGACCAATCAGGTGTTTTAGACAGGCAAAGTAACACAGTTGCACAGAGTTAAACAAATGCAACATAAAAGAATGCAACATATCTTTGCATCATTAAAACAAATGTTCCACAGCATAAGCAAATGTAACACATCTTAAAATAATATTCTACAACAAAACTGCTTTCTAAACTCTTATTTTGATAGTTCATAGATCAGTACAGCTCTCCGATATCATTAGAGAAGCTTCTTGTGCATGAGATAGGGGTTAATGCAGAAACTCAACATTGATCAATGTGCAGAGAATAAGTGTCTGTTGAATGCTCAGCCCCCAAAAGAACACCTACATATAACCCACCACCCAAGGCTCAAGCACTATCTCAAAAGTGAGGGTGTAGATATTATAAGGTCCAGAGGCCAGGGAGGACTGGAGGGAAACCGTGTCTTCTGGACACAGCAGCACCACTACACACATGAACTCACAGCATCTGTGGCTGTCTGTGCACACAAACCAGTCAGCACTCCAGAATGGAAGGGGAGAAGCTCATGAGTCCTCACTCCTAACTGACGAGCTATGAACAGTTGAGCATCTGGAAGACGGAAAGTCAGGATTCTTTTTAAGGGTGTCACCCCTAGTTGGTTGATCACGCTCAAGTGGATACTAGCTTTCCCTATAGGGTTTGTAATACCTAACCCAGTTAATCATTAATCCCCCTCCCATTTTGAGATAAGGTCTTGTTATGTAGTCAAGGCTGGCCTGGAGTTTGAGATTTTTTTTTTTAATTCAGCCTCCCAGGTGTTGAGTTTACAGATCTGTCTCCTATTAATTCTTCAATCTCTTTTTATTTCTCTGAGACCTTCAGCTAAGACAGTCAGCAATTGTTATTTCTGTTTGCAGCACACAACAGTCCTCTTTATCCTGGTTCTTTGCTAAAAGCACATGCAATCAGGAACCATAAGATAACCCTTCATCTTAATCTTCTTAACTCTGATGATAGAAACAAAAACAAATCTAAGTAGAAAATAAAGATTGTTTCCTGGAAAGTTAAAAGGAGGCATGAATGCTCCTGGCAGATTTGGGGATGAAGAGCTTGAGTGGAGAAAGGATCCATTTAGAGAAGGAGTGAGAGATTGTTGAGGACCAGGATCTGGCCATGGGAAAGTTTGAAAAAAATGGCATAGGCATTTCAAAAATGCCTGACTTTCCTCAGGACAGGAACTGAATAAAAACCTGATTCTCCAACTAGTAAAGGTATACATGACTCAGTGGACATACCTTGCATGCACAAGGCCCCAGGTTTGATCCCTGGCAGCGCACACAAAAGCCCCACTTCATCTGTCGATTTCTGTCTTCTTGTTTTAGGGGAAGTGGTTAGTGGAGTATGTGGGTTCTGGCAGCAATACTAACCTTAGGAGTTGAGAGTTATTTTTTTTCCTTTGGAAATGGAGTTAGTGAAGTTTTGTAAGGCAATGCTGTGACATGAAAAAAGTATCAGAGGGTCCAGGATTAATTATAAGTAGAAGAGGGAGAGATCATGGAAGGAGATGACAGAGAAAGAGGAAATATGTAGCTCATAACCAGAAAAGGAATACATTTCTTTGCTACTTACACTGGTCACACTTCAGGTCACACAGAAGTCCCCAATGGTGGCATGGTGATGACCATTTGGTCCCCTTCCTTCTAACTCTCATTAACACTCTGCCTTCCTCCCAGATTGCAGCTTCCTGCCTCTTCTTATATTGCCTATTTGGAGGTAGGTTGGGGTAGAGAGCAACCACGCTGTTGTCTTTTGGATTTAGCTAAGTGTTTTCTAGTTTCACTATAGAAGTGGGCCTGGGGATTCTGCTTTCCTATACATTAAAGCATCTTCAGGGACAGAAAGGTGGCATCTTGCCACCTTAGTAGCACACACCTGCAATTCTAGAAGGTGAATGGAAAGAGGGGCTTACAGCAGGAAGATCTGATTTTTACAACAGACTAGGCTACAGAAGGAATTTGGCTCTAAACACAGAGGGAGGGGGAGAGGAAGAGAGGAAGACAGAACTTCCATACTTCTTATAACAGAATATAACTACTACTTGGTGCCATTTATTTATTCACATTTTTTTAAATGTTTTTTCTCTTCTGGAGTCCTTTTGAATCCAATCCTTAAAGCCCTTGGTTTTTATATCTATATTTGACACTAGCAGAGAATGAAACCTAGTTTTTTTTTTCCCAGAGTATGCTAATTAGCTGGAAAAATAACAGGTTCTTTTTTGCTATTGGAAGAGAATGTAACCAATAGAAACGCAGTTCAGCACCTACACCCACTCTATGCACAAAATAAAGGAGTGCATGCCAGGAACTTGGTCTTTGGTTGCTTGACAACCAGCCACAAACATGCCTTTCATCATCTCTTACAAAGTTACCTTCAGATTCCAAAGGGTAATTTGCACGAGACCCAGAATAGAATAGTGAGTTTAGAAAACTAGGTGTCATTTCCAGTCAGATATAAACACATAGGCTACTAGCACTACAGATTTCAAAATGATGGCAGTTTTCTTAATATTATGTGTATTTTTCTATTGTTATGTGTTTACATAAAACTAATTAATCATTCATTCACTTCATTTCATTGACAAAAAGCATTTTTGGAATACTGTTCATGAGGATTACAGGGGAGGGAACTTTGTTCTATTTCAGTTATACCCTAACAGCTTCAGCAATTATCACTTGCTGACAGATGCTGTGACCCCCGTTGATCATGAGTGCTAACTGCCATTCACCCATGGATTTACAAAATTTAAAGACAATAAAAGGAATCAAGTCTTGTTTCCAAGGCATGAACCAATAGATAGGACTCATCTGGGTAAATCGATACGGTTGTAAGGAGGATAGATGTTTTGGGTCTAGCCTGTTGTCACTGAACTCAATGGTGAGTCTCCTGTTCAGTGTAAACTACTAGATTCAGATTCATGTTATAGTTTAACAGTATGTTCACAGGTAATATTAATTTATTATGTATGCAGTTTGGCTTCAAGTTTCTTTTATTATGATAGTGTTAATGTTATTATGTTTCATAAGATGGTTGGATGTTTTTCCAAAATGAACAAGAAAGCTGTGAAGCTAAGCAAGTTATACAGGTCTGAGAAAGTTATATAAGGTATGTGAAAGGTCAAAGTTCAGTACACTGGTGTGAAACCTCTGCTTGACTCAGTTGAGTTATTGGTCTGCTCTCCATGGTAACTGTCAGGCCTGGATTAAAGAACAAAAATGTTTGTCTGACAAATGCTTAAGTTAAATGCTTGAGTGTTTTGTTTTGCCCAAGTTTTATCTAAATATTACACTGTGGTTAAAAGTATCAGACTGGTATAACTGACGTTCTGGGTATTCAAAACCCATACTTGGAGGCTTGCTAATGTAGTCAGAAGGATCAAAGGAGAGAATACCTCCCCACTATCCAAGGTCAAGTGGGTCCCAGGAGACTGTGGAGCATCTCTCAATGTTACTATAGGGAGTTATCTGTACTCTTGTTTGGGGAGACCATGGAGACACCTGGTGAGCTCTAGTCAGTACCCAGTCTACAAAGAGGAAGGTCAATACAGAGGAAAATTTACATGTTTCCAAGTGAAGCCATGGTCAAACAAGGCCTTTGAATTACCCTCACATAGATGGAACAATTGATAAAAGGAAGGCCAGAGAGCCAGAGGTTCCTCTCAAGTCCACGTGACCCTTGGGACAAGATCTTCAAATGACCACGGCAGGAAAAAGCATTAATTTTGACCACCAGCACGGTCTTAAACACCCAACAGAAAAGGATAACCAAGGAATAAAATGACTGTTGTTTTTCTTTAATGGTTTAAATGGATCACACTCCCTGGACATTACGTTTAAAACCATATGAGATCTTGCTTAGACAACCATTTCTCATTAATGATTTTCTTCTTCATAAGAAAAGTGCTGGCTAGATAATAGGACATCATGACCTTGGCTCAATTTAACGTTGCAGAGTCTTACTGCCACTGAGATCAATGGCCCGCTATTGTTTTAACCTAAAAACTAAGTGGTGGTTAAAGTTCTTCTTTCTCACTGTCTAGAAAGCCATCCAGGAAGTGCCTCACACTGAGTCCATCCACTCCAAGAGCAATGAATGTGCTTGAGAGTGGACCATGGGCCCATTGCTCTCCAGGCCAGCCTCGACAGGACTACTCTTGGGAATGGTCACTCTCCTCTGGGATATAATGGGGTGCCCTCTAGCATTCTTCTTGCCATTCCTTCAGTCCGTTTGTACAAATGGTCCTGAAGACAGAGCTCCAGACACACTGGTCTGCCAGAATTTTACCCTATAGCCCTCTGGACTGGCCCCAGGAGCCTGCCTTATAAAAATCTCTTCTCTCATGGACCCTCTCCCCACCCCAGACTATTCCCCATGAATAGATGAAACTGCTAGAGTGTTCATTGTCCCTTCCATGGCCGAAGTTGATCAAGCTCTGGGTGGGGGCATGAGGGACATAGGTAGATAAGGAAAATGAAGGCAGGCTTCCTGATGTAGCTGTTTCTTAGTCCCAGTAAACATCACAAGGTGAAACAGTGCAAAGGTATGGGGGCAGATATCTATCTAAACTTGACAGGGGAGGATCCAGGGGCCCTATAAAGTTCCCAAGGCAGCACCAGTTATTCAACTTCCAGCATTAGGCTTCTCACATCTTGACTATATGAAGTTGTTACTTTTCTCTGAAGCTTGGTCTTCTGTCTTTCCCAGTCTTTGTGCCAGGGGATGCACTGGCAGTCTCCTAGACAACTGCCATCACCCCTGTTTACAACTGAATTTCAGATCCACAAAGTTGTAACTTAAATGTAAGTTCTACCCTAAAATTTGACAGCTAGATGCATGTTTGTTTTCTTGTTCAATAGTATTTAAATTGACTTGGCTAGTCTGGTATTGGGAAACACTTCATTACATAAAACAGGTTAGGCTATCTCTAGATGATGTCTTACAAAATACCTAGGCACTGCAGCCTAGCAAAATTGACACAGAATTAACTGCAATAATAGCCTTTGCAAGTGCTCCTCTCCCTGTGCACTGATGCAAGGGTTCTTGTGGAAATTTAGCAGAATCACTGTACGGTGTAGATACTAGAATGAACAGCAGTGTTTTAGAAGTACTTCGACCTTGAAAAGTCCTTATGGAAAACAGTGATTGTTTTGCTGAAAGGGCCTTGCAGCCCTCCCATGACCTTGGTCACAAGATGCCTCAGGCACACCTGGGGCTCTTGTATTATTGTGTATTGCACAGGATAAAGGACTAGAGTCATGTGATGCTCTCCTTCAGTAAGACATGTAAGTTAAGATGAGGGACCTTGGTATGAGAAGATACTTTGTGTAGTAATCAATAAATATGCCTTTGTACGACTGTTGGTGGGAGTGGGGGGTTGTTCAGTCCATCAGAAGAGGCTGGACCTTCTTGCTGCCACATAGGCCTTAAAATTTCATCTTGGGAATGCCTTCTTTCTTCAACCAACCCATGCTACATGGTGCACCCTGACAGGTTGTAACTTATTTAATATTTACCTTACAGTCCTATGAGGCAGTCTCATTACTGTCAAAGGTAGTAGTACTTATTCCTCAGGACTGCTAGCCATAAATAACAACATGGAGACTCATTATTAATTATGAAAGCTGGGCCTTAGCTTAGACGTGTCCCACTAGCTCTTACAACTTAAATTAAACCTGTTTATATTAATCTACATTCTGCCACGTGGCGTTACCTCATCTTTGAACTATGTATCCTGCTTTCTCCTCCACCTTTCTTCTTCCCAGAGTTCTCTCTACCTGGAAGTCCCACCTATATCTCCTGCCTAGCTATTGGCTGTTCAGCTTTTTATGACACCAACCACAGCGATATATCGTCACACAATGTACAAATATCCCACAACGGTCGACCTCATTTTACTAGACAAAGCACAGAAAGGTTAAGCAACTTGCCTGAGGCCATACTGCTTATAGATAGTTCATCCTGGAACTTTCAGACTGACTTTTAAACATTGTGCTACTCCCTTCTCAAAAGGATGAAAACTGCACTCATTCGCTCTTTGTATTCTTCTAACATCTTTGTAAACATCCTTGCCCTACCAGTAACATGTGTATCACATGACAACTTTTACACTTTACACAATAGCCCTTGATACAGTCAGCCTTATCCTGCGTTCCCAGATGAGGAGATTTTGACACACTAAGAAGGAAGTATTTGCTGCAGGCCTTCGTGTGGAACAGGGAGGATTTGAATCCTGGCTCGGTCTCTGAAGTTCATTTCTTCTGCCTCTCTGTGCATGGTTATTGATGCCAAATATTGTAAACATTTGGTTCTATAGATCTTGAGTTAGTTTAGCCAAAGTTGGCTTTCTGTTACTCCCTCCCATAAAGTAGACCACACAATGAGCATAAGTTTCAAGCCACTTTATGCCTCCAGCAATAATACATAATGCAAAGAATGGAGGGGAGGAGGAGGGAGAGGGGGAAAGAAGGGGAGAGAAAGAGAGGGAGAAAGAGAACTTTGGGGGTCTAATGGCCTTTCACAGGGGTCACCTAAGACCCTCGGAAAACACAGATATTTACATTATGGTTCAGTAACAAAACTAAAATTATGAAGAAGCAACGAAAATATTTTTATGGCTTTTCCCACAATGTGAGAAAGTGTATTAAAGTATATTAGGAAGGTGCAGAAGGAAGTGTATTAAAGGGTCACAGCGTTAGGAAGGTGGAGAACCACTGATGCATTGAGAACAGCTGTCTTCAGCGACAGCAGGGCGATAAAGGCTTACTCTTACTGAAGCACTCAAAGAGGAGAAATGAGCAATTGGGCTCAGTTAGAGCAGAATATAAACCGTGCCTGGGAGGTGAGTTTGACCAGATTTGCCTTCTGGCAAACTTCTTCCTTAGAAAAGGAGATACAAACCACAGATGGGTGGCTTTGCAATTGGCTTGTTACACTGGAGTTAGGTAAGGTTACCTTTAGCCTGTTTTGAAGTGACTGATGTAAAAAAAGATTTCTGCCAGGAGGCTGTTTGCCAATGGAGCCCAAGAGAAGGCAGAGTATACTGCGAGCTGAGTGTAGATAAGGGTCATAGAGACTTAAGGTTTGCTTTCTCCTCCATAACTCTCTGATAAGGTTCTTATGTTAGGAAAGGTAAAGTCTCCGTCCAGAAGTTGCAATGATGACTGAAGAATCAGAGCCTGGGTGAGCATTTGCCCACAGAAATTCTCTCCCTCTCCTTTTCATTCTGACAAATACCAAAAACAGTCCCCAAGAGAAAAAGCGATCTGCTGAGACCACAGACTGATATCGGCCACATTTATACCTGTTCACACAGCACAAAGTCATCAACCCTAAAAACAGAACAAGCGACAACTCTCACCAGAGAATCTATAAAAGAAAAGCCATGCTCTGTAAAGGCTTCAGAATGAGATGGTGTTGCTTCTGCAGTGTTGTATGTAGGCAAGACATCAAGGATGCTCTAGAGAGAACAGCACGGGGTAGCCCTGCGCACTGAATATGAGTTCAGGGTCCTCACACTTACCTCTTATAAGAAAGTCTATAACATGGCAGTTGAGAGCATGGCTATAAAGAAACCTTGCCCGTTTAATTTGATCACTTACAAACTGAGTGTCACTGGGCGGTGGTGGCACACACCTTTAATCCCAGCACTTGGGAGGCAGAGCCAGGTGGATCTTTGTGAGTTTGAGGCCAGCCTGGTCTACAGAGTGAGATCCAGGACAGGCACAAAGCTACACAGAGAAACCCTGTCTTGAAAAACAATAACAACAAAACAACAACAACAAAAAACCAAACTGAGTGTCTCAGGTCACTTTCTGTAGTCACAAATACAAATGATAGTAATTATTTTTCTTTCTGTTTTTTAAAAAGATTTATTTTATTATTTTTAATTACGTCTATGGGTGTGGTCTGTGTGAAGGTATGGGCACCTAAGCCTCTGTCCTTGGAGGCTTTGGGTCTCCTGGTGTTGCAGGTCATAAGCTGCCCTACATGGGAACCAAACCAGGGTATTCTGGAAGAGTAGTATGTGCTCTTAAATACTGAGCCATCTCCAGTCCGCTTTCTGGTTTTTGGTACTAGAGATTGTAATCAAGGCATTGGGCATGGTAGGCACTAACTATAATAGCTCTGAACTGGAAACTACCTCAACATACATCATAAAAAGAAATGCATAAATTATGATAAAACTGCAAAAATATGAAGAACTGAAACTGTACAGCAACATGGAAGAATCTTACAAATACATTGTTGAACCAGAGAAGTCAAACATATATATATATATATATATATATATATATATATGTTATGGCTTAATACTTACATAGCAAGTGTAGAAACAAAATTAATCTACTATGTTAAAAGTCAGCATATAAAAGTCAGCACAGAGGCTGCCCCTGGAAAGAAGCAGTAACTACATGGCAGAATGGGGGTTCCTAGGTGTTCAGGTGTTCATAACATTGTTTCTTGATCTGGTGCTACCTACAAAGACAAGCTGAATGTTGTGAGGATCGCTTGAGCCACATCCAATATGCACACTTTTTCTGTATGTATGCTAGATCCAGGAACAATTTCAAAAGCTTTATGAAAATTGACTCTCTACCCAACATACTCCTCAAGTCATCATAAGAGTTTGTGAATCATCAGCATGAACATCACTGTCTAAATAGATCAATATTAAATGCACCGGATCTCCAGATGCTCTTGGACCTAGTCGACACAACCTAATCATTAACTTTAAGAATATTTTCAATTAAATTTTTTTCTTATACAGTATATTTTGAACATATTCTTTCTCCTCCTACAATTCCTCTCAGATCCTCCCCACTTCCCTGCCCACCCAACTTCATCTCTCTCTCCCAAACAAGCAAAAAATCAAAACAAAAAGAACCCAATTAAGACTAAAAAATATCAAAACAAAATGTGCACACACAAAAAACATGGAGTCTGTTTTGTGTTGTCCAATACTCCTGTGCATGGGACCTGCCCTGGAATGTGGTGATATTGCCTAACAGGTATCTGCTACTGCCTTCTTGTTAGAACCTTGAATACTAGTTCCAGCGGGACTCAGCGCCCAGTGTTCTCGATCCACACCTTAGCTGTTCCCTCTCTTGGCGTGATTTATTTTTCACTCCTTTGTTTATTTGTGGGCTTGCTTCCACTTCTTCCTTACTAAGCCTAGAAGATTCTAAGGACAGTTTTCTGACTACCTGAGTCAGTTTAGACCTTCTGATTCCAGGCAATGCTTCCCTCACAAAGATGAAAATCCTTATGGCATGCAGGACCGTTGCAAACCATCCCAAGATGCCTGTTAGTGCAGCCCGAAGAACACTGCTCTGTGATTTGTCAAAGAGCGAGCGAGACAAATGGAAGACGTACAAGGGCTATACACAAGCAAGGCGTGGCTGTTCTGTTCTCGATTTTCTTGGTTCACAGCCAAGATACCTCTGGCCGAAGCAACACTCCTTCCTCCCGTGGTTGGCAAACAGCAAGGTCCCTGGCACCTCTGATCCGAGGCCACCTCGGAAGGGCGGGGCGCCATGTCGAGCCCCTACTGGCTCAATCTACCGTCGCTCTGCTATGCTCAGTTGGCAGTCTGAGAGGTCAAATTGCCCGTGCAGGAGGCTCGTTCTCATCTAGATCTATGATTGGCTGAGACTGAGGGCAGGCAGAGAGCCTTGCAGAGCACCAACTGGTCGGAGCTGCCATCAATCATCAAGAACAAACTCCTCCCGGTCTCCATTTGGCCAGCAACGAAAAAAAATTTCGAGCATTTCCAGAGAGGAGATTGTGGCTTCCCTAATTGCTTGCCCTGGAGATCGGAATCAACAAGAGAAGTCAGTCTTATATATCAGCCAAGAAAGCCTTCCCTTTCCTCCCATTAGCCAATTAAGAAATTTACAGACACATAGCCATCACGAGGTAAGAGCCTGAAGAGTTCAATTCGCTCATTCCCCTAGGTTGTTGACGAGAATCTATTGGCGGTCCTCGGAACGGAGCGTTAAGGGAGGACCAGGAAGGCGGAGAAATATGGGATGGGTTCCCGCAGCTTCCACCGTCTGAGGCCGAGCCCCACGCGCATCTCCCCGGGGTCTGTGTGCGAGGTGGAGAGCAGCTGTTCCCGCCGAGGCCCACGGCGGCTGCGCCGGGGCGGATGCAACCGCGGTCGGCCTTGAACTTGACCTCAGGCTGGAAGTGAGCGGCGCCGGAGCGGGGCTAGTAGGATGGGCAGGGCCGGTGGGAGGGACAGAGAGAATGTAGGGGAAACAGAAGGCGCCCTGGATTCCCCGCAGCGAGGCCCCCCAGGTGCGCGCCAGCCGGAGAGAGCAGGCATGGCCACGGTGGGACCTGTTCCCCGGTCTGAAGACCTGGGGGGTGCCCCGAAATCTGCTGGGCTGCGCTAGCCGGAGGATAATGTCCTGCAGCAGTCCGGCTTCGGTCAAGGCCAGCAAACTAGCTCAGGACCGTGTCCAGCGGGGCTTGTAAGGAGATGAGTGTGGAGAAGAATCGCGGAGCCCTAGTGGTTTGGATCTGCGGGCTTGTGTTGTGCTTTGCTAGGAGAGCTCTGCGTCTTAAAGCTATGTGGCTCGGGGTGCCTGTTTCCGCAGCCGCTTTCTGTAGATGAGCTAATTCACCCGGAGGAGACAAAGATGAGGCTCTGGGTAGAAACAGCTAGGACATTTCGAGTCTCAGAAGCTCCGCTGGTGTTTTCGCTGTAGGAGTCGGAGGAATAGTAACAGCGAAGCTCTCCACCCCCAGCCCAGGTGCCCCCCGATGGGGAGAGCAAATGTGGCCTCTAAAGGACCTGTACCCCAGGAAGAAAACAGTTGGGGCCACCCGCCCGAGATCTGCTGGGCTGCGCGGAAGGGAAGGTGTTGCCTTGCGAGTGTGTGTTGTAGCTTGTAGAAATTGGAAACCAGAGCACCACTGTATGACAAACGTCACTGGATACGGAAGCTTTGGATAATGAGTTCTTGTTAATAACTGTTTTTCTTGCAACCCGAGTCTCTTTTTCCTTGACAACATCAGAGCCCCTTTCACAAAATTGAGTAATAAGTACTTTTCATTACTAGTCTCAGTTCACATGTCTAAACCGAGGCTCACATACACCCAAAGCTCACTGAGGGTTTTGTTGTTTTCTTTCCTCCTGTAAACTAATACATTTTCTTTCCTCCTAAAAGGAGGTAAAGTCATTGAGTACAGATTTGCTAGAATACATTTCAGAGGTTTTCAGATGATTTTAGTTGTTTTACCGGGGTGTAGGGGGTTTTCATTGGCGATGATGGTAAAGAAATTTGGAGTTTAAGAATATTAAAAATCGGGCTGGTGATGTCGCTCAGCCTTGACCGGTAAAGTTGCCTGCTGCCAAGCCGGCCGCTTGAGTTCCAGCCCCAGAGAAGGTGCACCACCTACAAGGCGTCCTCTGACCTCTGCCGGCTTGCACTGGCTGCACCCCCTTATCTTGAGTTCTAGCACCAGAGAAGGTGCACCACCTACAAAGGTGTCCTCTGACCTCTGCCGGCTTGCACTGGCTGCATCCCTTTACACACAAGTAAGTAAACAAAGTGAAAAAATAGTAAAAAGTTACCTTGTGTTTCCATTATAGGAAGATACCAAAATGCCACTTTATAGTTACCTGACGGTTCCTGGAGAGAGGAAAATCTAAGCCTTATCAGTACTGCTGATTGCCAGCACTCCCAAGTCTGGCAGATGCTTGCTTGAAGTGGTAGAAGTGAACTTGCCCTTTGAACTGTTTTTGACGTTCCACAGCAGTTGAACTCAAATTCCCAGTGCCAAAACCTGCTATGGAGATAGTGCCTCTTTTTTCCAAAAATAAAATGGAACAGCTCTGGGAGTTAAACTCCTGGGTGAGAATAAAATCGGAGAACTATGAAGAGTAGAACTGGTGCAGCTGTCTTGCAGCTGTGTCTGTGGGTCCTTGGGCTACACAATCAAAGGGTGGTTTAAAAAGTTTACAAGGTGGGTGTATTTTTCAATCCTGATGTTTTTGTTGTTGGGACGGGGTCTCAAGTCGCCTCAGACCGGCCTTTAACTCCTGGTTCCTCCTGCCTCCACCCCCTAAATGTTGAGATTCTAGGGGTGGACCACCCCACAAAGCTCCTTTCTTGCCTTGATTGCTGCTCTGTAGAAGCGAGTTTCACCAGTGCCGTCTTGAAGCGACTCTGTGCCTATGACATCTCACAGCTTCCTTAACCTCTTTGGCTGAGATTCCTGCCAGATGGAATTACTCACGTGGGGATAACTTTGTTCTAGCATCGTGGTTTTATTTCTTCCCTCCTTTCTTTCTGGTCCATGTTAAGTATCAGGTTGAAGAGGAAGGTAGGGAGAACCACTTAGTCACACAAATCATTGTGGAAATGGTGGAAAGGCATATTTTCAGATGTTTATTTATAATAGCCGGAATAGTAAGGTGTTTTTAATTTTGTGCATGCACACGTATACTTTTAAAGACTGAAGTGATTAAATTGTGATACGTACATTTTTGTTTTGATTGGGAAATAAAGAATTTGAAATATTAAGTTTAGGCAAGAGTCTTTTTTTTCCCTTTTATGTACAATTACCAATACATTTTAGATTGTTATGTTATATATCTAGGATTCCAAGAAAATCGTTTATTTTTATTTTCTTCCTTACCGTAGTTTAAAGTTTCTTTATTGTTAGTAGGAATATGTCATACGCATTTGTGATATGCTTTGTATTCCTTTTACTTTTCTGGGATATTTTTGTGTAGTGAAAGCAATAAAGGGTGATTTCACTTTGAAAGATTAAATATAATTGTTTAAATGGTTTACTAACATTGGTTAGCTTAGGTATCTAATCTGCAGATTTACGTATTTCTCCCTGATTAATAACAACGTGCTAAGTAACTGCTTCTTAGTGGACCAACTGATAAGCTTATCCCAGCTCACTGTTCCTTGCTGGTCTGACAAACCGAGAGAAAGCTTAGTCGTTTGTCAGGTTGTTCTCCGTCTGTTTAAAGGAGCCGTGTTGTTGTTGTTGTTGTTGTTTTGTGTTTGTTTGTAATTTGCTGTTGTTTTAAGTGTTCGTTGTCCTTCACACTTCCATTTCACTCCTCTCATCGGCTCTTCAGTTTGTGGTCGTTTCTGCAGGCATTCCAAGATCTCTGGGGCTGATGATGGTTTTTTCCAAACTTGAAGCAGGGGATGTCTTTCTGGATGTACAGAGCTTTGTTTGGTTCGGGATGAGGATGTTTGTTTTGTCTTCGTTTGGGGGCTGGTTAGATTTTGAATTGAGGGTCTTATGCATGCTAAGCACTGGGCTGCACCATTAAGCGACACCTCTGGGTCGTGCGCAGGTTTAACTGAGAGTTGTCATGTAGCTTGGGAACACAAGTTTCCTTTGAATACTTTTCTTGAGGCTCTAAAAGGGATCTCTGTGGTTTAGTTTTGGTGTGGCTGGCAAAGGAGACGGAACCACTTAAGTCTGTTTGCCTAGGTGGTGCTGACCTAGTTGTGTAGCTGCTCACTCTGATTCTCGGCCAGCAAAATGCTCTCCAGCAGGTTTTTCTCTGTTAGCTGCTCTGCTGATTTTCTGAAGTGTTGATAATATGATGGAAGGTCAAATTGATGGTAAATACTACATTTTATAGGCTCAAAGGAACTGTCCACTTTTATTTTATTATTCAGTAATATATCTTGTGAATATTTGTTCTTTGATAAGAATGTAGCTGTGTTTATCATTTGATTTTTTTTTTTTTTGAGAGTTAGAGAGAAGCATACAGGGGGAGTGGGCAAGAGAATCCTAGAAGAGCTGTTTGAAAACTTGAGTCATTTGTCTGCTGTCCCGTAACTTTAAAGTGGGTGCTTACCTGCTAAGTAAGTGTACGTGAACTAAAGTCACCTAAACAAACTGTCTTGAGTCTTTTGCCCTCCCTTTGCTGACCGACCGACCACTAACTCGTATCTCATGGTCTCTGAAAACATCCTTACAGAGACACTCAAGAGTATGTACTACCAGTTTTCTGTGTATCTCAAAATTTGGTCAAAATATTTTTATTTCTTTTTTTTTTTTAAAGAATTTCAGACAGTGTATTTTGATTACACCCCTGCACACTCTTCCTCCTAACTCCTCTAAAACCTACTCCGCCATCCCCACTTTCACCTTTATGTCTTTTTTTCCCCCTTGACCAGTTTGTTTCCAACTTATATCAACCATCTATTCATGGATGTGGGGCCTTCCTGAGCATAGACAACCGACCAGTTTCTACACCTCTAAAGAAAAACAGGCTCTCCTTCTCCCAGAACCCATCAGCTGTCCATAGCACCTCAGGGGTGAGTTGCGGGAGTACCCCTAAGCCCTTCCGTCCTGGAATAATGAATGTTGACTGGTTTGGTCTTATGCAGGCCCCCACAGCTGTTGTGAGTTCCAGAGTGCAGCAGTGGTGTCAAGCTGAGAAGACAGTTTCCTGCCTCTCCTCCCTGGCTGCGGCCTCTTACATCTTTCTGCTCCATCTTCTTAGATGGCCTCTTGAGCCCTGAGGGGAGAGGTGTAGTATAATGTCGCATTTTTGTCCGAGGACTCCATAAACACCTATTCTCCTCATTTTGGTCAGTTTTGAGTTTCTGCATTAATCACAGTCCACGGGCAAAGAAACATCGATGAAGTCTGAAAGCTGCACTAATCTGTGGGTATAGAGATAGGAATTTACAAGGCAGTCTCTGCGGACAAAGTGTGTGGTGGGTGAATTCAGTAACGGGGTCTTACCATATAGTTCTAGTGGACAAGCAAGAATAATCACAGTAGCCTGTATTGTTTAAAGAGTTTCTGGTACACCCCTTATCGACAGCTGGGGGAAAGGTACTCTACACCGGGAAGTGGACTTTTTATTTGACTTACCTATAGTTTCCAGAAGGAGCATCATCTCCTGTATATGGTTTCTCTCTTCCTCTCCCCCTGACCCTCAGAGGATATTATATGTATATGTATTAGGCAACTTGTATGGCTTTTTCAAACATCCTTAGTGTTAATTATATCCCTCTCCCTACCCCTAGCTCCCATCCTCATCACGATTTCTAAAGGAGTTTGTTTGTATTGCATTCTCTCTTTGACTGTTTTACTTGCTGAACAGAATAATGGCCCTCCCCACCCTTAGCTAAATTGAATTCCCAAAAATTCTTCTGAAAGTTGTTGTTTAAAATTTGTAAGGCATTCCTGTGTATATGGACTCCAACTGGCTTTATTTTGTGAATGTTTATGCATTTTGGAGAGATTAATTGATACAGTCGTATCCACAGGCCCTGAAGAGATAGATTTTTTTTAATTCATTTTTTACTGTGACATAATTTTGATTGTTTATTTGAAACAGTGTTTCACTATGTTTCCTAGACTAATCTGAACTGGATGAAAATGATCCTTCTTACTTCATCGTCCTCAGTAGCTAGGACTACAGACACGAGCCACTACAGACACAATCTTGGCTTATGTAGTTGCCAATAATATAATACCTTCTTCCAGAATTGTCAAATCTTAGCATCATGAGTTAGTTTTTCATTTGTAAAGTAACAGAGTGAAGTGCTGTGCAGCTGAGTCTCTGCTTAGAACTTGGTATGTATGGTAAACTGTTGGAAACACAGCCCCAACCACAGGGCTATGAGAACTCCCTGATCATTCCTGTTCATGCCAAGAAAGGTTTTAGGATTGGGTTTAAGTAGGAATGCAGAATAATGGTTTCAAGAAATGCAGCCTTTGCCTAAGTGTGGTAGCATACACCTTTAATCACAGCATCCGTAGGCAGAGGAAGGTGAACCCTGTAAGTTCAAGGCCAGCCTGGTATACATAGTGAACTCCAGGCCAGCTCGGGCTGCATAGTGAGTCCCTGTTTAGAAGAAAAAGAGGCCGAGTCTTCTTGTCTTGGGTATTGATGAGCTGTTGGCAGTGGAGAAAAGGAGAGCTACGTTGTTAATGTAAATGTATGGATCACAGGGCCATAAATCTGGGCCTCACTTACCCTCTTCATGCACATCTACCACAGAAACACCGTTGGAACTGGCCTATTTTGCTAGAGGGTGTTTACCTGAACCAATTTACAGTAACCATTCTAATATAAAAAGCAAAGTTTAGTAGTTAATAGATTATAAGACTCAGATTTGACTTCCATATCACACCCCCTCTCCAAGGCTCAGGGACCAGGTCAGAAGAGGAAGTGGGAAGCTCGTAAGAGCCAGATGCCACTGTTGGGGACAAGGGACCAGAGTGGAATAGTGTTGCCTGTATGTGACAGGTCTGCTGAACCCAGGAACTCAGAACAGCTGCAGTCACCTGTACAAGAGCCAGTCAACATTCTAGTGTGGAGTGGGAAGGGGAGCATGAGTCCCCAGCTGAGGAACTATGGACAATAGATGGCGTCTGGGAGAGGGAGAGTCAGTTGAAGAGTGTGACTCCTGGTAGGTCAGCTGTGCACCAGCCAATGGTCCCACACCCAGGAGTAATTAGGCAGCTCAATTTGGAGTTGATGGGTTATTTTTTTTTTAGATTTATTTATTTATTATGTATACAGCATGTATGCCTACAGGCCAGAAGAGGGCACCAGATCTCATTATAGATGGTTGGGAGCCACCATGTGGGTGCTGGGAATTGAACTCAGGACCTCTGGAAGAGCAAGCAGTCCGTGCTCTTAACCTCTGAGCCATCTCTCCAGCCCATGATGGGTTATTTTTTAAACAGGACACGAAGTGTGGGGGTAGGAAGTAGGGTGGACCTTGGAGGTATTCATTGGTAGGAAGAGTTGGTGTGACTATCACAAAAATACACTGTATGAAATTCTTAAAGAATGGATAGAAATATTAAGTAAAAAGGAAACTCTGATCCAAAATTGTGTCTTTGTTAAAGCTTGGCTACTCTTTGAGTACAGAATTACTGTAAATATTCTAGTGGCCAGCTATTTTTTCCTATTTCTATCCTTAGGAGAGGTCGTTGTTATTGTCGACATTTACATTATCTTGTCTTCAGAACAACTGAGTTTGTGAAGAAAGGATATTTACTTACAAAATGTGACCTGATGACCAGCATATGTGTAACCACAGCTGAGTAAAAGTGTACAGTGTGGCCTTACTTCATACCAGCTGAATCAATATGTTAATTTTAACAAGGACCCTAAGTGACGGCAGGTTAAATCGGAGGGAGATACATGTGTTGTTGGTAGATGCGTATTGTCAAATGTTTATAGAATTCAAACACTGTGAAGGCTGTAGATAAATTTTTGATCCAGCATTCTCAAGAATAGGATGTAGGGTTCCCAACACGCACGCACGCACGCACGCACGCGCGCGCGCACACACACTCACACACAATGTCATATTCTTTATGGCTTTTGTTTCTGGCATCTGATGATGTATTAGCAGCGTTTTGAATTACTGACTGTGACTTTGTTTGCGTCCCCATCCCTAGGTGCATCAGTTTTCTTCAAGGAATTCGGCTGTTTCTCTGTTTGTCTTTCCCTGTGACTGAGGCCTTTGGAGTTGCATTATGTTATCAGCGGCCTTAGTTACTTTGGTGAGAAGTGGAGGGAACCAGGTGAAGAAGAGAGTGTTGTTAAGCTCTGTTCTTCTGCAGGACAACAGGCAGGTGACTCCTGCCTGCTACAGCTCCACTTCGGAGCCCAGGTGTTCTCGGTTTGACCCAGACGGAAGTGGGCAGCCAGCCACTTGGGACAATTTTGGAATCTGGGACAACCGCATTGACGAGCCAATTTTGCTGCCGCCTAGCATCAAGTATGGCAAGCCAATTCCCAAAATCAGCCTGGAGAATGTGGGCTGCGCCTCCCTCATTGGCAAACGGAAAGAAAATGAAGATCGATTTGGGTTCGCACAGCTGACTGAAGAGGTGCTGTACTTTGCAGTGTACGACGGGCATGGGGGACCTGCAGCTGCTGACTTCTGTCACACACACATGGAAAAATGTGTTATGTATGTATCACCACCCTGGTTTTGCAGTTCCCCTAGGCATTCTCTTGAAATATTCTCCCTTTGGCTGAGACAGCCAGTGTGGACCAAATTACTGGAGTGGTCACATGCCACTCCATCAGTGAGCATGTCAATGTGACATTTATAATTGGAGATTATCTCCATTTCAGAGATGTGTTTCAGAATCTACCTCCCTAGATGACCATTTCAAGTAAATTAAAAAGTACAAAGATAACTTGTAAGAAATTTTACTCGTGTGTGTGTGTGTGTGTGTGTGTGTGTGTGTGTGTGTGTGTGTTGTGTGTTGTGTGCATGCATATGTGTATGTACTCATCTGTGTGTGGAGGCCAGAGGTCAACATTAGTGTCTTTCTATATCATTCTCCACCTTACATTTTGAGATAGAGTCTTTTACTGAACCTAGAGCTCACACAGTTTTGGCTAGACTGGCTGGCCTATGAGCCCCTGGGGTTCAGTGTAAAGCCGTATGTTGTCTTTATATGGGGCCTAGGGATTTGAACACAGGTCTTCATGTTTGTACAATAAACACTTGGCCCTTGGAGCCATACCTCTGTGGTCCTGAGGAAGTATTTACTCCTGTCAGCACAGAGAGGTTGACTTATTGTCTTAGTTACTTTTCTGTGAAGACACATAGTGACCAAGGCAACTTAGAAAAGAAAGTTTACTGGGGGCTTGTTTACAGTTTCAGAAAGTTGGAATCCATGACCATCATGGTGAGGAGCATGGCAACAGGTAGACAGGCATGGCGCTGGAGCAGTAGCTGAGAGCTTATATCCTTACACACAGACAGGAGCAGAGAGAGGGAGCGAGGGAGAGAGCGAGCCAGCTGGCTAACTGGGAATGGTGTGTGTTTTTGAAACCTCAAAGCCCACTCCAGTGACACACCTCCTTCAACCAGTCCACACCTCCTAATCCTTTCCAAAAAACAGTTCCATCAGCTGGGGAGCAGGCATTTCAACACATGAGCCTGTGGGAGCCGTTCTCATTCAAACCACCACATTTACTATGTTTTTGAGAATCACACTGTTTCTAGAACTGAAGGAAGGAGACGGTGTTTAAGTTATGGCCATGGGCTATTGTTTTACCTTCCAGCGTATAGCTAAAGGTAGTTGTCGGTCTGTCCGTTGATTTTTGCATGATTTGCTTCACTCTACAAACTCAGTGATTTAAGTTGATATGAAGGACCTCGTAACCAATCAGGGTTGCACTACTGAGAACTCTTAAAGAACAGGACTTGGGGATTGTGAGATGGCTCAAAGGATAAGGTGCCGAAGCTTTCTGTCTCTCTGTCTCTGTCTCTCTCTCTCTCTTTTCCATGTGAGGCAAAGGCCCGGCCACTTAACTATATCTTCAGACAGCCTTGTTTGTTTTTCCTAGATAGACTGACATATCCTAGACTGGGCTAGAACCAACTATAAAAAACAAGAATGACTTTGAACTCCTGGCCCTCCTGCCCTCACCTCTTAAGTCTTAGTCTTGCAGGCAGACCACCAGCACCACTTCCTCAGACTTACATTTTCATGCCTTTCAAAAGCCTCAGGTTT
Source organism: Peromyscus eremicus (assembly GCF_949786415.1). NCBI lineage: Eukaryota > Metazoa > Chordata > Mammalia > Rodentia > Cricetidae > Peromyscus > Peromyscus eremicus. The sequence goes on from NC_081418.1 coordinate 73,388,503, forward strand.
GATGTAGCTCAGTTAGTCCCAGCTTGCAGGAAGCCCCGAGTTACATCTCCAGCCCCGCATACCTGGGGCGTGATGGTACGATCCTCAGCCCAAGAATGTCACACTTCATGATCCTTCAGGGTCAATAAATGTTCCTTAACCCTTGGATCTTCAGCAAAGGCATCTGAGAGGAGAGCCATGAGGTCTGTTGTGCAGTGACTGCTGGGGGACTGACTGTGAGAAGAGAAAACTATTGCCGAATGATCGCATCTTTCTTTCCTCCACAAAGGGATTTGCTTCCTCGGGAGAAAGACCTGGAAACTGTACTGACGTTGGCCTTTCTAGAAATAGATAAAGCCTTTTCAAGTTATGCCCACCTGTCTGCTGATGGTAAGTGAGCCATGGCATGCCTCAGAGCCTCCAGGATGGGCGGGGAAAGAGTAACAGTGAAGGCCTTCGGGGGTGGGCATCTTATTGCATGTTTACTTGTGGGGAGTTATTATAGAAATAACTTTACACAAAGAATCATTTTAAATGCTGTCTAGAATCTGCACTGATGTCAGTGTCCCACTTTTATGTTCGATAATGACCTTTCAGAGGGGGAAGCTCCAAAATGGTTCTGTTACTGAATTTTCATTTTACAAAGATTATTTCAAGTGTTTCAATCTATTTGATTTATATTTTTATGGACAAGATGTCCATACTAAGTGGATCTCATGCTCCTGCCACACCACTAGTACAAACACTACAGGATAATCACATCTGCAAGGTTGATAATTGTACAGCATTTACTGTAGGGGGTCAGAGAGATGGTTCAGTGGGTAAAGGCACCTGCTACCAAGCTTCACCACCTGAGCTCCAGCCCCAAGACCCACATGGGGAAAAGAGAGCAGTGATTCCATATGTTAGCTTCTGGCCTTCACACGTATGCTTTAGCATGTCTGCATACACTTAAAAACAAATGCGTGCACACACAAAATAAATGAATATGTATTTTTTTTAAAAAGAATATTAGCAGTAGGTCTTAAGTATGATAGAAAATGGCTAATTGGCAACCATTAGTATAGTCAGAAGGGAGATATTTGTCTTCTCTTTCTCAATCTTGCAGATTTCCTAAGGCAACTGGTGATATTTTTGTTTCTGTTAAGTGTAAGGAAGGACATGGCAAGTGAATTAAAAAAAAATTCGTGGACTAGGTATAAGTTTTAAAAGCAATTTTTTTTTTTGCTTTGACTAAGTTTATCAAAATAATTTCAGAAAATATATCCAATATTTCCTACTTAGCTCACGAAAAATGTATTTCTAATCAGGTGAGCATTGATAACTTCTGCAGCAGCCATGTGAAGTCTGCCTCCCAACTGACTGGGAACAGCCTTGAGCAGGATGTTGATCTTAGTTCCGTCCTTTCTTTAATAAGAAAGTGCACCACAGGGATGCTACTTTCAGTGGATGGAAATTCTCCCCATTTCACACACGAGGAGCTGCAACTCCAGGGGAAGAAATGGTTAGCTGAGATTAGGGTCTTCTTCATCTGAGTATTTAATATCAAGAGAGGGGGAAAGGGGACCCCGGGATAGCTGAGTGTTCCGTTTAAGTATCCGCCTCCCCACCTGCATCCCTCGTGAACCCAAGGCTTTGGAACATGCTAGGCCAGCATGTACAGCTGTACCGCTAAGCTACTTCTCCAGCCCCTTCCTGCTGATTGTGAGAACTTTACCATCACACTCCCCAGGACACTTTAGGGTCCATTCTTTCTCCATTTGTCCAGAGAGCAGTTTTCTCTTGATAGATTAGTTAAAATAGTCTATCTTCTTCCTTGGGCACCACTCCCTCCAAGGTTCCACTCCCCTGCTTTAAGTGAGGAGTTGACAGAGGGTGAAGTTTCTGCTTAAGATTTATCTTTCCTTCTCTTAAAGAGTAGAACACGCGAAGAGGAAGTGGAACACTTTCTCATGGTTTTACTTTTTTGGGTGTGGGGACAGAGTCTCATTAGGCAACCCTGACTGGCTTGCAACTGACTATGTAGATCAGGCTGGCCTCAAACTCAGAAAGGTATGCACCACTATGCCCAGCATTTTTATAATAGTTGATTTGGTGTGTTTTTATCTTTTACTAGGTTGGCTGTGAATTTGGCTGCATCATCACCACAATGTTTATGGGATGTAGTACCAGGATTATGCCCCAGCTGTTCTACAAACAGCTGTATTTACTGTCCATGGTTTGTAGAACACAATGTTCAAGAACATTGGCATATGGCCAACATTAAAATTCATTGGCCCTTCATGAGTGCAGTCAAGCTTTTTTAAAATGATATAATCAATGCTGGTGATTAAAACCATCAATATTAGACTTGATGTTGAATTTAAAAACATTTATTTTTAATAACTGTAATTCAGGAGGCTTTAGATTTATAACATTTTACTTGTGTGTCTTAAAGAGACCCTTTAGATGACTCACACAATCCAATTGTTAAATAAATAAATATTATTTATTTCTAATAACCAAATTAAGATATATTGCTTAATTTAGTTGCTCTGCCATCCTATGGGATAATATCAGAACTTCATAAAAATGTCTTAAAATTTATTCTTCTTGTTAATGAATAACTGCTGAAAAGTATAAGGAGACAAAGTAGGGTGGTGCCTAGTGTGCCGTTTAAAAGTGTTAGAACCGTGTTGCTATGTACTGTTGTGCATACTGTATGCTTCTTAAAAACCAGAGTTTGGGGACTATTTCAAAATTGTATTTGTATATATCTTTCAGATGGCAAATTAAAGTTACTAAAGACAGAATACTGTGTGCTAGCCTTTCAGGATTGGATTAAAGGGAAATTAGACCTATCTCACTTAAGGTTTCAAAGTTATCCAAACTTAGATTTTATTTATTTATTTATTTATTTATTTATTTATTTATTTATGTTGGTTTTTTTTTTTTCGAGACAGGGTTTCTCTGTGTAGCCTTGCACCTTTCCTGGAATTCACTCTGTAGACCAGGCTGGCCTCGAACTCACAGAGATCCGCCTGCCTCTGCTTCCCGAGTGCTGGGATTAAAGGCGTGCGCTACCACCGCTCGACCCAAACTTAAATTTTTAATTGAAATAGTGAATTGAAACAATATGTTAGTATTAGTACTATTTAGTAGATAGTACTCTTTTTGGTGTGCGTGTGTTTGCGCGCATGTGGGCATGTGTGCATGTGTGCACGCACCAGGGCTAGCTAGCAACCTTCTGTAGGACCACAGTCACCCTCTCTACCTACTCTTGCGTCTCATCTCTTAGCGTCTGCCCTACTTTCACTTCTCTTGAGCCCTTCCTGTGAGACCAGGGAGTGGGGATTATTTTTTTTTAACAGACCTCATACATTCTAGACAAGTGTTCTTCTACCACTGAACTAGATCTCCAGGCCTTTGAAACCGCCCTCCAAATTTTAAATTCAATTTATAGCAGTGTGTTTTTTTACATTTAGTGAAACCAGCCAGTGAGTTCAAATACCCCATCACTTTATTTTTACACACAGCCACTTAAAACAAACAGGTGGTAGAAAACACAGATTATGAGGCTATATATCCTGTGACTGCTGGAACTGTACAGTGATTATGCTTTGAAAGCAGCCACGCTCCTAAAGAACAGAAAATCAGAATGAGAGGAATTGCTTCAACTCAGTGGCAGGTATTGATGGGCACCTCTGTGAGCTTTAGGTTCTGTGCTCGTCATATGTGGCTCTCCCTAGAGAACTAAACTCCCAGACAGTACGAGCTGTAAAGGCAAATTTGCCTTCTGTGCTGGGAGTATTCAGGGCTGTGGGTGTGCTAGGTGAGTAGTCTACCAGTGAGCTACACCTCCAGCCCTGTACAGTAGTTTTGAAGACTCCTCTTATGCCGGAGGTCACCAAATGGAAAATAAATAAGAACAGCATTGAAGAGTTGTTCTTATAGTGTTGTTACTGCTTCAGGTCGTTAATTTGACTTTGGTGTTCACGAGTCGTACTTGTCAAGAGCACCCGTTTTTAATAAATTTCACAGCAATGTTGGCTTATGTGGATTATTATTTACACAACTTAATAATCACTGGGATGTTGTTAGATTTTACTCTTTCTGTTGCTGTTCCAAATTGTGATTATTTTTCTTCTGTTCTATCGACCTGGAGCACTGGGAAAGAGAAAGAGCAGCAGAAACACCCTTTTATAATTGCATGAAGTTATAAACACACATTATCATTCAGGAGCCACACTGGCCTTCATATAAACAGTGAATTTAAGTCATCCAACTGGAAACAGTTCTTCCCTGTACTAAATTCCTGCGTTATATGCTATGAACAAATGTCTTGTGTCCTGTTTCTAGCATAGGAGGTGCTTTGACCGCTCCTCTGTGTATATTGAAACCCCAGTTAGCTAGTAAACTAGCTAGTAAACTATAGTTCACATACATCCTCTACGTACTGCTTATCAAATACAAATTATTTTGTTTAGGGGACAAAAGTTCTAATACTATTATGAACCAAATTTACAGTGCATTTTTTTTTCTGACTCAATAATAGTGATTTTGCTGTGTTCAAGATTAAGTGTGTGTGTGTGTGTGTGTGTGTGTGTGTGTGCTTGTGCGTGTACATGCACGCATATGCAGATACAAGTCTGTGTCACCACTGGTGTGTTTTGGTACAGACAGATGCATATGCTTGTAAGTTTCTTCTATCTTGGAGTTACAACACTATGAGAAATGTTAGTCTGATGGAAAAAACAGATCAACAACCAGATACTATTAACTTGAAGCTGCTGAGTTTTGAAATCATTGATTTGGCATCGCCTGGAATATTGTGTGGGTTGCGAGTGAAATTTTCACCAATAGAAACCCTTCCCCTTATTTTGCAGCTCTCTCTCTGCTGTCCTTTGTGTTGCAGGTTTGTTATGTTTGTGTGTAATTTCTGGGTGAGATTCCCATTTGCCTCTGTGCGTGTGGTTTGCGGCAGAGAACTGTGCCCGCTCGGCAGCTCTAGACCTGGAGCCTGTGGACGCTGCTATATGCTGGGCTTCAGTGGAAAGAGAGATCTGCTTAATTTTGTCTCCAGTGAAAGTCTAGCAGTTCCCAGTCTAAACTCCTGGGGCGTTCCAGCTTCCTCCATGGCCCCTTAGTTGAGACAACTTGCAGTAGAAAGTATCCAGTGAGTGTTCAGACTTACTGAAAAATGTTGCCTTCGTTTTCTAGTTTTGTTGTTAGGGCAGACAGTGGGGCTTTTTGACCTCTGTATTAACTGTTGAATGGAAATAAGTGCTGATTCACTGTTTATGTTCTTAGATGCGTAAGCAAGCCAGAGTCCACGGTTAGTTTTGAAACTTTCCCCATATGTCCAGAGATTTTGAAACTGGGAAGGTGAGTTGAAAAAAGCCCAAGCTCTTTTAAATTCAGAGGTGAGAGAGCTGGGAACTACACCCCAAACTGACATTGCATTTATACAATGTTAATTCTTTTGTCATCTTCAGTTAAAGATCGCTTTCTAAAAAGCTGTTGCTGACAGCTGATGTGAAGAGTTCAGAATCCCCTGGACTGGTAGCATCTAAGGAATGCCTGTCTTCTCTTTCCTGCCTTTTAAAATCATTTGAGAGTAAGACAGCTGATTGAACTGTGAGGATTCCGTTGTTGTACAGTCTTTTGACCAAGATCAAGTTGAAAGTTATAAGACATGTAAGATAAGCATCACTAGTCTTTGTGTTAAAACATTTATGCCATGCACTGACATCCATCTTGACATTGCTGTGGTATGACAGCATTGCCTGGACCAAATGGTTCCTAAATCAACAGATGAATGGGGAGATAGTGCAACTGTAGATGCTGTTTCTCAATAGAGTAAACTGAGCATGACCACAACAGATTGAGTAGACTTTATCCATGCCTTTCCATATTACTTTTCTGGTTAAAGCAGGCATTTTAATACAATGACTGGCAAATGTACTCATCTCTCTCTAAAATACATTGTTTGGTGAAGTTTTAGATGCTGTCTTTAAACAAAATCTTGTAAAAACTTGACTGTCAATTAAGTCAGTTACAGTTTTCTAAATCAACTTAGAGAGTGTAAATCACCTTTGGATGGTCAGGAGGCTTTCTACATTTATTACATAGAGCAACAGTCAAGTGACTGGATGTGGAACTCTTATTACCAGATTGAAAACACAATCCAATGAAAATTGTGACAATGCTTTAAAGAGTTAACAGTGTTACTAGAGGTAATTCCTGCTTTAAATAAGTTACTTCTCAACCTCTGCCACTTTGCTGCAGTGTTCTTTGGTTCACAGCTTCATGGTAGTCCCACTTTGCACAAGGCTCAATGCACCTTCAACATTTTTCATAAGTGTTAAACAACACAGAACAGATAATGTTGGAATAAATCAAAGGAAGACACACAAACGTGGTTGGCTTGAGCAGAAAAGGAGTGGCAGCCTCAAGCCTGGCAACGCTGGCCTTTCCTTGATGGCAGAGAAGATGCATATTGCTGACATACTCTGGTCCAGGCAGGGCTGCAGGGGTTGCAGCTGGCTATGCTGGTCTGCTTTTTGGCTGCAGATTCTGTGATCTGATAGTATGTTAAGTATGCTAATAGTGTTAAGTATGCCATGTTGATGAGGAACTGGAATGAATTTCATTCTTTACCTCTTGGATCTATAATCTAAGGGGGGCTTTTCTTCAGGTGTAGAGCAAGCCAAGACCCAAACCAGAAAAGGGTATGGGCCTTTAACTGTTTTAGTGTATGTGTGTGTGTGTGAACGTTTATAAATTGTCATGGTTCTAGAAGGTAAGAATGTACACTGTAGTGCCTCAAGAGCAAATGGTCTGTGCTTGGCATTTCTCTCCCCACCTATTAACTAGTACTACTTTGACTGGACATGAGTGAGGAGTGGAAGAGAATAATCCAAATCTCATGGTTTTAGAAAGGCAGCCCACCTAACGGGCCCAGCAGGTCTGCCATCCTATCAGAGCAGCCAGATTAGTGACATGGTCCTGTTTTGTTTTGACACCTGCTGTGCACACAAAGGCATCCTCATTGTGAGTTTAAGTCAGCCCTGCTTTTCACACACAGACCATTTGGAGACACGGATGCTTTGCTCGCCAAATTAGTTGACCGACTTTTCTGTTGGCATGGAGCCTTGTTACAAAATTAAACAATTAATTGTTTCTCTGCACGGTCTTACTTGCATAGTTTGTTGGCATTTCATTTGCATAGCTCTTGTTAAATTAGAATGGCACGTGCCAGCCTTAAATGATCATGCTTCTGTTTTATTTTTAGTAGACATTCCATATCCGGACACTTCTATCGCTAACTGATACTGTATTTTCTAATATCTGCAGCAAGCCTCCTGACCTCTGGGACTACTGCAACAGTCGCCTTGTTGAGAGATGGTATTGAACTGGTTGTAGCCAGTGTTGGAGACAGCCGGGCTCTTTTGTGTAGAAAAGGAAAACCCATGAAGCTGACCACTGACCATACCCCAGAAAGAAAGGATGAGAAAGAAAGGTACTGCCCCCATGATTAGCCATTTCATGGGGTGACAGCTGTAGTTGCCATAGAAATGGAGTGTGGCACTCCCCTCCCTGTGCCAGCCCTGCTGTGCATAGCTGTGCATAGCCTTGGCCCAGATTTTCTTGTTTTGGTTGGTTTGGGTTTGTTGAGACTGCATCTCGCTGTGCAGCCCCGTCTGGTGTTGCATCTGTATTCTCCCTTCTCAGCCTCTCAAGTGCTGGGGTTATCAGGATGTGGACACCACGGGTGGCCTAAGTTTGTCATTTTTATCTTACTTATTTATGGACTTAAAAGTTTTGGCATTTACCATAGGCTTGCTTTAAACTCGAATTTCAAATTGTAAAATTGGTATTTAAACCAGTGCTTTAGTTTCCTATGTCATTATCATCATCATCATTATCATCGATTTTACTTTTTCTTAACTAGGATCAAGAAGTGCGGTGGGTTTGTATCTTGGAATAGTTTGGGACAGCCCCACGTCAATGGCAGACTTGCAATGACAAGGAGTATTGGAGATTTGGATCTTAAAGCCAGTGGTGTGATAGCAGAACCCGAGACAACAAGGATTAAGGTAAGAAGGGGTCAGAGACACTGAGTCATACACAGAGAAGGACTCGTGACTCACCTCTGGCTGCTGGCTGTCCCGGAAGATTAACCTGAAGGAAAGATGTTTTTAAAGGGGGACTAATTTTAAGTGAAGAATAAACTTATAAGTAAGATGCTAGCTTCTGGCCTGAGGAGGGTGGAGTCTTGTGGCTTTTGTTTTTCCCTGGTAGAGGGGCTCTGTGGCCCATTCTTTCCCAACGCCTGCCATTCAGAGGCGTTCTCTCAGCTTGGGAGTTATTCTTGGCTTGCCTTCTCCACTCAGCTCTCCAGTCAGCCTTTTCTGTTCGAAAAGCATAGCGCCTCTTTTACTCTGAACTGACCCCAACATGATACATGACCTGCTGCTTGCTTCTCTGGAGCTGAGTCAGCACAGTATAATGTGGGCTTCCACAAACAGTAGGGCATGAATGTTCAGAGTTCAAGGAAGGATTTCTGGCTTCAAAAAGATACCTCACTCCAGGTGGTGGTGGCACACGCCTTTAATCCCTACACTCAGGAGGCAGAGGCAGACAGATCTTTGTGAGTTTGAAGCCAGCCTGGTCTACCAAGCTAGTTCCAGGACAGCCAGTGTTACACAGAGAAACCCCATCTCAAAAGAAAAAAAAAGATATCTCACTTATATTCATTTTATGAAACAAATACTTATATAGGATTTGCTGTGTGGCAGCCTCTGTTTAAAAGGGATACAACTATCTTCACTTCTTTTAAATAAATCGAAATATTAACACAAGCTAAAGCATATAAAGGCTCACACTATCAAGTGATAAAATGTACTCACCCAGCCAAATAATAAAAGTAGCATTTAAGTCCAAACTCTCAACATTGGACTGTCTGACCTCTTTCTCGGTATTTCTGGTCAAAGTTTGATTTATCCTGGGTGGTGTTGATTCCCAGCTACATTTTCTGTTTGCCTGTGAACTCTGACACGGATGACCACTGTGCAAAACAGATGCAGTTGCTAAGAGACTGAGTCATGGGGAGGCACAGGCTCGTTTGTAATCCCATTCGTTTGCTTCTGGTTGCAGCTCTACCATGGGGATGACAGCTTCCTGGTCCTCACCACAGATGGGATTAACTTCATGGTGAATAGTCAGGAGATCTGTGACTTTGTCAACCAGTGCCATGACCCGAATGAAGCAGCCCATGCCGTGACCGAGCAGGTGACTTAGCGGGGCTTCTGGTGGGAAATTCCCAGAGAGAAGAGGATGAAGGATAGCGGAGGCCTATAGTGTTTTAGCTTGAGTGTTGTGGTGAATTTGAACACAGGGTCTCGAATGCTGGTGAGCACTCCACTGCTGAGCGAGGCACAAAGCCTTGAGTAAAACAGAGATTTTACTGTTTCACTTGCATCTTTTTGTTAGTGGAATTAACTTCTAGAATGGGATTTTAATAATTCATATTTTGGGGCTGGAGAGATGGCCCAGAGGTTAAGAGCACTGGCCGCTTGTCCAGGGGTCCTGAGTTCAATTCCCAGCACCCACATGGTGGCTCACAAACCATCTATAATGAGATAAGGTGCCCTCTTCTGGCATATAGGCATACATGCAGGCAGAACACTATATATAATAAATAAATAAATGAATCTTTAAAAACTCATATTTCTTGTTTGTTTTTCCTCTTTGCCTATTATTTTATCACCATTTTAATGGTTATTTTTATATTTAACAACTAAATAGTAAGTATAATGGTACATTTGATACATACTTAATACATTTTAAACAAGTTTTTCTCTTATGATTTGTTTGTAAACCTTTTACATTCCTTGAAGCTATTTATCCCAGATATCGTTTAGCCTCAGGCTGTGAGATCTTTTGATCTGTTTGATGCTAACTACAACCCCAAGCAATTCTGAGCAGTACTGCCTCTACCCCTCAGCTATTTGAACTGGTCCCTAGAAGTGATTTACAATCCTGCTGCAGGCAATTTGTTTATACCCACTTAACCATTGTCGAAGGAATACTATAAACAGTTTCCTCATAACTTTGTACATACCCACTTCCGAGATTTTAAGTTTAGTATACAAAGGGGTAGGTTTTTAGCAGTGTTTTCAGACAAACATATATTTTTTTTTATTCCTCTCCAAAGCGCTTTAATTTCTTGGACTAAATTCCTACCAGCAGTTTTGTTGGTAAGAATTAGCATTTGTTAAGTCCTTACCATGATTGGCACCATGCTAAGGGTTTCAGGTGTATCCTCTTTGGGAGCCACTCAGCGGTGTGTCTCAGTTCACTGGCGTTTCTATCGCCAAGATCACTACAGTGGAGGACAGGAAACAGTTGGATGGACTGTTATGCGTGTGCAGCAAATAACCATATGGAACATGGATACAGGCTTGAAACAGTCGCAAACCTTGTTAGATGATTGCATTTGTTCACTGTGTAGAACCAGTTGGCTTTCGAGAGACGGGATGCTCTCTGTGTGCACAGAAGTCCAATGACTCCAGCTCTTTCCTCTCCTCTTCTTCCGGCACCTGCAGGCAATCCAGTACGGTACCGAGGATAACAGTACTGCAGTGGTGGTACCCTTTGGTGCCTGGGGAAAGTACAAGAACTCCGAGATAAACTTCTCATTCAGCAGAAGCTTTGCCTCCAGTGGACGATGGGCCTGATCGCCAGCCTGCACTCAGTGTTCCTATGCAGCCGTGTGTGTCAGTGGGCATATCAAGAAACTGGTAATACCCAAAAGGACGCCTGCACCCGTGTGTCCTTGTGACCTGATAGACCCCAATACAATGTAAGCTTACCAGCCATGTACACGGTAGTATTTTCATAAATCGTCATCATCATCATGTTCAACTGTACATGCTCTGTGTAAGCATCATGACAAAGCTGTGAAGAATTTGTGAGACTCGGAGCTGAGTGGAAGAGGAAGTGGTTTTGGTACACTTGATGAATGATAAATCTATGCGTTTTGTTTTGTGATGCTAGAGATTGGATCTGGGGCTTTCTAATTCTTAAGATCACCAGGGCAGATCCAGTTTCTGTTTAATGATTTTTGTTCTTAATTCAGTTAGACAGGCTTTTCTGAATTTTGACAGCTAGTCAATGTGCTGTTTGCAACTGTTTCTTTTTTTCTTTCTTTGTTTGAAACAGTTCTCACTGGCTGGCCTTGAACTCCTGGTTCAAACAGTCCTCCTACTTCAGTTTCCTGGGTACCTGGGACTGCAGGATGCTCCAACTGACAAGTGTTTTTGTTTTCACTTTTAATTTTTTTAGAGCAGAACAAGCATAGGTTTATTAAAGAAAAGTTCTCCCAGGAGATGCAGGAATTCCAAGGGAGGAATACCCACAAGTGTTATTTTTTAATAAATAAAGCACCAAGGAGTGAAAATGAAATTAGTAACCGAAACCTTCCCTGTATCTTATCTTATACTCTGGACCACTTAGTAGATTTAACCCTGCAAAAGAAACTTCTCCCGACAAAAGATATGGCTAAAGTGTATACATATTTGTAAATAGCTCTCTTGTGTATTTCAGCTATTTTTAGCCCCTTCCCCATCCATTCCTATTTTTCTGTAGTTAAATATGTAGTTAAATAGCTCCAATTGTTCCTTAATCTCCCTAGGAGAATGTATAGACTCTTCGATCAAAGCATATACCGTCAAACACTGACAGTGTTTGTGTTCGTTGACGGGGTATATAAGTTTGTTGTTGTGTGTTATGTATAGTATGTTTATATCACTTTTTGTGCACCTAGTAAGCAAGCTGGGTCATTTGTTAATAAAGATAATATTACAATGACTGATACTGTTATAGACATAGCTTGAGGTTTATGTCTCCATTTTCCTCATTGCTGAGATTTATGAGGAAGAATAATTCTTTAAAAAAGGATATTCAAACACATCAGCTTGCTGTGTAAATTAGGAATGTAAAATTATACTCATTTTGACCTGCATATAAATTTGCTGTCAAACTGTGAATCCTTAAATGTGTGTGTTTGGTATTAATCTAAAGTTTATTTTCACAAACTGTATACATTTGGTATATGTGTGATGAGTGTATAAATATTTTGAAATAATATAAAATTAAAGGGAACAGACTTGTGAGCCTTTATCAATTAGCTTTAAATTATTGATGTATTTATCCTGAAGGACACTCAATAGATTGAGTGGCTTTCTGTAGTAAAGAATCAGTGGTTGTTAGTAGATAATCACTGTGGATTAAAAATATATATGGGGGCCAGACGTGGTGGCCTATACCTAAATCTCAGGACTTGGGAGGAGGAGGTAAGAGAACCAGGATGGTGACTTTGAGATCAGCCTGGGCTACATAACAACTTCCAGGGGAGCCTCAGTAACAGTTTGTCTCCCCAAACAAAATATCAACCACAAATGGCTATAAGAGACATTATATTGTGTGTAATTTATGTGGATAACCAAAGAACAGAAGCAGCCACATTGTGTGATAATTTGAATATAAAATTATGAGATATGAAAAGATTAGGGAATGTAAAGAATGACATGGAATTTTGAGGCAGGAACAAGAAAGAAATAATGAAATATACATGCCTTCAGGTCTGATGTGTTTTCTTCCTTTAACTTTTGTTTTAAATATGTAGTAGAAAGGTGTCCCAAAATAAATTTTCTCATCTTCTTCTTGGAGAATGAAAGAAAATACATTTTGACTTTACCTACCTATGCTAGTTAGAACAGGCTCAATAGAGTATTTGAGGTCTTTTCATGGACATTAGTTGAAAGGAGGAAAACATTTGCCAGGTGTGTTAGCTCGTGTGTGCAGTTCCAACACGTAGGAGGCTGTGACAGAGGAATCCTGAATTCACTATGAGCTACAAAGCAAGACCCCATCTCAGGAGACAACCAAAATCCACAGGAAAGAGTCCAGTTTGTGCTCACTGTCTGAAATGGAGAAGTACAGGCAGATTAGTGGAGCTGAGACGCTTTCTCGTTGAATCAGGTGTGGGGACAAAATTATGAAAACAACTTTTAAGAGCATGGAGAACTTGTAAACCATGTGCATAGCAAAATTCTCAAGCACAAAAAGCCTCTGGTGTGTAGGCTCCATTTCTGTCCTGAATTCTGTGCATTACTGGCCCTACCCCCATGCCTTCTTCTTTTTTTTTTTTTACCTTTGAAACCTGAGTTGAGAGTGAACTCATGGAGTTCAGAGGCTTGAGGGTCAATGACAGATTGAGATGAATTCCAGATTTGACAAGGAGGAATCTGTAGATCATGGCCTTGGGTTCACTTAGTCCTGTTTCAACTGGAAAAGTTTTTTGGTGCTGGTGGTGAGGTTTAGTGTGTGTGTGTGTGTGTGTGTGTGTGTGTGTGTGTGTGTGTGTGTGTGTTTGTTTTTGGACAGACTCCTCTCAACCTCCGGAGTGCTGAGATTATAGGCATGTATTCCCATGCCTAGCTTTACCTGGAAGAAATTTAAAACCTTAATCTAGTCATCCTTGATAAAGCATAGAAAATACTAGACTCCGTAGGGGCTGGGCTGCATCCTTTCCTGTAGACTTGCTTAACACGCATTTGTTGAGATCAAATCTGAATAAAACTATAAGTCAATATGAAAAAAATACGTGTCTGTACTTTGTAATTCTCAATATTAAAATATAATTTAAAGAATATATTATTATAATCTTAAGTGATAAGCATACATGCATGCCTCTGTTATTGAAAATGGTATGATACTGAAAAGAAAGGGACAGTTCTTACATACTTTGTAGCATGAATTTTGCTGGGAGTTTTGCCATGTGGGTATGAGCTTGGTGTAAATGATATAGTACAGAAAATGTACTGGTTGTATTTATGTGTGCCTTTCATTTACATCCAGTATGTAAAATCTTTTTTGTGTTGCCACCAGTTATTTGGTGAAGTATTGTGATGTTTTACAATTATAAATTCATAAGTATTTCATTAATTCAGAAGTAAATGTAGCCCTGCCTGCTCTCTGTCAGCTGTTCATTTGTTAGAATTCTTTGTGTCTCTTGACTGCTTCAAATCCAGGATTTTTTGTTTGTTTGTTTTTTGAGACAAGGTTTCTCTGTGTAGCTTTGGAATCTGTCCTGGAACTCAATTTGTAGATCAAGCTGGCCTCGAACTCACAGAGATCCACCTGCCTCTGCTCCCAAGTGCTGGGATTAAAGGCATGCGCCACCACCACCACCACCACCACCACCACCACCACCACCACCACCACCACCTCCTCCTCCTCCACCACCACCACCATCACCTGGCCCAGGCATTTTATTTTCCCCTAGGTTTGAAAGATCAATTTTGCTTCTTTGTATTACATGATAAGAACTTTCCCATATTACAACATTTTTAAATTTTTACTTTGAAGAGGTAGTAGCATATAATCTAAAGTACAGAAATTATTTGAAGTTTGAAATTATTTAAAATTTGATTATTAGTTAATTTTTTAAGAATGGATATGGAATTAATCTCATGGTAACATAAGAGTAAGAAAATGCTTCCAGGTGGGACCTGGGGAGTTCACGTTTAGAATTAACAGCTATAGTCAAGTGTTCGTGTTTTTCTTTACTGTCAGGGTTCCCCACGTGCCTGTGTCTATAAAACACAGCACCTTGAGATTTGGGCTGTTACATTACATTGAATTTCTTAAGTTTCATTCTGAGAATGACTTAAGCAGGAATAACAAGTTGTGTTTTACAAGATGAATAAAGCAAAATGGTCACATGTCCACTGCATTCGACAGCTGGAATAAGACCAGTTGGCTCTGTGGCAGCTCCCTTTGGTTGTTTGATGGTTGGAATGGTTTACAGTGTCACAGAATTCTGGGTTGTGAGGACTTAGATGTGTCCCAACACCAAGAATGACTGGCCTGACATTGGATTCTAGTACAGAAGGCAGCACAGTGGTGTGACCTGAATTAACTGAATTTCTACTGAAGTTCTCTTGTGCATATTTGTTTTGTAATTTCCAATGTCCCTTTGTAGCGAGTTTGACTGTTGTTTTAATTGTGTGTGCTAGAGTAACTATGAGTAAACTGAAGTTGCCGTCTCAATGGTGAAACCGTCCTAATAAAATGCACATATTAAACTCCTCCTAAACTCCAGTTCTGCGTATTTGGCATCCACATATTGTTCAGTGTTTATTTTGTCTGTGATCTGAATGATATCAAGGAGTTAGGGTCAATAAAGACTTTGGAATTTCTTAATAGTTGTCTTAGTTTGGGTTTTCATTGCTGTGAAGAGACACCATGACCATGGCAGCTCATATAAAGAAAACCATTTAACTGGGGCTGGCTTACAGTTTCAGAGGTTCTGTCCATTATCATCCTGACGGGAAGAGTGGCGGCATGCAGGCAGGCGTGATGCTGGAGCTGAGACAGTTTGCCGGCAACAGGAAGTCAACTGACTGTCACAGTGAGGAAGCTTGAGCAAAAGAGACCTCAAAGCCCACCCCCACAGTGACACACTTCCTCCAACAAGGCCACACCTCCTAATAGTGCTGCTCCTTTTGGGAGCCATTTTCTTTCAAATGACCACAGTAGCCAGTTTTTAGCTATTGGCTAATTAATGTCAAGAAGATGTAGAAAAAAATAGTTTTCTTTTAATTTTTGTACTAGGGACTGAAGCTAGGGCTTCACAAAGTCTAGGCAAGCACCCTGCCACTAAGGCGGATCTTCAGGCCATTTCTCACTGCTTTTGATTTTGAAGCACAGTTTCATGAAATTGCCAACACAGCCTTAAATAAGTGACCCTCCTGCCTGGGCCTCCTGAGTGCAGGGATTTGGGTCTGTGCCACCAGACTCAGCAAGATGTGCTCTTACCTGTCCTGCCGTTTCTTTTATTTCCTTATCTCTTTTGTTTCCATCTTCCAGAATATTTTGTGGTAACTGTGTGATAGATTTCATAGATTTCATGGTAGGCATTTTTATAATATAGAAATTGGAAACAGATGTTTTTCCCATCACACTGAGTTCAGCGTTCTGTATTTATCACAGAAGTTTTTAAATTTCCTGTTTGAGTAAGATGCAGGCGTTAGCGTTCTACAGACGCAGGAACCTCTCTAGGCTGTGGTCCTGGGAGGTCATGTGGGGAGCTTGTGGGGAGCACTTCGTATACGCAGGAACCTCTCTAGGCTGTGGTCCTGGGAGGTCACGTGGGGAGCTTGTGGGGAACACTTCGTATACGTAGGAACCTCTCTAGGCTGTGGTCCTGGGAGGTCACGTGGGGAGCTTGTGGGGAGCACTTCGTATATCGCAGGAACGAACATCTCTAGGCTGTGGTCCTGGGAGGTCACGTGGGGAGCTTGTGGGGCGCACTTCGTATATGCAGGAACCTCTCTAGGCTGTGGTCCTGGGAGGTCATGTGGGGAGCTTGTGGGGAGCACTTCGTATATGCAGGAACCTCTCTAGGCTGTGGTCCTGGGAGGTCACGTGGGGAGCTTGTGGGGAGCATTTCGTATATGCTCAGCAGCACTGTAATCGATATTTGTCAAAGAGCAATCCTTTCCTTTGTTTCCTCTTTAATTGTTTGGAGTCAGGGACTCATAGTCCAAGCCTTGAACTTGGGATGTAGCTGAGATTGACCTTTTCATTTCTGATCTTTCTGCCTCCACTTTCCCAGTGCTGAGATTGTAGATGTGAGTCACCACACCCAGTTTTTACATGGACTTGGGGTAGAACCCAGGGCTTCATAGACACTAGCCAAGCATTGAGCTACATCTCCAGTCCTTAAATGAGAAATTAATACATTGAATTCTACTTTAATTTATTCTCGAGGGGAAACAACTATGAATTTGTTGTGTTTTATTTTGCTTTATTTTGTTTTGTTGTGTAGCTCAAGGTGGCCTCAAACTTGACCTTGAACTTTCTTCTGACCCTCCTGTCTCCACCTCCAAAGTACTGGGATTTATGGTGTGCACCACAGGATTGGATTAAGTGTTTAAGTCCCTGTGCCAGTTTTCCTATTTTAGTGTGTACTCCCACAATGATTAGTTACACATTTGTCAGGTACAAATGCATTCACAACTCTCACTTAAATACAATCAAAACCTAAAGGAACAGTGTTACGTGCATGAGATTTCTTTGTGTTGTTGTCTCTACACATATTCTTTCACAACATCACAAGAAGTCTTTCACTTTTTAAAAATATGTATTATTAGCCAAGCGGTGGTGGCGCACGCCTTTAATCCTAGCACTCGGGAGGCAGAGCCAGGCAGATCTCTGTGAGTTCGAGGCCGGCCTGGTATACAAAGCGAGTTCCAGGAAAGGCGCAAAGCTACACAGAGAAACCCTGTCTCGAAAAACAATATATATATATATATATATATATATATATATATATATATATATACACGTATATGTATATATATGTATTATTATTTTAAGTGTATTGGTATTGTGTTTGCATGTATGTCTATGTACCATATGTGTGCCTGATGCCTACAGAGGCCAGAAAAGGGTGTCCGATCCACTGGAACTGGAGTTACAGGCAGTTGTGGAGTTGTGATGCACCATGTGGGTGCTGGGAATTAAACTCAGGTCCTCTGGAAAAAGCAACCAGGGCTCTTAATCACTGGTGCATCACTCCAGTCCTTACTGTGTGTGTGTTTAAAGATTTTCCTACATACATACAATACATTTTTATCTCATTTGCCCTCTATTCTTCCCCTTAACATCTCCCAACTTATGTTCTCTCTCTCTCTCTCTCTCTCTCTCTCTCTCTCTCTCTCTCTCTCTCTCTCTCTCAATAACCCACCAAGTCCAATCCACTGAAAGGTTACCACACCTCCTGTGGTGAATTGAAGGAAAATGGCCCCCAAAGGGAGTGGCACTATTAGGAGGTGTGGCCTTGTTGAAGGAAGTGTTTCACTGTGGAGGTGGGTTTTGAGGCTTCATATATGCTCAAGATTACCACCCAGTGGCTCAGTTAACTTCCTGTTGCCTTTGGATCAAGATGTAAGACTCTTAGCTTCAGCACCACGTCTGCCCGAATGCTGCCTTGCCTCCCAACATGATGATGATGGACTAGACCTCTAGACTGTAAGTGAGCCACCATACTTAAATGCTTTCCTTTATAAGAGTTTCTATGGTCATGGTGGCTCTTCACAGCAATAGAAACCCTAACTAAGACACTCCCTGAAAGAAAAACTGACTCTCCTCACCCCTAGAAGCCATTAGCTGTCAACAAGTGCTCACCTAGAGGTGGGACTCATGAGCCCCTCCCCGCTGCATGCTGGAGTGTTCACTGGCTTGGCCTTGTGCAGGTAGCCACAGCTGCTTTGAGTTCTTAGGTGTAGTCATCCTCTCATGTCCTAAAAATAATTTTGCTCTGGTCCTCCCTGTCCTCCAGCTCCTTCAGTCTTTCTGTCTCCCCTTCCAAGACAGTCTCTGAGCCTTGGGAGAGGGTGGGGTATCGAAGTCCCATTCATACGTGAACACTTCACAGACACTTATTCTTTGCATTTTGGACAGTTGCTTCTTTTAACCACTGTCCACTGCACAAAGAAGCTCATTTGATGAAATCTGACGGCATCAATGAGTATAGGAATAAAGATTTAGAGAGCAGTTTATCATGTGAAGAGTAAAATTTGTAAAGAAAAAAAAATTTAATAGCCCCCACTGAAGTGTGTTCAGAGGTCATCAGTCGGTATGTTATAAAAGAAAGAACAGAAATGTTGACTAGACATGTAAAAATATTCAGTTCTACTTATAACCAACAGAAGCAAATATTCAGTTACATTTACTCTGCATGCGTGTGATGCGTGTGTGTGTGTGTGTGTGTGTGTGTGTGTGTGTGTGTGTGAATTCTGGAGTACATGTACCACACCATACCTGTGGATGTCACAGGACAACTTGCAGGAATCGGTGACTCCTTCCACCATGTGGGTTTCAAGGACGGACCTCTGCTTATAAGGCTTGGCCCCAGCACACTTAGCTGCTGACTCATATCATTGGCCCACAAGAAAGCTAATTTAAAAGAGTGAGGAATCTTAAGCATTTAAAGCTGGGTAGTATACAGTATTGGTGGTTTATCTCCATACAAGCACTCTAGTTTTGTACTATTCCAGAGTACAGTTCAGCAATGGTGTGTAGGATGTAAAAATGCTTAGCAGCTGAGCAATGAGTTCAACTCCAGCAATTAATCCATGGGAAATAACCAAATTAAAGAGCAAAACATCATCCATTCACATATTACATAAGCATTAGCACAAGCATGTGTGTGTGTATGTGTGTGTGTGTGTGTGTGTGTGTGTGTGGTGGCATTATATATACAGTCAGATAAAAACATGAAATTATCCAAATCTTTGAAACACTGGGATTAATCAAATAATGCATTAGAACTCTCCTACACAATAAAATGAGTAAATGTTCAAAGCTAGAGAGATGGCTCAGTGCTAAAGAACTCTAGCTGCTCTTGAGTTCCCAGCACCCACATCACAATTTCCTAAAACTCCAGTTCCAGCTGATCTGATGCTCTCTTCTGGCCTCCATGAGTAAGTACATGCATGTGGTACACATAGGTTCATGCAGACACATGGACATACAAAAATAAATCCTTTAAAAGTTATAATGTAGAATTATATATTGCTAAGGATCTAGACCAATGATAGAATGCTTACCTAGAATGTTCAAGGCCCTGGGTCTGATCCTCACTGGGGGAAAATTGACCTTTGTATTTCTTTTTCTTTTTAAAGTAAATGTATATAATCAAAGTCTAAAAGAGTGTTAAAATAAAAATATTAGTTATCTCTGGGCATTGAAAGAAAAGTAGAAAGCAGTTCATTTAGCAAAATAGTAGTAAGTCACTCCTGGGCCCATAAGTGGGGGTTCTTGATCAGATTTACAGTAATAAGCGTTCATTTTCTTGTAGAGAGTGTACAGAAAGATAACAGTGGACACTTGGATTGTTGAAGCAAAAAAGATCTAACCAGTAGTCACTAAGGTTTTGGTCATACATCAAGTGTAGGACTCTTTCAAGGACCAGGATACCATGGCACATCCTAAGAGGCTGATAGACAGAGACAAGACTGACTACATAATATTATTGTTGCTCTCACTCACAGCTTAAGGAATACAGTCCACATTGCCTTGAAGGCAAGATGGAAAGGCAGGTGGTCACATCACATCTACAATTAGAAGACAAACGCTGCTTTGCCCACTTTTCTCCTTTTTGTTCAGTCGGGAGCCCCAGGTCCGGGGGCTGCCCACATTCCAGGCAAGTCTTCCCTCTTCATTTAACCTGTCCAGACAAATCTAAACATACCCAGAGCTGTGTTTCCATGGTGATTCTAAAGCCAATCAGGTTGACCATGAAGATTAACCATTGCAAAAATAGTGTGTGCCAATTGACGAGAAGGTCTACCTGGAGTGTAGGCAGCCCTGGGCTGATGCTCCAGACTGAACAAAAAAAACAAAGTGGGCAGAGCAGCAGCATTCATCTCCTGACAGAGAATGTAATGTGACTGTGCACTTTTTCCGCCCTGCCTTCGCTACAGTGATTGACAGTATTCCTTAAGCTCTGAGAACAAAAACAGTAACAATACAATCCATGAGAGTAATCTTTTCTCTTTAGGTTGCTTATCAGGTCTTTGGTCAGAGAAATAAGAAAAGTAACTAATACACTATAGATGATCAAAATTATATTAAACAAAGGAAACTACGTTCTCCTTTGTTGGGAAACATTGGTTGTTTCTCAATTTTTCGTTTCTTTGTTCGTTAGGGGTAGAACTCAGCATCCGTGCATGTTAGACAAGCGTTCCAGCACTGAGCCACACCCCTCAGTTGTAGCTAGAGTTTTCCTGGTCCTGCCTGGCCCACAGTCAGGACAAATCTCTCTCACCCGCCAGTCCCGCAGCTGCTCAGACCCAACCAAGTAAACACACAGAGACTTGGATGTGGCAGGCTTCTTGCTAACTATTCTTATATCTTAAATCTACCCATTTCTATGCATCTATAAGTTGCCACGTGACTCGTGGCTTACTGGTATCTTAACATCTTCTCTGACTCAGCCTTCCACTTTCCAGAATTCTCTCTCCTTCTCCCACCTATACTTCCTGCCTGGCTACTGGCCAATCAGTGTTTTATTTACTAACCAATCAGAGCAACACATTTAACATACAGAACACCCCACAGCACCTCATCTTTACTATTTTTAAAATCTCTGGTTATTTTGTACCACTTTCTCTGCCATAAGGGGTATACACAAACATTTGAATGGATTAAGTAAATATACAAAATATAGATATATTAGTTATTAGATCTTCAGCCCCGTGAAACAGCAAGCGAAACAAAACAAAGCACTAAGTGGAGCTGCCCTCCTGGTGCCCTTCTTTCTGTAGCATGCTGATTCCAGACATGAATCAGAACCTTAATTGTGAGCTTGATGTCTCAAACTCCAAACACTTGTAGTAGCTACACTCTTTTTCTACCCTTGAGCTGCTTGTCTACCAGTTCAAACATAATTAGCCTAAGTGTTAACAAGGAAAACATGCCAGTGCCTCCTGTTCTGATGTTTGGCTTTGAAAACTTCAAAGAAAGCCCAGTGTGGTGGTACATGCCTGTAAAGCTAGTTAGTACTCAGGAGGCTGAAGTCGGAAGCCACTGAATGTGAAGCCAGCCTGGAATATATACTGAGACCTGTCTCCAAAAATAAAGCAAAAACAGAATAATAATCAATTTTAAAATTTTATATTTAAATATTTTTTAAGACACCGTGTACTTCAGAAACAGGGCCCAGAGGTCCCTGTGCTGGAACTGATCTGAAAGTCTCCTCCCTCCCTGAGGATTAGTTTTCATGGCATCAGAAGGCACCATGCAAGCTTCCAAAGGAGGGAGGCAACCAATAGTCCTACCCTGATTGACAACCTATGAACCACATCAACAACCAGTATAGCAGGATAACCATAAGGGCAAAGTAGTGGCATGCATACTGTGGTGGTACCTAACAGCTCTCTAATTGGACTTAAGACTTTCTCAATAAGAGGGAGACTAGGCTTGTTGCTGGAAACCTAACCAACAACTCCGTGCTTGTGGCATCATTGTTACTGCAAGAGACTCTAAAACCACTGATTTACTAAACCAGCATAATATCTAACAAGTTATGAACATTCATCTCCACCCCTCATCAAAGAAATTGCTTTTTGCATCAAATGGACACCACTACCAAAAACCACAATCGACCAAAATGCAGAGTTGTGGAGCCAAGTCTCAATGGATACACCTATAAAACACTACTGTTCTGAAGCTTGGGAAATATTACTGAAGAGAGGACAGAAAGATTGTAAAATCTAAAGATCAGGGGGTTTGCTATGAGACTGTGTCTCCTAGCAACATCAGAAGCTACTCCCACAATCTCATCAACATGATTGTCCAAATATGAATCAAACCAGGATGGCACCAATGAACATGCCAAACAAAATAGAGAGAGGGGAAAAAAGACCTATGAGGTGAGGCCTCAACCCTTCACAAAGAACTACGGGCAACTGAGTAAAGCTGGAAGTGGGAGAGGTGGTCTTTTCCAGGGAAAAGTGCAGCAATTGGTTGTCCAGTTCCACATTGAAAACACACATACAGGTAGCATGATATAGACCAAACAGGTTATACTTACAAATATAGATAGATAGATAGATAGATAGATAGATAGATAGATAGATAGATAGATACATACATACATACATACATACATACATACATACATACATATACTTATATACCTGCAATAACAATTGGAAAATAAAGAGGCTATGAATTTAAAGGAGAACAGAGAGTGGTATTATGGGAGGGTTTGGATGGAGAAAAGGCAAAGGAGAAATATTGTAATGAAATTATAACTTCAAAAATAAAAAAACACTTCAAAGAAAGCCCGTTGTGGTGGTATATACCTGTAAAGCCAATGCTTGGGGGGCTGAAGAAGGAAGGTACTGAGTTTGAAGCAATCCTGGACCATATAACAAAAACAAAACAAAAAAATATAATAAAGCAATAAATTTAAATATTTTAAAATTTTAAATTAATAATAAATGTCTCAAGAAGCTATTGAAGCAGACAGTGTTTCAGCATTTTGCCACAGTGTGTTTTAAAATTTATAGGTCTGTTTAATGTTTATAGATCTAGTTACACTATCATTTAGTTTATAACAGTGATTACAAAGGCTGGATCCAATAATTACTGTGAGAATAGCACCATATAAAAACACAAGATTTGGCCCTCAATACTGAGATGTTTCTAATATAGTAGGTAAAACTGAAAAGGCCAAATTTAAGTACTACAAGTTGCAACTAGTAATTACAATGCTTTTACTCTTGGTGAATAATTGCCAAGCATCAGAGTTTATTCTAAAATGCCTATTCCATGAAAGGAATTATTCCCATCCCCTGGTTTTATGTGATAAGATCATCCTAAGTTTACATGTTGTTCTTTTTCTTAAAAAAAGCTTCAATATCAATTTCCACTCACATGTTTAGATGGTGGTAATTTGACATACATTTTCTTTTAGAAAAAATAAAGGAGACCTGCGACATGATAAACATAATTTTTGCTCTGACTTTTGATCTTTGTCACATGGGAAATATGCTGGCTCTTGTCTTCCTATTGCTCCCAACAAGAACTAGCTGGTGATTTCACACAAGTTCTCAAAAATGTCTGATTTACTCCTAGTTGTTTGAAAATGGACATTCCAGGTTAATTGAATGTGCAGTTAGGTTGTGTGAGAGCTATCTGATTCAGCATTGAGCCAGGGGTCTGCAAACTGTATTCTGTAGAGTCCGTAAGCTCCTCATACATTGTGTTCTAATATTTCATTTGTGTAATTGGCAGCTATCTTTGAAATATAGTCTTTATTTTTTAAATTTGTGAATCCAATGTTATGAAGATTTACGAATTGACAAACACATTTTTTTCAACAACAATTAGCATGCTAAATATAATTCAAGGAACTAAGGATAACTTGGTGAGCACAGCAAATACAAGCCTACGCCCATGAAAAAGAATCCACTCATGTGGCAAAAGAAAGAGAAACTTAATAATGAGTAATATAATCACAATAAAATATGAGGAAGATCATGAATGCTGACTAAGAGAACTTCAGGTTCCAATTTGTAAGTCAGTAGGCCTCACCAAAACATTACCTTTTGAAAGCCCTAAGGGAAGTGAAGGAATGCAAGATACAGATTGAAGCCGGGCGGTGGTGGCACACGCCTTTAATCCCAGCACTCGGAGGCAGAGGCAGGCGGATCTCTGTGAGTTCGAGGCTAGCCTGGTCTACAAAGCGAGTTCCAGGAAAGGCACAAAGCTACACAGAGAAACCCTGTCTCGAAAAACCAAAACCAAACCAAACCAAACCAAAACAAAAATACAGATTGATAGAAAACATTCTAGTGAAAAGGAATAGCTAGTGAAAAGTTTTGAGGGGATCCGTGTGTGCACAATTGAGGAATTGCAAGGAGATAAGACTGAGTTACATCAATGAGGGTAAAAGAGATCAGAAAGGAGAGGGTGGAGGATACAGATCTGCAAAAGTCCTTAGAGAACTAGATAAACGTGTTGGGAAGTCTTTAAACAGTACAGGGGTATACTGGCCTTCCAATGAGATTTTTCTCCCAGAAGTTGTTACCATTTCAGAGGTTGTCTATTTTTGAGGGTGGGGGTCTTTTGAGACAAGTATGAGACATAAATCTCACTATGTAGCCCTGGTTGTCCTGGAATTCACTATATAGACTAGGCTGGCCTTGAACACACAGAGATCCATCTGCCTCTGCCTCCCCAGTGCACACCACCTCTCCTGGCTCAAAGGCTGTCTTTATGGAAGTTTTTCTGCAAAGAAAATGTGATTATGTAAATAATTGGGTGCATATAAAAATAATAGTTGTGTTCTATGATGGTGTGTATTATGTGGTGACTTGTACTTACTTCAGCATAAATGAACTTGTAGGTGATGTGATAGTTATCAACTTGTTATTTCCTATTAATATATCTTAGAGACCCTTCTCTGTCAATACTGTATACGATTTATGCTTTGTTTTCATTTTTTTTCAGCAGTAGAGTTCAATTCTGGGGCCTTGTCCAGTCACTGGGCTATGCTACACCCAATATACACAGCATTTGCTGTATTTGGTTTTGATGGTTCCAAAATCAGAATGTGATGTGGCCTTGCTGTTGATCTTCAGTGTATAGAGAAAGAATATAGGGTTTTGTTTTTGTCTTTCGTGACTGATTCAGCATGAAGCTGTGTATTGGAATAAACCATTAATTTCACTAGGTTTTTTTTTTTGCGTACTTTAAAAAAAATTGACACTGCTAGTCTAGAATTCATAGCTCATAGTTCTCCTGCTTCATATTCCCAAGTAGCTTATACCACCACACCTGGTTTCATTGGGAAAATTTTCTTTGAATATTGAATTTTTTTACTTTCCTATCCTGTGATTTTTTTCCCCTTTTGTGCAGAGTCCAGGATCTCTAACAATGAAGCATTATGAAGTTCACTAAATCTGCACTGTGTTTATAGACTTGATTGCCCCATGGTGCCACTGTTCCTAATGTCACCAGAGTTTTGGGGGCACAAATCTGGACCTAAAAGGCCTAAGAGGCTAGGTTTGGTTATCAATCCTCAGTTTATCGATTCCAGAGGCATACACGAGTGAAAATCTGAGAAAGGAGATTTATTCAATGTGGCACATTGGGAAAGGGAACAAATTCAGAAGTATACACACACATACACATACACATACACACACATACACACACACACACACACACACACACACACACTCCAACAACCAGCATATCTTCTATGTATATGTGGTTCTGGTCAAGGTGTGATCCCACCCATCATTGTCCCAGCTCCAGTCTCTCCTGCAAAGCCGTCTCACAAGTTATCAGACCTACATGAACTATGTGAAATCTCTTTCTGACTGGCATTATTAGGTAGCTTAGGCGGGGATTAGTAGCCTTAGCGGTCATTGAAGATTGACACCTCATGATAGACCTCAGACCCCTCTTCTTTTATTTCTGATAAACTAGAATGGGAAATGTCACTACCACACCTCCTTCGGCATTCTCGTCAAAAGTGTGGAATACCACTGGCTCTGGATGGAGACATGACATTCTGAACAGATCCAAGATTAAAACATTACATACCATTGTTTCCTCCTTTAACAGTTAATCTGCTGACAATCATCTGGCCTGGAGTCCACTCCACAGGATATCCAGTTCATCTGAAGATATGCTATGGAGTGGGGAGGAATAATTATCTCTTTAGTAAAATAAGTACTTATCTTTCCCAGAAGCCCCTCCCTCTCCACAGGCACTGTGCAACCTCCCTCTGGACAACACTGTTAAGTCTGTCTTGTTTTCTGGGTCAACTTTCCCTGTTTTCTGAGTAACTTTTCCTGTCGATTTCATCATTTTCTTTCAGATACTATCCAAAAGCTTAAGTATGTTATCCTAGACATTCTGAGCTTGCTCATGCTCCCCCCTCTTGGCATCCCCCTTATTAAAAATAGATTTTTTTCTCATATAATATATCCTGATTACAATTTCCCCTTACTATACTCCTCCCAGTTCCTCCCACCTCCCCTCCCATCTGGATCCACTCCCTTTCTGTCCCTCATTAGAAAAGAACAGACTTCTAAGAGATAACAACAAAACATGGCAAAATAAAATGTAATAAGACAGAGCAAAAATAATCCCATTGAATTTGGACAGGACAAACCAACAGAAGGAAAAGAGCCCAAGAGAAGACACAAGAATCAGAGACTCACTCTTTCACACACTCAGGAGTCCCATAAAACTACTAAACTGAAAGCTATAGTATCTACAAAGAGAACCTGGTGCAGGCCCGTGCAAGCCCTGCACACGCTGCTTCAGTCTCTGTGAGTTCACATGAGCTTTGCTCAGTTGACTTGTAGGACCTTGTTCTACTGTTGCCCTCCATCCCCTCTGGCTCTTACGCTGTTTCTGCCTCCTCTTCCACTAGGTTCCCTAAGCTCTAAGGGGAGATCTTTGCTGGTGACATCCCATTTAGAGCTGTGTGTTCCAAGTCTCTCTCTGCATGATGTCTGGCTGTGGGTCTCTATATTTGTTCCCATCTGCTGCGGGAGGAAGATTCTCTGATGATGACTGAATAAGACACTGGTCTATGAGCACAGCAGAATATCATTAGGAGTCATTTTATTGTGACTTTTTGTGTTTTTTAGACCAGTAGGATTTGGTTTAACCCTAGGTCTCTGAGATATCTAGTCTCTGGTTCTTGGTCACCAAAGCAGTATCAGGTATGGGTTCCATCTTAAGTCAAGTCACACATTGGTTGGTTACTTCCACAAGCTTTGCCACCATTGCCCTAGCATATTTTACAGGCAGGAAAGATTGTAGAACAAAGGTTTTGTGGCTGGGTTGGTGTTTATATTTTTCTTTTGGTAGCCTGCAAAGTATGTCCTACATCAAAGACACTAGAATGTAGGGGTGAAGGTTTTATGTAGGCACCAGCTCACCCTCTCCATATTCAATGAACTGTGTAGGTGTTGTTTTCAGCAATGGGGCTTGCTGCCAGTTTGTGGAGAACAACCTGTTATCTTGGAAACAGACTGGGTTGTTTGGGGATTTCCAGGGGACCCCTTTGGCCAACAACTCAATTGAATGCAACCCAATCTTAGTACTGGATGCTTCCTTTGGTGTCAAGAGATGGTCATTTGGGACTCTGTCTCCCTCATTATTTGGAAACTTTATTAGGTTTGCCTTCAACTATTTTAGGAAGTTTCCACTGCACTAGGTTTCCAGACTGTCCCACAAAGGCCCCTCAATTATAACCATCTCTCACCTCATTCCCTTCCTCAACCTCATCACCTCTCCCTACCTGATCCTCTCATTCTTATCCCTGCTCCAATCCACTCATAAAATATATGTTATTTCCCTATCCTAGGGAGATCCAAGTGCCCCCCAACACCCACCATCTATACCTAACCTCTCTGGCTATCATTTATTGATGGCTAATGTCCAGTTATAAGTGAATACATATCATATTTATCTTTCTGGATCTGTGTTACCTTAATCAGGATGATTTTTTTCTAGTTCCATTCATTTGCCTGAAAATTTCATGATGTCATTTTTTAAATAGCTGAGTAACACTCCATTGGGTAAATGTACCACATTTCTTTATCCATTCTCTGTTGAGAGACAGCTAGGTTATTTCCATTTGCTGGCTATTATGAACAGAGCAGCAATGAAAATAGTTGAGCAAGTGTCCTTGTGGTAGGATGAAGCATCCTTTGGGTACCTGCAAGAGTGATATAACTGGGTCTTGAGGTAGATAATTCCCATCTTCCTAAGGAACTGCCATATTGATTTCCATAGTGGAAATCAATTGTACAAGTTTGCACTCTCATAAGCAATGGAGAAGTGTTCTCCTTGTTTCACATCCTTGCCAGCATGAGCTGACTCTTGTGTTATTGATCTTAGCCATTCTGATAAGTATAAGACAGAATCTCAAAGTAGTTTTGAATTGCATTTCACTGATGGGTAAGGATGTTGAACATTTCTTTAAGTGTTTCTCAGCCATTTGAGATTCCTCTACTGAGAATTCTAATTAGATCTGTTCCCGATTTTTTAGTTGGATTACTTGGTTTTTTGATATCCAGTCTCTTTATATATTTTATATATTTAGTGAGGTCCCATTTGTTGACTATTGATCTTAGTGCCAGTGCACTACAAATTTATTTGTAAGTGGATTTTTCTGTCCCACCATCCAGCTTCCAAATAACCACATGGAGACTTCTTATTAATTATGAAAGCTTGGCTGATAGCTTAGGCTTGTTTTTAAGTTAACCCATTTCTATTAATCTATGTGCTGCCCTGAGGCTTATTTACCTCATTTGCATATTTCCCATCCTGCTTGTTCTTCATCTCCTGGCACCTTCTCAAGACTCTGCCCTTCTTCTACCCAACATTCTCTGCCCTGAAAATTCTGCTTAGCTATTGGCCTTTTAGCTTTTGATTAAACCATTCTGAGTGATACATATTCACAGTGTACAAAAAGATTATTCCACAACATAAAATAACTGCTAGTGACATTCTGCCTTACTCACATGCTGCATATACTCATAGATCAATGCCTTGCTCAGCCATTATCAGAGAAGCTTCCTCCTGCAGCAGATGGGAATAAATACAGAGACCCACAGCCAGATATTATGCAGAGTGAGAGACCTTGGAACACTCAGTCCTAAACAAAATGTCTCTGTCAAATCCCTCTCCACAGGACTCAGGGAACCCCATGGAAGAGGTAGCAGAAAGAGTTTAAGAGACAGAGGTGATGGAGGACACCAAGAAAACAATGCCCTCTAAATCAACAGGATTAGGTGCACATATGAACTTACAGAGACCGAAGAAGTATGCATGTGGCACACAGGCATCGGCACCAGATAAGGTCCTGGGGCTGAAGGGGAAAGTGGACACATGCCCCCATCCCTAACCCAGAAGCAATCTCCAATTTGTAACCACTTGCAAATGAAAATTTAGTTTTCTCCAAGGGAGTCTCACTTGGGAAACAAACTTAAGGGTAGGCCCCATACCCAGCAGTGGACAGCCAACAGAAAATGGACAGAAAAGGAATCTTTGGTGGTTCCTTGTCTCATAATGTTGTATTGGGAATTTTCCTCTTTTTGAACTTTATATCACACACACACACACACACACACACACACAGACAGAGACAGAGACAGACAGAGACAGAGAGACAGAGAGAGAGAATATATATATATAATATATATATTCTGTGTTGCTTGAATTCTTAAATAGTCTTTTAATAAAAAACCCAGGCCTGATATTGGTATAAATGCTGAAAGATCAGAGAAACAAAGGAACAAGCCACCTCTTACCTCTAGAACTCCTCAGCCTGAAAAGCCTCAGGCAATAGGCCTCTCTAGCTGAATGAGCCTCCTCAGCTGAAAAGCCTTTAGTTCCTGTCTTCTCATGTCTTATATACCTTTCTCCATCCTGCCATCACTTCCTGGGATTAAAGGCATGTGTGCTGCTCAGTATTGGGATTAAAGATGTGAAAGCTCAAGTACTGAGATTAAAGGTGTGTGCCACCACTGCCTGGATCTGTTTTCTCTCCTAGACTGAGTCAATCTCATGTAGTCCAAGGTGGCTTTGAACGCACAGAGATCCAGACAGATCTCTGCCTCCTGAGTGCTAGGATTAAAGGTGTGTGCCACTACTACCTGGCCTAATGCAAGCAATATTAGGTCCAGCCTATATTGCTTGCTCCCAGGGTCCGCGGAAGAGTCTACCAACCAGCTGAGGATTCTAATCTGAGGGATATTCAATGAATCTAAGCATACTGAGTTCTTTAGTCCATTAACTTTATTCTTCTATGGCGATTCTATCTGCACAGTTTCTTTTCTGCTCTCTTACTTCGCTCCTCTCGGTCCCTCCTGCTCTCAGTCCCTTCTGCTATTCTCTCATCATTCTACCTAGTTCTTTCCATCTCCATCCTCATCTTTGTTCTTCTCCATCAATCCTCTCCTAGTGCTCTCAGAGAACCGGTATATATACCCACACAGTAATTCTTTGGTAAAGCAATGTGAGGCTTGAAGTTTTCAGGGTCTCAGAGAGAGGCGATAAGGACCCGCACATAAAGCAATTAATTGTCAGCTTCCAATTACAACCCAAAAGGGGAGTGACTAAAGGGGAGTTCTCTGGTAGGGTCAACTAAAGGCTAAGACCAATTAGGGAATTTATGTGCTCAAACTATAATCTAGAAATGGCTAGATAGAATGTTAGGAGTCAGTAAGTCACAAGAAAGTCAACTCTCTTTGGCGCCACTTTTCCCACTCATCCCAGCTGCAGCTGCTTTCTGATAGGGAGGGGGACATATGTTAGGTGGCTAAACAACTTATGTCAGAGCGTGTAGTAAAAGCACTTTCACTCAGAGTAATTGCTGAGGAGAAAATCTAGGAATAGCACCTGGCTGAGGAGGAACAAAAACTTAATTTGCACAAGAAAGGAGCTTGGTACCTATCACCTGCCTGACCTTGTAGGCAATCTCCTTGGGTCAGTGGGAAGTAACTGCCTTCACTCAGTATCTAGCAAATGGCTAAAACATCATCCCAGGAATATGAGCAGTAAATCTCTTAAGTTAGGGTCTTGTGTAAATAACCCGGGGTGAAGGTAAGGAGTTGAGGATTTAATTGTTAGTGGTTCTTTTCTCTACCTGTGAGTGAGATGAGCTAATGTTTATCTATGTGCAGTTTTGTCCTTGGAAAAATGTATCTTTGTTGGAAATACTTTTGTCTGGAGAATGGCTCTGGCCAGATATATGTTAATGAAAGATAAACACAGCTGGGGCAGTTGTCCAATTACCCCAAATGTATAGGAGAAAGTTGTGCCCAAGATTGAGGTGCAATCATGAGATTACATGTACACTAACATGAAATGCACGGTAAATGGGGAGAATCATAGCTGTTATGCACAAGAAGTTTACAACAAGAGACAGCCAGTTCATTCAAAGGTAGTAATCCC
Organism: Peromyscus eremicus; assembly: GCF_949786415.1. Classification (NCBI taxonomy): domain Eukaryota; kingdom Metazoa; phylum Chordata; class Mammalia; order Rodentia; family Cricetidae; genus Peromyscus; species Peromyscus eremicus. Next base: position 73,420,036 of record NC_081418.1, read on the forward strand.
ATAACACCTTGTGTGATGGTTTCCTCTAACAGAAACCCTTAGTTCTGATAGGTTGACCTTCTGAACACTAGTTGTCACTGCTGTTTACTCTCCTGGACTTTCACTACCAGCGGCTCTCAATACTGGCCTCTATGTTTAATCTAGTGGCTTGTTCTGTTCTCTGATCTTCAGATAAATTTTATTAGGGTACTCAATATATCACCACATTTCCCCTTTTTGGTCTAAAAATAATAAAAGAAGGTTATAATTAATATAAAAACTATATACAATATATACAGTCAAAAATTACATTAACAATGTCTAGTCCATAAACATTTGACAAATTCAGAGAAAATAATGCATTATTTATCCTATTTTGGTGAGTCCAAAGTGTTGTATCTAATTCACTTTTTATCTTAACTTGTGTTACCAACACAAAACTATCTTTTAATGTCTTTCAAACTTATACACTTTATACCTCTTTAGTGAATTTCTTTTCTGAATTTGTTAACAAGCAAAACTATAACTATCTCATCTTCAACTCCCTCAGAGACCTGAGAAAGAAATAATATTATGTAAGTAAGTAGGAGTGCAAACAAGTGACTTCCAAAAAATGTGAGAAATAACAGAGACAGCTGGATGCCTGGACAGTCACCCAAGATTTCTCTGTAACATTAGGTCATCCATCTTCAGCCTACAGGCTTAGCATATCTGACAGACATTTCTGTGAAGCACGATTTTCTGAAGGGCCTTCCTACCTTGTCTTGGCATGGTTTGGCAGTCCTTTTTTGTGTGTCCTGCTTACCATTTGGACGGCATAATGTTGGCAGGTGAGGCAAGGGCATTTTCTTGCCCAGTGGCTAACTTGCCACAAAGAAACTAAACTTCATATGGAGTTTCTTCAATGCCCATCATCTCTAAAGTAGATTGGTGCTGCTAGGAGCAGACATGTCTCATTGTCATAAAAAAAAGAAGCTATGCTTTTAAAACATCTTAAATGCCATATTCTGTAGATCTCTGAAGTGTTTGAATATGACCTGTTTGACCTTGAAAGCATATCTAACCTACAAATTTGATTGTAATGGTGACTAACTACTAACTTGCATTTCTTTATATTCTCATTAGTTGGTAATAACTTTCAAGGACTACAAGATTGCATTACTTTGTTAAATGAGTTGTATAGGTACAATACCTTGAACAAGATTAGAAATGTAGCACAATACGTTCTACAAAAATAATCTCAAATTTGTATCAATATACAAAATTTGTATACAATATACAAAAATCCAGTCTAATGTAAAATATTTAAAACTGGTAGTTGCTTTTTAAAAGTATATTCAATAATCTACCTTTTAATCTTATCATAACCATATTCTCTCTTTTTTCTTTTCAGAGTAGATTCAATAATCTATCCATTATCCTATCATTTCTATATAATACATTTCTGTATCATATTCCCTTTTCTTCTTTTAGATTTTGACTATGACCAATAACAATTTTTAACCAACCCCTAAACAAAGACAAACATCCATAATTCTTTTTTTGGGAATGTGGGCATAGTTTTCTAGGCTACTTCCTGTTGATTGGGGGGTGCTGGTAGACTTATGGGGACACAAGGAAAATTTAGGATTATGGTCAAGTCCTGATTGGAATAGTCTGTGAGGCTATATCATCTCAGCTGGCCATCTCGATATTGTCCTGAACAGTTTGTAGTACAAAGCCAAACTTTGAGTGGTGTTTGTCAGCTTGGTGGCATTATTATAGTACTGATGAAATCAGTGTTGTGGGGTTCCATCATCTTTTTGGAGACTTCAAAGTCACTATTAGGCATGGTCATGGTTCACTGCAGAAAATCTTTTTCGTGGGACATTTTTTTTTCTGGATGACTTCTCCTTTTTATTCAGATGTCTCATTTGTCCAATGTTCTTCAGATTCCTTAGCATTCATTCTCCCGAAAGACAAAAACAAAACCTTTCCCCAGCCCTAACTTTGGGGAAGTTCCCATTTGGCAAGTTATGTCTGATCAAATGAAAAGCTTTTGTTAGTTGTATAAGTTAATTAAAATTGAACGGTTATGTTGGTTCATGGACTATCATCTCTTCTAATTAAGAAGTCTCTCTTGCTTAAATCTAACCTTTATCAATTTTGATGGTATCCATAGCTTTTCTTTTCCTGTGGAAACAAAAGCAAAACCTCGTCCCCAATGTGACACATATCCTGGTTTCCACTCTGAGGTCAGCACATCTTTAAAGTACACAGGCTGATTTAATTCTGTAGTTTTTTTTCTATTATCCAATGTCTCTCCACAACTGTTGTTTCTTTCTTATTAGCATTGAGAAAACTCAAAGTTAATAAAGCATTATGTAATTTATTTCTGGGGTTTTTTGTTACCCCTTTCTGTTTATTTAGCATATCTTTTAGAGTTCAGTTTGATCTTTCTATGACTGCTTGGCCTATAGGATTATGTGGTATACCTGTAATGATGTTGTTCAAATCTTAGATTGTCTTTTAACAAAAAATCCAGAGCTAGATATCAGGGTGAAACCTAAAAGATCAGAGAAGCACAACAGCCAGCCACTAGTTCTTACCTCTACGAAGTCCTCAGCCTAAAGAGAGAGAGTTCCTGTTTCCTCACACCTTATATACCTTTCTCTGCCCTGCCGTATTACTTCCTGGGATTAAAGACGTGTGTGCTTCCCAAGCAAAGGCATGAGATCTCAAGTGCTGGGATAAAGGTGTGTGCCTTCACTGCCTGGCCTCTATGTTTAATCTAGTGGCTGGCTCTGTCCTCTGATCCTCAGGCAAGTTTGTTAGAGTACACAATATATCACTACAATTGACTTTCTCAACTTTCTTTACATTTGTACATATTTAAGGTTGCTCAAGAAACTGGGTGACCAATACCTCATATGTGTCTTCCCTGGTGAGTCAATAAACTTCCTTCTGTGAATGCTAACTCCTAAAAAGAAGCTGTGTCTGCAGAGACTAACTGGCTAGAATTTTAGTACTATGGAGAGACTGGAATGTTGCAGGTCCAAAGGCTAATTATATTATCTTGAGCTAGTTCTAGTCACCCAAAACAGCCATTCCTTGCCTGCCTCAGTGTCAGAATTAATATCCTATGACTAATAGATAAAACATTTGAAATCTTACCTTAGCAGACCACTAGCTTCTACCAACCCCAAAGCCAAGAATGTTACCAGATAGCATCTCGGGCCTATAGAAAAGTTTCATCCATCTTGCTTTCACCTGTGTCTCTGATGTACCCACCAATGTATTTTAAACTTGTCTTGACTTATGACTGTCTTTGTTCTGTAAAAAGGTAAAACTTCTCAAAACTGCTTCCATGTTGGGACATGGAATGTTGGGTAACCTAAACCTGTGCTCCTGAGCCATGATCACTCATAACAGCTCCCGAATAAACGATCTCTTATTCTCTTTAAGATTAAAGCGTGGTTTTTGCACTGACAATTAGAGAGCATGGTTTGGGGCTCTGAAACGATCCACTTTCCCCTGGAGAAATCACCTGAACAGAAAGAAGCCAGGTATATGCAAGGACCCACTCATTGAGTCCAGACTGCCTGGAGTTACTACTTCCTCAGTGGGATTATTGGTGAGCCTTCCTGGGGCTCCAACCTCCCACGGTTTGGTTGACTGTCTGTTTTGACTTTTCTGAGCTGGTTAGCAAGGACCTCATTTTGACAGACACTTTCAGTCTGCTTTCAAAGTATTTGGTTTAATGTATCTAGTTCGTTTGCTTTGAAAGCATTTTGGTCTAGACATTTGGTTTGCTTTGTTTGCGTGCTTGCTTTTGGATCTCTAAAGACATTTTGGATTCTGGCTATTTCCTTCAGTTTCAGATTTTGTTTGCTTTTGGAACTTTGAAGGCATTTTGGTTTCTGTTTTGTTTGTCCTGGTTTTCCTTGTCTTTGAAATGTGTTGGTCACTTGGCCTTTGTCTCCTGACATTTCTCCTCAAATGCATAGGAACATGCTTGGAGATAAAGCAGCTACCTGATACTCCAGTGACATGTGTGATAATTACTAATTTGCAAGTACTTGGAAAAATGGAGGGATCTAAAGACAGCTGAAACATTTGCTACCTCCAAACTGGCTTATTTTGTGTGTTTCATAAAGTCTTGGGGAACAAAATTTTTAAAAAATCAAGTAGGCAATGTCTTTTACTTAAAATGATCTATTAAGAAATACTAATAAAATTGGTAATTGATAGTAATAAAAATTCTTTAAAACTACATGTGAATTAAGTTATATGGTAAAATAAAAATTTAATTTGAAAATGTCCAGTTTATACCAAAACTAAACACAAATTCTACAGTACCCTCTCTTCTCTTTCTTTGCGCTTGCTTCTTTATTTCTTACAAATCTTACAGTTTTCCTTGAGCAGGGTTTTATCCTTTTAACTCCTGTGCTTACTTACATTAAAATGCCTTTATTATACAAATTCATCCTAAAATTTGTTTTATCCTTAAAGCTAAAAGTCTCAGTCTGGCCTGAGTCAAGGTCCCTACAGCTTAGAGGAACTTCTTAGTTGTTGAGATAACCAAATGTTGCTATATGTGTGTCCCCTCTCCAACATTTCTGGGGATGTATGCTAAGACCCATCTTCAAACATCTTGTTGAGTTTGACTGATGGTTCCCATTAAACATGGGTTCCGTGGTTCTGTGTTCCTCTGCTTCTGTTTTTCTAACCAGAAACCCACTGCATGTTTGAGAATCTTTGACACCAAAAATGGACATTTTTTTCCCCCTCAGACCTATCCATATCTACTCCTGGGTCACATGTAATAACCCGTGGCTTTTCTGGGGAAAATCTTTGTCAACCTGATCCCTCCAGGTAACTGGTGTGGCAGATAGAAGGACATTCTAAAGAGACGCTTGTGTCTGTCAATCTGAAATCAGACCGTTGAAAGACTAGAAACTCCCTAAGGATATGGGAGTTTCCCAGGACTCTCATGCTAGGGGAGGAAAAAGCAGCAGCCAGAGAGTGAGCTGTCTCACAGAAAGAATTCACACATTTCTGACATCATGTCAGATCACCTTACAGGATAAGACAAAAACCCAGATAAAGATGAGTCAGTGGTGGCCCTGACCGCACCTTAACTAGGAATGCTTAGCTGTAGAAATCCTCAGCACTGTGTTTAAACTGTATTCTCACTTCAGGACCCTAAAAATGGACTTGAGGGGTCTGTTGGATCTCTTTGTCCCTCTTCCCATTGTGGCCACGTTGAATACACCCCCGTTTTCTGCTTCCCGTTTTTATTTAGCTCTTTTAATTGGCTTATTGAGGAAGAGTGGCTAGACGTGGGGACACAGGTTGTGACCTCCAAGTGTTATGGCGAGCTCACCAGAGATGACCACTCAGACAGTGTATAGTCAATTGGAAGTCTTTATTCTAGCTGTCTGGGATCACACTCAAGTGTCCCAGGGATCTAGGTGTGGTCCCAAGTGTGCAAAACTCAGGTTTTTGTTTGTTTGTTTTGTTTTTTTGAAGGGGGGTTCAAGGCAAGATTTTTCTGTATAACCCTGGCTGTCCTGGAATTCACTCTGTAGACCAACCTGGCCTCAAACTCACAGTGATCCACCTGCCTCTGCCTCCCGAGTGCTGAGATTAAAGGTGTGCTCCACCACCACTGCCTGGCTTAAAACCCAGGTTTTTAAAGACACCTCATTTAGGTGTCTCACTCGGTAGCTGCAGGGTAGGCATAGAAGACTAAGCGGTTTGAAGTGAGCAGTTTTAACAGAATCTAAGACACGCCTTAGCCAGCCAGAGGCGGGTTCTGCACAAACAGGCGACAGTATCTGTCTCAGGCTCAGAGCCCTCGGCCCCTCTTCTGGCTTGACCACGTACTGAACAGCTGGTGCCTGCTCAGTTTGATCCTCCTTTGATTCCTGGAATGCCAGGACATTCAGGCTTTGGGTTTCTTCCTCTGCCTCATCCTTGGGAACTGTGTCTTTGATCACACTGGGATATCTTTTGAAGACCCTCTGACCACTCCTTTCAAATCAAATCTGGCTTCAGTATACCTTGGACCAGGCAGTCCAGGAACTGCCAAAGAATTCTCCATTTTCTTTGCTCCAAGACCAGCTTGTTTCTGTCTACTCTTCTTCTCTAAACTTCCTAAATGTCCCATTCATGTTTGCTGCAATGTGGACTTTGAAAACACTGAATGATGCTCATCTGAGCCTCTGAGAGCACCCTGAGCAACTAAATGTTTCTCTTACTTTTTATTTAAATATTTTAATTAGATTAAAATTTTTCTAAGTGATAAAATAATATTAATCTTAGTTTTACAATACATTTACAAGTGAAGATATTATGTCCTTTCGTTTGATCATGTGTTTTCACTATGATCAGTTGCTTACCCTAAACCCCTACCTCAAACCCCTTCTAGTATTTAGAAGAATCACATGTGTAACACAAATTGCTAAATGGTCTTATTAATAGAAAACCTAGAGCCAGATATTGGGGTGAAAGCTGAAAGACCAGAGAAGCAGAGCAAGCCAGACACAAGTTCTTACCTCTATGAGATCTTCAGCATAATGAGAGAGAGAGTTCCTGTTTCCTCACATCTTCTATACCCTTCTGTGTCCTGCTACATTATTTCCTGGGATTAAAGGCATATGTCACCACTGCCTCGTTTGTTTTGTTTCTCTCATGTAGCCCAATGTGGTCTTGAATTCATAGAGATCCAGACAGACCTCTGCCTCCCAAGTGATAGGATTAAAGGTGTGTGCCACCACTATCTGACCTCTATGTCTAAATTAGTGGCTGGCTCTGTCCTCTAATCCTCGGGCAAGCTTTATTGGGGTACACAATATATCACCACACAAGTGTTTTCACTATGTATGTGTGTGTGTGTATGTGTAATTCAGTATAATTTGGATAAAACTCAGTTTTTAAATTAAACTTTAATCCATTTATTCCAGCTAGAAATAATGTTTCTATTTTTAATGTTTAATTCTTATCCAAATTATACAGAAGACATCAGTCTAATAATCTAGTAACAACAACATTTATTATGTTTTGTACCCTAGGTACTGATATTTCTTGATTTAATTAGTATCTAAAATGGCCTATATTACAATTAGCCAGGATAAATAAATTAAACAATATGTATCTTACTAGTAAGAAAGGGAGAAGGATAATACTACAGTGACTGCTCCCAAAGTCCCATTTCTAACCAGGTAAATATAAGTTACTTCATAGACTACAAGTAACTAAACAGAGGAGAAATAGAAAGTCAACCTAGTTATAAAAACATGGAAATTTTTGTTTTAGATACATGTTTTCTTTATTGTTACCTTCACTCCATTAGGCTAAACAGTGTTCTTGATACTCAATTTTAAGTATAGTCATTCTAGTTCACATGTAAATGTATGTCCGATACAGAGAGTATATACAAATCAGATCCAGATCACGAGCTAATTATTTTGATGTGATCCAGGACTTTGTGTCTTAATGACATTTCCCATCTATTTCTCTCTCCCGAAGACTGCCGTCCTGGCCCCCTCAGCCTCATCTACATCCGATCCTAGGAATGAGCTTCCTAGATGTGAGAGAAATTATGATATTAATAAATAATGTGACATCCGCCATGACCAAAACGTGATGCTTTGCAGACAAGGAGAACTGCGGATGAGAACTCCTGAAAGAAAGATGTGCATCTGAGGAGACGGATGGGTTAGAATTGCAATGCCTTGGAGAGATCTGAATGTTGCAGGTAGAGGGGCTAATTCCCTTGTCTTGGGCTAGTTTTAGGGTACCCCCCACCCCAACAGCCATCCCTTAACCCACCTCTGTGTCAGAACTAACATTCTATGACTAATAGATAAAAATATTTTGAAATTTATTAACTTAGAAGACCCCTAGCTTTTCCATCAACCCAAAAGCTAAGAATGTCACCAGATAGCATCTTAGGCTTGTAGAAATGCTTCCTCGACTTTGGCTTGTAGAAATGCTTCCTCGACTTTGGCTTGTAGAAATGCTTCCTCGACTTTGGCTTGTAGAAACGCTTCCTCAACTTTGGCTTGTAGAAACGCTATCTCGACTTTGCTGTAACCACCTTTCTAAATTTGCTTTGATTTGTGACTTTCTTTGTTCTGTAAAACTAAGAAACTGCTTCCATGTTGAGACACAGAATCTGGGGTAACTGTGTCCTGGGTCATGGTCACTAGAAATGGCTCCGGAATAAACTCTCTCTTATTTACTTTAAGATAAGAGCTGTGGTTTTCTGCATTGCCATTCCCATTATCTGTGAATTTCATTGTTTGGGTTGGAGAGATAAGAACCTAGGGGCCACTGACTCACTGGAAGGTTTGTGTGAATCTGGGTGTCTGGCACCTTAATTCCCAAATTAAAGCCCATCTAAGGAGAGATAATGCCTCTATCAAACTCAAAGACCGCCCACTTTTTCCATATCAACACCATGCTTCGGCCTTTCCCTAGCCCTGCATAAGAATCCTGGAGGAATTCCATTTCCTTGGTAATTATTTCTTCAATGGTCTGATAGCTCAAGAATGGGGCACAAGTTTCTCTCTAGAAGATCTTTGCTTCTTCCAGAACTGCTGCGCTGCTGCAAGCCCCCGACAGGAAGGAAGAGAACGATGCTCATTCTCCCCTTTTACTGACACATTTTGGCAGCTTAAAACCTGAGTGCTATCTTTCTTCCTTTTTTAACTTAAAAAAATGACATTATTTATTTATTTCGTGTGTATATGTATTGATGGATACATGCCATGATGCATGAGTAGAGTCACAGGATGACTTGTGGGATTCAGTTCTCTTTCCACCACATGGGCTCCAGGTATTGAACTCAGGTCATCAAGCATGGCCACAGGCACCTTTATCCACTGAGCCGTCTCATCAGCCCTCCAACTTTTAAAAGGAATATTTTTGATTAATATGTTTATTGTGTGTGTGTATGTGTGTGTGTGTACATGCACATGCTCGCACTGCTGAACATGCCACCAGTCATGGGTGGAGGTCAGACCACAGGTTTTCGAGGGCCTCCTTTCACCTTGCTTTTGGCTGGGTTTTTCTTGTTTCTCCTTAGAATACTTGATTTGTACTAAACTTCTTGTGGGAAAGGTTTGGGGTTTGGAATGCAAGGGGGCAACTGGGGTAGACTGTCCTTTGGGTAAGAGATGTATTAGAAGAGTCCTTAATTCCAGGAATAGATAAACAGCAGCATGGCAGGACCCCCCAGGCAAGGTTCAGGGGCTATAGGAAGACATACAGCATGGTGTAGGGAGAAGTTTCTCTCCTGCCTGCCAGTTCGCAAATACTCAGCAGCTGCTTCCCAAATAATTGACTCAGAGGCTTAATATTTATGAATGTTCAGCCGGTAGCTCAGGCTTATTACTAACTAGCTCTTACACTTAAATTAACTCATAATTCTTATCTATGTTTAGCCATGTGGCTTGGTACCTTTTCTTAGTTCACTAAATTCTGACCCATCAGGAATAAATTCAGTACAGCAGGGGTTCTGATGAGAATTCAGGACCTCGAAGCAGAACAGGAATCCCTTCTTATAGGTCTCAGTGGCAGAGAGAGATCTCACATCACATGGTTAATGAGTCAACCACAGTATGAGCCAAGCTGTCCTTGATTCCCAGGTACAGCGGAGGGGGCCCTGCACACTGGGGAAGGATTGCATGACTCTAAGAATGTAGGTGAGGTGAAACACATCTAGTTGACGTGCATGCATTATACCAGCAGCCCTCTGATGTCCTGGGAGTCTGCTAACCTGAAGTCTGTAAACTCCCTTGGGGATGTAAGAATGACATTTGTCATTCTCCTGAAATCTGGGCACCTGGGACATCTGTTAAGGGATTAGAGTCACAAATAGGCTCTCATTTTCTTATAATAGCTCTGGCTGTGCTTCTGCGGGTAGGCATGGCCTGATTAGCTCATAGTTGAAAAGCTAACATTGTCCACGTGCAGAGCTGACCTCTTAACACGGAGCAAGGGTGTTTCTTTCAGCTAACGTGATGGCGTACAGTGGCTTGTGTACGAATGTCGTGTTAGAACACTGCTTCTCAGGCCTCCTCCCACAGATAATGATAGTCCCTACTGGTACTTTGTCTGTCACTCCTTCACTTGCAGGCTCACCTGGGAAGTGCATCCACATCAAAGAGGTGCCACATTTTGCCCCCCATTCTCTGCCTCCTGCCTGGGAATCAGCTAGCGACTGAAGGCACTTCCTGAAAACTTAGGAGAGGAGGCTCCCTCTTCTGCCACGTAGGCTCTGATTCTCTTTAGAAACTTCACCATGAGGTCTCTGGTGCACGACCCAGACTCTTCAGAGAACACCTGCCACGCTGCTGCTCCTAGCTGTGTGTTCACATCATTAATATCTCTTACAACACACTTCCCAGTTCTCAGTTATCTGTCTCAGTGTCTCCCTGGAATCACCAGCCCCAAATCCCAAACCTAACAGTGTGGATTTGGAGGTAGAGAGGTAGAGAAGTGGTGGGTTTGTTGGTTGTAAAAAAGCCACAGCATTAAAGCTGACCACAGAGAACTGATAAGGGCTTATTAACCTTATTAACTGTATTAAACATTTTCTTCCTTTGCTTTGGACTATATATAGTTTTGATGCTAAAGCCAGGAATGCAGGGAAGGATGAGGTATTCTGAAGATACTAGTGCCCTTTCTTTTGGCTGGCAGACTATTGAAGTGATGGACCTTAAGAAATTACAATTTATCCAAGAATCTCATGCTGGGAGAAAGAAAAGACTGAGACCCAGCCAGGGAAGGAACCTGAGCCTGACAAGGAACTGTCCCCAGAGAAAGGTTCACAAGTTGCCAGATGACCTCGTAGCAAAGTCTGGCCCACAGGAAAACTTGGAGCTGAGACAGTGGTGATTGGCCAGACCCTTAGGACCCTGAAGCTGGACCAGGGGGTGGTCCCTGGGTCTCTTGACCCTTCTTTCCATAATATGAATCTCCTTTGCTTTTTACATTGGGTCTTTTAGTAGACTGACTCAGAATGGGCGGCTGACCCTGGCCTGTTAAGGCAGCCAGAGCATGGCTCTGTCTCTAACTCTGGTCACAATGCTAGGTTAGATCAAGCAGCTTCACGCTGTATTAAATGATCTTTCGCTTTCTGTACCACTGCTATAAAACAGTCTGCTTATGCTCTGAAAATAAAATAGAAATGGTTATCTCTTTCCTCCTTCCACTGCCTGAAGTACGGAACTGCAGACATTTCAGAACTCTGTCACCGCCCCCGACCATCCTTTGGTAGGTTTTGTTTAGGAAAGGACCGCGTTGCATCACACACTCCATGTACAGCCTGCCTTTTCTCTTTAAATCTCTGGTGGGCCTTGCCGTGAAACCTAACTCTGGTTTTGCTTTGGTTTCGTCTGCTTCCTTTTTAACTGTATCATCTTCCTGCTTGCACTTTTTTTTTTTTTTTTTCTAAAAAGGCAGAGTTTGTGAAAGGGGAACCCCCTATCCTTGGAGCTAAAAGACAGGAAGTTTGCCTGGGGGGAGGGGAGAAAGCATTGCGGGAATAGGATTTTACTCTTCGGTTCTAAAGTACAGCTGCTCTTAGGGCTGGAGATGCTGCTGCCCAGAGAACGAGATATAAAAAGATTCCTCTGGCTGGATTTCCTCCTTTTCCAGTCTTGCCGACAACTCCAGGAGAAGCGTCTAAGCTGATTACAGGGGTTAGAGAAGTCTTCAGTTTGAATCCACATTTCTTTCTTGATTCAGGATGACCAGCTAACAGAGATTCATTTCGTCCTGAAATTAATTGAGGAAATTTATTAATTTCCTTGAAACTAGATCTTTGGAAAGTCTTGATTTTGCCTATCTCTTAAGATAAAACTAATCAGCGTTGGAGATTGATAAGTTTTCTCCCCAACTTTTCCTCAACTCCCCTGCAAGCAAGAGCAGACCCTACTCTTGGGGTGCCTTTTCGTCTGTGTGGTAGGCATAGATCTGAGGTCAGGGCTTTCTCCGGTGTGCAAAATTATCGTCTCCCACTCCCAGCCCTGTTCTGAGGTCCGGGCTGCTTGCCCTTAACATCGCTCATCCTGTGTAACTGAGGTAAGTTGTCATTTTTGTTGTCTGCTGTCAGAGGTCAAACTTAGGGCCTTGTGCAGGCCATGCAAATGATCTACACTGAGCTATACTCCCACACCCGTTTTGTTTTTATATCCTCCTGCTAAGTAGAAACTATTAATTTTTTGACTTATGCGTGATTAAATCTGTACTTTTTACACTTTATTCTGTGTATGACAATCTTATTAAAAATAGGATAAAGGTGACTTAAGAGTCATCAGAATGAGTAGCACATGTGTATGTAATCAGCAAAGAACAAATTTAACTAATTAAGGAAATAAAAACAGGAACTTGAGATGTAGCTCAGTAGTTCAGTACTTGCCTAGAATGTTTAAAGCACTGGGTTCATTTTCAGTGCCACATGCGGATTGGAAATTAAAAATAGTCATGCTCTGAGTCTCAGATTCTGTTTAATTGTCTGTTTGTTTGGTTTGGGTTTGAAGACATGGTCTCTCTATGTAGCCCTGGCTGGCCTACAACATGTAGAGCAGGCTGGGCTCAAACTCACAGAGATCTGCCTGCCCCCACCTCCTGAGTGCTAAGATTAAAGGTGTATACCACTGCATCCTATCTTAGAATGTTTTTAAAAAATTTTATCTAAAATAAAAATATTTTATTATTTTAGAATTTGTTTCTTTTCTTTTACCTAGGCATTGAACTCAAGGATTCATATGTAATAGGCCAGTGTCCTAGGAGCTCTATCCCCAGACCCTAGATCCCTCATTTTACAACCTCCAGGAGACCACTGCATGGGCAGTGTGGTTTGTATTCCAGCCTTGAGTAAACAAGGACTTAGCTCTAGATATTTTGCTTTATAAGAAGGGGTTGGAAGGTACAGACAGGATGACAGGATTTGGCTGAGATCAAGATTAATGAAGAGCACTCAATAAAAAAAAAAAAATCAGACACTATCCCTGCTCTTGTTTCTACTGTGAGGGATTGTCTTTAAATTTCGAAGTTTCTGTTAAAGAGTTCCTAGATGTATGTAGTTAACCAGGTTAGTCATGTGAGAGGAGGTTGGCGGTCTCCTCTGACTATACGTTCATCATTCATCTTTGAGCAAAACCCTTTCTTTCTTCTCCACACACGCCACATTTATTTACCAGTCTATGACTGCTTTGGTGCTACAAGACCAGAAAGGAGTGGTTAAACAAAAATTCCTGTCCAAAAGTCTAAAGTATCTACTGTCTTGTCTTTTATAGAAGAAGTTTGTCAAGCATCCCATGATGTCAGCAGAGGTGCTGTCTACTGTTTGGGTCAGAGGCTATGACTTTGTCTTTGGCACTGAGAGAGAAGATTGAGACAGAAATTCCTGCTTGTTTGAAGCTTACCTTATAGATAATAAGCAAGCAGAAAAGAAATATATGATACAGTGTAAAAAGGATATTCAGGAAAGCAAAAGGAGGTTTAACAACAAAATGTTAAGGACAAATATTTGAAGGACATCTGAGAGAAAGGCAGAAGGAGTGGAGGAAGGCTTGGGTGCAACCTGCTAGAAAAGCAGTCAGGAGACCAGTGTGGATGGAGTAACCACCTTATGGTTCCCACACCCGTGCATTTGGTTGTATGCAGTAGTTACTGATGGCTCAAGGCAACATTCCACACTGCACTTTAATTCCACAGGCCGACTCACTGTTCTATGATAGGGGTATATAGTAAATGATGTGAACAGGTGCGTGTTTCCAAACCTCTTTTACCACATATATATATGCGTGTGATAAGAAGCAATATTATGTCAAATACATGGCGATACCCTTGCTCTTAGATACACGGCCAAGAAGTAATGTGAACTGTGACAATAGATATTCTTCAACTTCATGAAAATAATGCAGGCAGATGTTTTGCAGGCAGGACATGTAAATTTCTACCCATAGTATGTGATTATCCTTGGGAGAATTAAGAGTCATTTCCTTGGATTGGGAGAGTGCATAGATTTCCTGAAACTAGGTGGCTACCTGGCCATCCTGGGTAGTTGTATCACACTGATGGCTTAGTATTGACTTTGGCTATTGGTAGATCGGGGGCCCTGCAAGAATGATAGGCAGAGCACCCTGAGAGAAGTGAAAACCATGTGATAAGCTCAAATATTATCCTTGTATGCTGCCACAGCCCATCTGTGACACGGAATCATTGAGCGAGTTTGAGGATGTCTAGGGAATGAGTGTTATGGACATTCACAGAGAGGATCATCTTGACTGTCTTTTTTTTCAAACCTCTAACATTATAGTATACTACAGTGGGCATACAGCTATCCTTATTTTCTGTGTCTCCCCAAATCCCCCCCCCCCCTCTTCACATTGTTGTCAGATTTTCAATTAGGAAACATTTGCTAGGTTAATAACTGCATGCTAGGTATTAGATGCTGTGTTGTCTATATTAAAACTCTTAGTCTTGTGCTGCCTTGGATACTGATATGTCAATCTGATTGAGGTTATAAATATAATCTAGTAATCTATCTGGTTTTTGTTCCCACTAAGTAGGTGAGTTAAATAGGAATTAGGGTGAGGTTGTTGGTTACTTTATCTATTTTTGGTCACTGTACTTCTCTTTAGGGACACAGTACTGGCTAAGTATCCTTTGTCCAAAATTCTTGGGGCCATACGTGTTTCAGATTTGGGAATACATGCATGTATTCCTTAAATTCTAAGGATCAGACCCAAATCTAAGTGCAGAATTTATTCACATTTGATTATTCACATATACTTTGCAATAAAGCCTGACAGTGAGCACACCTACATCTTTATTGTGATCCAAAGCTTCAGACTCTAGAGTACTTCATTTTCCAGACTTTTGAGTTTGGGGTTTATACTAATACTGTTTTTGTGTTCTTGGCTGATAGGAGTGGAAGGGCAGGTCCAGGGGACCCATTAATGTTTGCCACCATCACAGCTGCCGCTCCGCAGGGGATGCCACCTATATGCTCTCTGCAGAGTTCACTCTTGGAATATTTTCTGTTCCTCGACAGGTCGACAAGGTCGAGTGGGCAATTTTAGAGGACATATTTAATATCCTCCAGAAGTGTTGACTATTCTGGACCAGCATTAATGGGCAACCTTATTGCAAGTGCAAATTCCCAGACGTTAGCCTAATCCTATTAAATCAGAATCCTGGTGACTGGTTCCCCCAAATCAGTATTTTCTTTCTGGCTTTGTGAAGGATAGTGGTGCTGGTACTTAAGCCCAGGGTCCTGGGGATGTGCCCTCCTACTGACCTACACTCTGCCATTGAGATAATCTGCCCTGAGACTCACCACGTGTAATTATTGATAAATACTCACTTCTATCAGTAGTTGTCAACCAGGAACAATTATGCTTCTTATGTAAGACTGTCAAATAAAATACACCATTTATGTATAAGTATCTCCCATGTAATAATTTTAATCTAAGATTCAAGTTTCATCCGTATTGGTTAATAATCCCCCACCCATGCTCATGCAAGCAATTCTAATTAAATACCGTGGGTTATACACACACACACACACACACACACACACACACACACACACACACACAAAGACGTGAAAGTAGCTAGGAGGGAGAGACGAAGGGGTTTGGTGGGAGGGGGAAGAGGAAAAGAGAGGATAATGAGGATAAATATAATAAAAGTATATTATATATACATACATACATATATGTACAACATTGTGAAAGAATCAATAAAGGGAAAGAAAAACTTCCCACCTATGCTCCTCAGAGGGCTCTCAGTCTCTGAACCGACTTGGTGCTGAGTACTAGGTATAAGGCATACTTTGGTCTCCCAGGATTCTGCCTCACAGACCGAGATTTCTTTCTCCCTACATATGTCATGGGAATCTCAGTCCTGATGATTGGTGTGCTCTTGGCACAAAGCACAACAGGTCAGAGAAGTCTGCTTACCTCTCATCCCTCTAGCTGACCCTGAAGTTGCATCACATACCTTCTAACAGTGAGTGAAGCTGTCCCAGCTGGCCTTGAGCTCACTGTTATCTTCCAGAGGTTAGGGTATACATTTCCACATCAGTCACATGGACCATTCTTGCTGACCCACAGACTTCTTCAGATTTAAGTCATCAATTTATTATGTCTTCTTGTGTCTGGCTCACCGAAGCATTTCCTGGTTGTGAGCCATAGTCTTTAACAGCTGAGCCATCTCTCTAGCGCCCACTAAGCATTTAAAAAAGATTTACTTACTTTTTTATTGGTGTGTGTCTGTGTAAGGGTATGCACACTTATGTGTGGGTGCACACATCTACCTATGTACATGTAGGCCAAAAGAGGGTGCCAGGTATCCTTTATTACTTTCAGCCTACTTTGAGTCAGGGTCTCTCCCTGACTGTGAAGCTCACATTTTCTCAGGTAGGCTGGAGGCCAGCAATCCTTATGATCTTCTTGTTTCTGACCCCTCTCAGAGTGGGGGTTACAGGCATGCAGGAGACGTCCAAATTGTTTCATAGATGCTGCAATTCTGACTGTGGTCTCTACGATCACACAGCAAGCACTCTCAACAGCTGAGCCAAATCTCTAGTCCCAACCAGTTAATTTATAAACATTATTTGCTTAGGTGTGTGCGCAAAGATGCTGTAGAGCAAGTATGGAGATCAGAGAACAATTCGTAGGAGTTGATTCTCTCCTTCTACCACGTGGGTCCTGGACCTGATCTCTAGTCATTGGGCTTAGCAGCAAGTGCCTTTACCTTTTATGACATCTGCTGACCCTTATCAATGAATTTTTAGTGTAGTGATGGCAGTACTAACCTAGAGGAGTCAAGTTAGTAGATGCGCCCCCTCAGGCTGAACTCATTATTTCTGTAAATGTTCTTTTATCTAAATGATGTTAGAGATTTTCTGGTTTTTCAATTGCAGACATCATTGAGTCTAGACATTTATTAGCTATCCTTTCTCAAACTGTCAGCACCACCTCCATTACTCTACCAACATGCTATAAGCCAAATCTTGAATCTTGGGGCAAGCACCCATATCAAGGCTTTGGTCTGATTGTTGTTTGTTTGGATGACTGGGAATCCCAGGCTGGGCTCACACTTGCTGCTCACCTGACTTAGTGATGTAATTGCAGATATGTACGCCACACTCAGCTTTGATGATTATGACTCCTAATAGCTGAACATCCTCAGCTCTTCCTCCAGATCCTAGGAATATCAATTGACAACTCTGTAGCCTTTTTTTTTTAAGGATGAACTCTCTCCCTCAGAGGTGGCCATGTTATGGTCTCTGAGGACCGACCGGTTCAGTTATGTATTGCTGCTGACAAAACCATCTCAAATTTAACTCAGCAATTTGTTATTAGTCGCGCTGTTTGAGTAGAGTGGAAGGACAAGACTGGAGAGTTAATGGAATTTGTAGGGATTTTTTTTTAAAACAGTTTTGCTGTAAAAGAAAGCAGAGCAATAGAACAATTGGAAGGAACTCTGGGATTAAGAGACATACTGAAAATGATGTAAACAAATAACAGCATGTTTATGCTGTGGCAAGTGAACCAGATAGACTTCATATGAGATAATACAGAAGAGAGAGAGGAAAGGGCTGTCACTGAGCAAGGAAAGAGATGGGATTTGATATAAAGCAGCTGCCCTGGCCTTTATATGGGAAAGTAGACAGCTCCTCTTGTTAGAGTAATAAAGGTAGGTGGGTACTTCTAGTGGTCTAAAAGTTCTCCTTTGCTTCAGTTTTCTCAGTAAAGCAGAAATGACATTATCATCTGAGAATCTCACACACACAGGCATGCACACACACACACACACACACACACACACATGCACACATCATGCATGTGGAGGGGCACATGATGGGGAGTGTGAATGAGTGAATCACATGACTATTAAAATAAGAAAATAAGGACAGGAGTGGTGGCACATTCCTGTATTTTCAGCACTTAGGTGGCTGAGGCAGGAGACTCACGAGATTGAGGTCTGCCTGGGTTACATAGTAAGATTGTCAACCCTTCCCCCAGCAAAACACACACACACACACACACACACACACACACACACACACACATACACACACACACACACACACACATACACACACACACACACACATACACACACACACACACACACATACACACACACACACACACATACACACACACACACACACACACCACACACACACACACACAAGTGAGGCTAGGGCTAGCAGCCATACAGTATCAGTTGGTGGACACTAGTGAGACATTAGGATTCTTGATCTTGAATTTAAAATCAGATGAGTCATTATTCTTACGGGTTTTCCCTACTTTCATAGAGTATGGCTAGGCGGAAGAGGAGTTTAGGTGTTCCCAAGGGTGTGACAATAACAAAGACTGTGGATTTCCACCAGGCATGGGAACTAAAGCAACCTGAATAGGATGAGGCACAGTGAAGCACTGGTGTGCGGGTTCTTGTGGGGTGTTGGACTTGGGCCACTAGTTGAGCTGGAAGGAATAGGTGGAATATGGCGCCTTGAAAGTGAGACAAGATTGGTGACGGCAAATTCTAGAACCTTCCCTGGTAGAACATTGCTGAAGCAGGGAAGAATGTTGGGAAATCCTTTGTGTAGTGAGTTACTGAGAACTGGGACAGAAGGAGTGCCACAGAGTGACAAAGATAGCCGTAGCAACCAGTGACAAAGTTTAAAGATGTGATGATGTGGAATTCAAGGCTGAGATTTGGGAGGATTGTTGGATTGTCCAATTTGGAATGTTCATAGTTTGTGTTGGGTTCTCCTCTAGGGATAAGCAATATCAGAATGTGAAATGCCCTCATGCTCTGGGGAAAATGTGTTTGCATAGCATGGCTTTTCAGGCTTTAATCACAAGAGGGTGCCAGAGTCAAGCAAATGAATCTTCTCTTCATACACGTATACGACATATTTTGATTGTATGCGTACTCTACTGGCACCCTGCAGCCCCTCTAGAACTGTTCTCAACATGTCCTCCCTCAACTTCATGACGTGTGTGTGTGTGTGTGTGTGTGTGTGTGTGTGTGTGTGTGTGTGTGTAATGAAGGATATGTGTATATCTCCCCTATTCAATATGAACATGAGCAATTACCAATGAGCCAGCTCGACACCAAAAGCTCCAGTTCCTTATATTTTTGCTTATGAGCCTAGCCTTTAAAGGCTGAACCATCACTTCAGCACCCAAAGCTCTACTGAGTTCCATCTGGAAGGCAGGGTGGAGAGAGAATGCCTTCCCCTTCCCTCCACCTCCCTAACTATATTTACTACAAAGCTCATGTTTCCCTTCAGTGTAAACCTACTATACTTCAAATAAGAGACTCGCTGTCTTCAGCAAAGTGGTTTTAGACATTTAACACTAGCCTGGAGTGTTCTTGAAATTCCTGCGGCTTTGGTTGCAGTCATCATTTGCCTTCTATGGCAATTTCTTTTCTGTACTTGTCTAACTTTGAGATATGTCTTTCATGTTGAGTACATTAAAACCTGCACGTTTAAACCCTTTTGGGGGTGGTGTGTGGCTGTCTCCTGTCATAGCAATTGTGGAGGTCAGAGGACGGTACTCAAGTGGGGGTTCTGTCCTGCCACTTTGTGGGATCCAAGGATCAAACTCAGATGGTCAGTCCTGTGGCTGTGCACCTTTACAGGCTAAGCTATCTCAAGACCCCCAAATAATTTTTCTATTAACATAATTCTATTAAAATTTTCTCTTTTGATTATCCAAAGTATCCTCATTCCTTAAATCCAAATGAAATCAAGTCTTGTTTGTACTATCCCTTTGAGACTGCCTCCATGCACACGGCTATCTACCGGCATCCTCTGAGTAGCCATTGGACTTTTTTTTTTTTTTTGTTTTTTTTTTTTTGTTTTTCGAGACAGGGTTTCTCTGTGTAGCTTTGCGCCTTTCCTGGAACTCACTTGGTAGCCCAGGCTGGCCTCGAACTCACAGAGATCCGCCTGGCTCTGCCTCCCAAGTGCTGGGATTAAAGGCGTGCGCCACAACCGCCCGGCATTGGACTATTATTATTTGTATTCCTTTTGCTTTGGTGCACCATACTTCATCATCTCATCATCACTAAGATGAGTTAATGGGAAGAATAGATTCAGAAGAAATGGAAAGGAAAAGCAATCAGGAAGAACATTTGAAAATAAACTAGAAAAGACTGGACACAGTGACACACTTGTAACCCTAGCAATGGGAAGGGCAAGATAGGAGTATTGCCACGCGTTCAAGGATAACATGGGCTACAAACTGAGTTTCAGGCCAGATACATTAGAACAAGATTCTGCCTAAAAACAAAAACAAACAGAAACAAGACAAACAAACAAAAAACAAGGCCTGGAGAGATGGCTCAGCTGTTAAGAGCATGTACGGCTCTTCAGTTCTGGGCAATCTGAGCCCTTTTCTGACCATCTGGTCTCTGCAGGCACTGTATTCACATTCATAAACTCACATACAGACACATGTACATGTAATTTTTAAAATAATAATTAATGAAAGAAACCTAAACAACATAAAAAACGCCATCCCACATAAAAGTAAAAAGGTATTTTAAGATTTGTTTTGATCCTCTTCAATAAAATATTGGATTATTGATATTTTTTTTACCAAATCATATTATAATGTTTAGTATTGATTGTCAGCTTGTGCAGATCCTGAATAACTTGGGAGATGGAAGAATTTTCTATATTAGGTTAACTGAGGTAGGAATACCCACCCTAAATGTAGGTGACACCATTCCCTAGGCTGGTCCCAGATGAATAAAAAGGAGAAGGTGAGCTGAACACCAACATCCTGGCTATGGATGCAGAGTGACTAGCTGTCATATGCCTGCTTCCAGGACTTCTTCTCCATTATGGACTCCACTCTCGAGCTTTGAGACAAATAAACCCTTTCTTCCTTGTGTTTCTCTTGTTATTTCATAAAAAAAACTAATACATATTTTTAATTCAGAGTATATTTAGTTGCCAGTTTGTGTATGAATTAGCATTCTAAACAACTAAGAGACCTTCACAAGGTGATGTGCATGCTCAAAATGTTTAGGCTGTTAAAACAGAGGTGTTCAAAAGTAAGTAAAGGATTTACCACTAAGGCACAAACACAGGCCACCCTTTCAGTCCCCTTAAAAGTCAGGCACAAAGTCACGGATAATTAGTGGAAATATCAAATATCAGAAGGCATTTCTGTTTTGCCTTTAAGCTGTCTGTGGCAATGCTATATTGCTTTATTTTCTTGAATCTAAAAATTCTCTCTCTCCTCTCTCTTTCTTTTTCCCCCTTCTTCCCTCCATCCTTCCACTAAATCTCTCTAGAATAAGAGCAAAGAGCAGCCTACCTTTGGAAGTCGCCAAAATGCTACGCATTACAAAGTCTTTAAAAAGTAGCTTTTATTCTCTGAAATAAGATAATCTCCATTTTCACGTATTAAGTTAAATAAGCATGAGGTCATTACCTGTGTGTAATGAGCTGCAACCTACCTTAGTGTGGAAACAAGCCAAAACCTAACTTGGAGGAGGGATTGGGGGATTTTGTACCAAATAGGCAGGTTTCAGCAAACACAGGCGAACCTCCTGCAGTCAAAGACCATGAACTGTTCAACCCTTGTCCATGATTACAAATGTCGTGATGTAACCAACCAAGCTATCTCTTTGTTACTTCCTTCCCCAGGTATGAAACTACATGGTCCCCACTGCAGTGACACTTAGAACACTTGCTCTTTGCTCGGATAAACTAACTTGGCTCAAAGTTTTGATTTTACTGTTTAAGAGCACCATTGGTACTGGAAACACACCAACAAACAAAAGCCACTGGCCAGCCCACAGCCTTGCCACAGGGTCAGCGGGGATGGATGTGCACCACCTGTTTCTTTCCACATCCTTTATTTTGTTTATTTTGCTTTTCCTCTCTTTTTTCATTAAATTTTTTTGAGAATTTGTGCATGTATAGAATGAAATATGAATTTCCCCTTTCCCCCCCAACCCACCCCCACATTTCTACCAACATGTTCTCCTTTCAACGATAACTTCTTCCTCTTCTCCTCCTCCTCCTCCTTTTCCTCTTCCTCCTCCTCTTCTTCAATAACCCACTCAGCCCACTTAGTGCTGTCCATATATGCACTGGAGCTTGGGAACTCTTCTGAACTACCTTCCTCTTTTCATTCTGAATGATTCATCTGAGATAAGGCCTCAGCCATGTAACTTTTCCAGGAGTCTCACCAGCATTTCAATATTAAAATTACCAGGTAGACTAATTGCCATTTCTTTTCAAAACCTTATGTTTACCTGGGCCATCTGTGGGAGAAATGAGCATAGTCTAATAATAGACTCCTCTATATCCAAAACTCGTGGGTGGCAGTCATTCTGGAATTAGGCTAAGAGTTGATATGCAGCCTGTCCAATATCTCTCCTTAGCTTTGTGGTTGTTTGTATGAGAATGGCTCCTGTAGGCTCATATATTTAAATGTTAGGATCCTAGTTGGTGGAACTGTGTAGGAAGAATTAGGAGGTGTGGCCTTGGAGGAGGGGTGTCATTGAGGGTCAGCTTTGAAGTTTCAAAAGCCCATGGCAGGCCCAGTCTTGCTCTCCCTCTCTGCCTCCATCTTGCAGACAAGAATTAAGCTCTCAGCTACTGCTCCAGTGCCATGACTGTCTGCCTGCCACCATGCTTCCTGCCATGAGGACCATGGAATAACATTCTGGAACTGTAAGCAAGTCCCCAATTAAATGCTTCTTTTTATAAGTTGCCTTGGTCATGGTGTCTTTTCAGAGCCATAGAAAAATAACTAAGATAAATTTGGATGTACAGACCCTCTGAAGTCCCAGGATGACAAGAGCTCAGGCTGGATGCAAGTTTGTCACGGGTCTCATGCTTCCTGAGATGGTACGCAAGCAAAATTCATCCTTAAAAAACAACAGAAATGCTTTAAGACAAGGTCTCCTTAGTAGCCCCACCTGAAATGGAATTAATGTATTGCCCAGATTGGCCTCAAATGTGTCGTTCTCCTGTCTCAGCCTCTTGAATGCTAGAATTACAGAACTGTGCCACCATGACTAGCTAATCATTATTTTATTACTTTATATGTTAACAACAACAAAACAATTACTGCTAAGTAACAAATATTCAAACAGAGAAACCAATCAAAACTTGAAATTTTTTTAAACTTAAAGAATTGTAAACTTTGTGTATAGATTGAAGAAAAAAATCATGTGTACATTGCTAAAAAGGAAAACAAAAATTTAGTTTAATTAAGGATCAAAGATTGATCCTTTAAGTTGCCTTTGAGTCAACCATGGTGATTTTGATATGCTCACAATACTGACTTCTGCCTCTAAGAGTGTTGGTTATACTGCCACTTAAATACTCCAAAAATTTAAGCAAGATAGCTCAGTAGACAAGGGCACTTACAACCAAGCCCGAAGACCTGAGTGTGATCACTAAGTTTTACGTTGTGAAGGAGGGAATTGACACCCACTGGTTGTCATCTGACCTGCACATGGGCGTTTTAACTGACTTTACAGTTGTGTAGACTTGACCTATACTGCTAAACACTGAGGAACAGTAAATAGAGTCATATGTTGTATAATGTTTTGGCAAAGGACAGTGGTTCCATAAAATTATATTGTCAAGAGATATCTTACACATCTTCCTTTGTGCAACTCCACTCTGTAAAGTTCATTTGATGGTGAAATCGCCCAAGGACTCAAGATGGTGAACTCTACTACTTCCTTCTGGAATTTGTTTGATTTCAAAGGTGAAGAGTGGTATGCATTTTTTTCCCCAGCATTTTTCATCTAAGCCAATTATGTCCGTTCTACAAATTTTGGTGCTGATACTTTTGTTTTCCGGGCCTGTAATGACAAAACTATGTCATAAACATCACTTGTCCAACACTGTAAAATGATGTCGAAAAACTCATCCCGATTTTAGTGATATTAAGATGGGAGGAAAATTTATATTTTACATATTTTTTTAATATTTTAATTTAAATTTTTTTATTTCTTGAGAATTTTATACCAGAGCACCATATTTGCCATTAAGATATACATTTTAGAAACAACTAAATATAGTGGGTGATTTTTGTTAAGGGATAATTCAAGTTTCTTGCTTCCATCTGACTTAGGAAGCTTGCCAGCAGCTTTCAAGTTACTCACAGGAGAAGTAAAGTTTATGACAAGCAAATGAAAACCTAGGTAGAGACAGTAGGAAAACACACATAGAAATAACGATCCTCTGCAAGTGTGTATGATAGCAGCAGTGAGGCCCTTGCCCATCCTCTGCTTAGGTGGAAAGAGAGCAGGAGCACAGGTTCAGCTTCTGCCCCTCCCTGGCTTCTCTGCCCCAGGGACACTGGGTAAAAATCTTTGACCTTGTTCCCCTTTCTGCAAAGAAGGAACAATGGTGTTCGCTTTCCTAGTGACCAGGAGAGTTACGCTGCTATTGGATATCCACTGATTTCTTCTTCTATTCCTGTGAATATTAACTTGGTGTGGGTTAAACTCATGATAGCTGTTAGTGTAGGACCTTCACTGGAAGCAAACGCATGGGTTTGGTGGGGGATGTTGGCAGGAGGAGACTGTGCATAGGTGAGAAGAAGTAGGTAACTGGAACTCTGTCCGTTCCAGTTTGCCATGAGCACAAAGCTGCAGCCAGACATAATGGTACCTCTAGTTCCAGCTAAGGGAGGAGGTTAGGCACAACAAAACGTCTTTAAATCGGCGTGGGGGACACTGGAGAGATGGCTCAGTGGTTAAGAGCAGTTGATGTTCTTGCAGAGGATCCAGGTTCAGTTCCCATCACCCACAGGATGGTTTACTGCCATCTGTCATTCCAGTTCCAGGGGATTCAATGCCCTCTTCTGACCTCCTCAGGCACCAAACATACACTTGGTACACATAATACACACAGGCAAAGCACTCCTATACATAAAATAAATGAACCTAAAAATATTTTTAAAAAGTATCTTTAAAAGGAAAATAAACTAAGAATATTTAATGAAGAGACATGCACATAGATTGATATGAACAACATGGAGACCAGTACAACAGAAAATTAGGTAACAAAAGTTCCAGCCTTCTCATCCCATTCTGCTACCTCACAGATGTGTCCACTTGGCCAGTGCCTTAACTATCTCTTCTGTTGAAAGGGGGCAACTGCTTCCAATCTTAAGTTGCTAAGAGGATAAGCATTGAATGACGTCAAATGTTTTCAAAGTATTTGGCATTCTAAGTGCACAATAAGCATTAGCTATTTTTATTAATAGTAAAAGATAAAAATGCATTTAATAAGGTAAATCATTACAGGAGACCAATTAAGGGAGATCTATCTGTTTGCTTTGAGAGGGAAAAAAAGTGGGTCAGTTTTCTCAAAATAGCACAAAAATTCATCCCTAAAATATAGTGGAAAATACCACTTTGTAACATTGTATGATTCACAAGCCAGATATTTATTTATTTATTTATTATGTATACAATGTTCCACCTGCATGTATGCCTGCAGGCCAGAAGAGGGCACCAGATCTCATTATGGATGGTTATGAGCCACCATGTGGTTGCTGGGAATTGAACTCAGGGCCTCTGGAAGAGCAGGCAACACTCTTAACCTCTAAGCCATCTATCGAGACCCTGCCAGACTATCACATGTTCTCACACTTGTGCAAAGATGTGGACAGGACAGCTTGAGGGATGGGCCTGCAGTAGCAACTATTATTTGAAACTGAGCAGTGCATTTTATATGACTGCCTTAGTTTGGGTTTCTATTGCTTTGATGAAACACTAGGACCAACAAGCAAGTTGGGAAAGAAAGGGCTGATTTGGCTTACACTTCCACATCACTGTTCATTATTGAAGTCAGAATAGGGACTCAACTAGGCCAGGAATCTGGAGGCAGGAGCTGATGCAGAGGCCATGGATGAATACTGCTTACTGGCTTGCTCCTAATGGCTGACTCAGTGGGCTTTCTTGTAGAACCCAAGACCAGCAGCCCAGGGATGGCACCACTCACCATGGGCTGGGCCCTCCCCTATTAATCACTAATTAAGGAAATGCCTTACAGGCTTGCTTACATCCCTATCTTTTGGAGGCATTTTTATTCTTTTGGTTTTTCGAGACAGCATTTCTCTGTGTAGCCTTGGCCATCCTGATACTCTGTAGACGAGGCTGGCCTCAAATTCAGTGATCAGCCTGCCTCTACCTCTGCCTCCTGAGTGCTGGGATTAAAGGCATGAGCCACCACTGCCCTACTGGAGGAATTTTCTTAGTTGAGGCTCCTTCCTCTCAGTTGACTTTAGCTTGTGTCAAGTTGAAATAAAACTATCCAGCAAAATTGACACCTTGTCAACTTGACACATAAACACACCATTGTTAAGCCACAACCTTTCCTTTCTCATTCATCCCCAAGATCTCACATTAAATATATAAGTAATTTTAGAAGTTTCCCAGTCTTTACAAATTCAAATACATTAAAAGTTCAGTCTCTTTAAAATAGCCATTCTCTTTTATAATCTTTTTAAAATTCAGTCTCTCAACTGTGGTGATAAGATAAAAAGGAAGATTATTGAATCTACTTTTAAAAAGGAACTAGTTGTTTTGAATAGGATAAGTAATGAAAATTTTTATCTGAATTTGCCAAATGTTAATGGATTGGACATTGTTAATATAATTCTTGACTGTATATATTGTATATACTTATTGGATATAGTTTTTCTTGTATTAGTTATAAGCTTTTCTTAATTTTAGACAAAAAAGGGGAAATGTGGTGATATTGTGTTCCCCAATATATTGTGCACCCTAATAAACTTATCTGGGGTCTGAGAACAGAACAGCCACTAGATACAGAGGCCAGAAAATGGTGGAACACACACCTTTAATCCTAGCATTCTAGAGGCAGAGATCCTCCTGGATCTCTATGAGTTCAAGGCCACACTGGAAACAGCCAGGCGTGGTAACAAGAGCCTTTAATCCCCGGAAGTGATGGCAGGAGCGGAAGGGTATATAAGGAGTGAGGACCAGGAACTAGAGTCTGTTTTAGGCTTTTTAGCAGCAGTTCAGCTGAGATTCTTTCAGATGAGGACTTAAGAGGCTTCCAGTTTGAGGAAACAGGATCGGCTGAGAAGTTGGCAAGGTGAGGTGGCTGTGGCTTGTTCTGTTTCTCTGATCTTCCAGCATTCACCCCAACACCTGGCCCTTGGTTTGTTTTTATTAATAAGACCTTTTAAGATTCATGCTACACTGTGGGGTCTGTAAAATAAAAAATAAATTAAGTACTTTCTTATTTCAAGAGGGAAAAACCAGGGCACAGTCACAATCAAAGCAAAGCAAAACCAAACTCTAAAAATGAAAATAACTCAACTTCCAATGTCTGGGATTTACTCACAATCTTCTGGGCTCTTCCTAGGGCCTTAGGTCACTTCTCTGGCTCCACCTTTTAAACATACACAGCTTGTCTTCTAGCCTGGGGCACAGCTGCTGCTTTTCTTGGTGATCATCCCATGGTATTGGCATCTCCAAAACAGGGGTCTTCTGCTGCAAGTGGACTGCACTTTCACGAATAGCCTCTCATAGGCTCTCTTCATGGTGCCAAACCTCTGCTTCTCTGTATGACCCCTTCAGTCCTGGGCCTTCAACTGCCACTGATGTTGCACCATCACCAGTGGCCTCTCCTGGTCTCACACAGTGCCAAACCTCAGCTGCTTTTCATTATCCACCCCTTCGTGCCTCCAAAACCAGTACCATCTGGATTACTCTTATAGTACCAAGTTCAGCTGCCATTGTGAGGTATAACCTTGGCCACCTCTGTGCTGACTTTGAGGAAACACTTCCCAGAAGATTTCACCTCAGTGATGCTGGTCTTTTCTTAATCACTGATAATTTCTTAGCTCCAGCATTAAGTATCCCAGCAAAGCAAAGGTTTTGCTTTAGTAGTTATGGTATCTTGTTAATCACAGCTGATTCTCTAGCCACAGTCAACCAGAACCACAGAATCTTAATTTAAAATAACAAATGGTCCTGATAAGTCTTTAAACATCCCTCTGAAACTTGACAATCCAGGCCTCCATCATCTGCATTTCCCTCAACATTCTTATTTTCCAAGCTCCTACAGAATAGCTCACCAAGCAGTGAACACTCAGTGTTTTTTCTTGGCCAAAGTTCCAAAGTCCTTTCACAATCCTCCCCAAAACAACATGGTCAGGTCTGTCACAGCAATACCCTACGATTCTGGCTCCAACTTGTCTTAGTTAGGTTTCTATTGCTGTGATGAAACACCATGACCAAAAAGCAAGTTGGGGAGGAAAGGGTTTATTTGGTTTACACTTCCACAGCACTGCTCATCATTGGAGGAAGTCAGGTAAGAACTCAAAAGGGGGCAGGAACCTGGAGGCAAGAGCTAATGCAGAGGCCATGGAGGGGTTTTGCTTATTGGTTTGCGCAGCCTGCTTTCTTATAGAACCCCAAACCACCAGCCCAGGAGTGGCATGACCCACAATGAGCTGGGCCCTCCCCAATTAATAACTAATTAAGAAAGTGCCTTACAGGCTTGCCTGATCTCATATATATATATATAAAACCTGATTTTTATAGAGGCTTTTTTTAAAAACTGAAAATAGATTCTTCCCTCATATAATAATCTTGACCACAGTTTCCCTCCCTCCACTCCTCCAAGCCCCTTCACCTCCCCTCTCCCTCAGTCCCTCTCCATCTCCATTCAGAAAAGAGCAAGCCTCCAAGAGACAACAACCAAACATTGAGACAAGATGCAATAAGTCTTATTGAATAGGATGAGGCAAAAACCCTAACACCAAGGCTGGATGAGGCAACTCAACAGAAAGAAAAGAGTCCCAAGAGCAGGCAAAAGAGTAAAAGACACACGTGCTCCCAGTTAGGAGTCCTACAAAAACACTGAGCTAATAGTCACAACACATATGCAGAGGACCTGGTGCAGACATCACAGGCCCTGCCTGCGCTTGCTGCTTCAGTTTCTGTGAGCCCATGAATCTTGCTTAGTTGATTTGGTGTCCTCCATCCCCTCTGACTCCTACAATCTTTCTGTTCAGTCCTCTGTGGGATCCCCTTCCATGGGAAGGGACCCAATAGGGACCTGTAATTTAGATTCTCTCTATGAATAATGTCTGGCTGTGTGTCTCTGCATCCATTACCACCTGCTGCCTGAGGAACCCTCTCTGATGACTACTGGACAAGGCACTAATCTATGAGTTTAGCAGAATATTAGAACATTGTTAGGAATCATTTCATTTATTTTGTTTTCTTCTTCAAGACCAGTCCTATTTGGTTCTACCCTAGGTCTCTGGGCTATCCAAGCAGTGTCAGGTATGGACTCCCACTCGTGGAATGGGCCTGAAGGTAAATCAGACATTAGTTGGCTACTCCCACAAGTTCTGCTCCACCATTGTCCCAGCACATCTTGCAAACAGGGCAGATTTTAGGTCAAAGGTTTTGTGGCTGGGTTGGTGTTCATGTTTCTCTTTTGGTAGCCTGCAGAGAACCTTCCTGTACTATAGAGACTAGAGCTCAGAGGTGAAGGCTCCATGGAGACACCAGGTCAACCTCTCCACGTTCAGTGAACTGTGTGGGTGTTGTCCTTAGCACAATGTCTGTGTGTGTCACTGCCCTGTCACCTCCCTAACTCGTGCACAATCCTCTATCAGTTTATGGAGAGAAACCCTGGAGGCATTTTTAATTAAGGCTCCCTCCTCCTGGATAACTTTAGCTTGTGTCAAATTGACATAAAACTATCCAGCACAATGCCTATTGGGAGACTCCATTGAAACCCCATTTTTTCGATTTTTTTGGGGGGAGGTGTTTGAATGCTAGAATTTTACAAAGTACAAAAACAAAAGAAAGAAAGAAAGAAAGAGAAAGAAAGAAAGAAAGAAAGAAAGAAAGAAAGAAAGAAAGAAAGAGAAAGGAATAGGAAAGGTAGTGGAACACCTGTCATCACTAGCAGGGTTAAGGGATTTCGTGGCTAAGGGCTAGCAGTTCTTATACCGATTCTTGTGTCTTAAGATGCTTCTTCAGGGGACAAAGTTCAGGTTTCATGGAAGAGGACGGGGTTTGGGCTAGTGTGGTTTTACCAAATTCCTTAGAGCTTGAATAGGGATCAGTGTTTGATCTCTATCAAATTCCTGCTTTGATACCCATGGATCTGGGAAACCTGCAGAAATGCAATAGAAATGCTGGCATTCTTGCCCACACAAGTCCATACTCAAAATCTACATATTCATCAAAGTCCACGGTGACCCATGTAAACAGTAAACACTGACAAGCACTGACTCTCAAGCTGTCTGCTCACTGGCCTCTCACAGGTGGTGATCTGATGTAATTGACAGTTCTGTTGCTTGGACCTTGGGATTTAAATATATATATATATATTAAATAAATATTTTCTTTAGTGTTTATTTATGTTATCAATGGGGGAACATGTGCATGGCATGGTAAATGCAGAGGTCACAGAACAAATTTTGAGGGTCAGTTTTCCTCGAACCATGTAGGACGTGGAATTGAATGCAGGGTATGATCCTTGGCAGCAGGTGCCTTTATCTGCTGAGCCATCTCACTGGCCCCCTATTGGATATTTTTCATATGCTTTTGGCTACTCTTTCATTGTCTTTTGAGAAACGTGTATTTGGGTCATTTGCCCTGTTTTTGATCCAATTACTTCGTTTTACTGCTATTGTTATGTTCCTTATATGTTAATCTCTTGTCAGATGAATACTTTACAAATCTTTTCTATTTTCTAGGTCATCTCTTTACTTCCTTGATTATTTCCTTACCTGTGCAAAGTGTGTTAGTTTGATATAGCCTCATTTGTTAACTTTGCCTGATCTTTAGGAGTCATAGACCTCTCCAAATTCTTTGCCTAGATCAATTTCCTGAAGCATTCCCCATGTTTTCCTATTAGTAGTTTCAGAGTTTCTGGTCTGATATTTAAGATTTTGATCCATTTTGAGCTGGGTTTATGCAGTTTCTAGCTTAGTCCTGCTGTGTGTAGATATCTAGTTTCCCCAGCACCATTTATTGAAGAGAGATTGCTTTGCTCTGTGTAGGCTCTAGCTGCCTTCACAAAATGTTACCAGATTGGGGCTGACCATGTCGTTCAGTTGTAGAGTTCTTGTCTAACATAAAGCCCTAGGTTTGACCCCCCCAGGACCATATAAACTGGGAGTAGTGGCAATGCATGTAATCTCAGCACTAGAGAGGTGGAGGCAGAAGGATCAGAAGTTCAAGGTGATCTTCAGCTATATAGCTAGCTGGAGGCCATCATGGGGTCCATGAAATCCTGTCTCAAAAAAATTACATGGTTGTAGACTTGTGGGTTTATTTCCGAATTCTCTATCCCATTCCATTGCTTTGTGCTTTTGCAAGTATTATGCTGTTTCTGGTCGCTGTATATTTGAGATTTTTTTAAAAACGACTCCGGACTATTTAAAATTCTAGTTTAGTTCAAAGAACTTCATAAAAAAAAAACGATGTTTATTTTCCTCTACAAGTTTGATAAGTTAGATTTGTGGATATAGTTGTTTCAATGGTAGTATTTAAAATTTGGTAGAGTGGAGGAGTTTGTATGGAAATAAATTTCAAGCCAAGTCCCAAGTTGCTGCAATATGTGCCCGTTAAATACAAAACATGATTGCAAATTCCATGAAAACAGGAAGGTGGCTTGGGCTTGAACAATGCTGGTCGGCCACTGAAGGTACTGCCAGTTCTCAGTGTGGGCTTTGCTTTCTCGGAGCTGCTTCCTCCTTGGCCAGAAACTCTTTGCTGTTTCCTGCAGCACATCCACGAGCAGGGACACAAAAGGGAACATCGAAAGAATCCCCGTAGCTCTATTTTCTTCCACTTCCACTGGCAGGAAACTTGACAACCTTCTCACTTCTCTGAAGTATAATCACCAAAGATGTTTCTATTTGATTTTTTTTAAAAGTCTTCCCCAAACACCAGTACAATGTGTTAGCACACACATTATCCCACTGGGTATCTGAATTCGTGACTCAGATTTATTTGGTAAAGGTTTATTTGGTAAAGCCAAGATCCTAATCTTAAACATTAAAAGATATTTATTCCAATTACATTTTTAGTTGCAGTTTATTTTCTCTCTTGAAAAAGTAGAGATCAAAACTTTCAGCTTATCTTCATGTATTCACATTGATTCCAATTCAGTTGCTGTTAAAAAGAACTAAAAATACAGATAACCCATAGATGCACACTCATTTTAAAACTTCTTTTCTACTTTCATAAAGATAATCTTTTGTGTATGATCAACAGTCTCATTGTTCTTCCTCTACAATGTTCAAGGGGACCTAGTATCTGCTAAGAATATTCTTACCTCACAACTGACCATAGGGTACCAAGCCAGTACATCTCCGAGTCAACCCGTACACCTAAGACCCAGGGAACTTTATAGAAGAAAAAGTGGAAAGATTGTAAGAGCCAGAGGATCAGGATGTTTGATGTGAGATTGTGTTTTCTATGTGTCAGAGGGAACCTGCTCCTGTGACAGCCAAACAAATGGTTGCTTAAACAAGACATGAACAATAATAATACCAATTGGCATGCCAAGGCGGATAGGGGAAATCTTCACATGGTCACAGCCCTAGATGAAGAGCTACAGACAATTAATCAATACTTGGAGAGGAAAAAAAAATCAGTCTTTCTCCAGGGATGAGCCCCCTAATTGGTTATCCAGTGCCAAGAGGTGAGCCTTCAAAACACATACATATGAGCAACACTAAATGGATTCAGCAGGCTGTGTTTATATAGTAATTCACCCCTCACACACATACACATACATAATTTAAAAGGATATCATGAGTTGGAGAGAAGGATAGAAATGATATAATACAGTACTCACATATGAAAATTTTTTTTAAAGGACATAAAAAAAGAGTATTCTCTATTTGACTCTAACCTAAATTGTCATGTGATATTGGCAAGGCCCTGGGTTTAATCCTCAACACAATAGGAGAAAAAAATTCTTGTCTGGTATGTACTTGGTACTTTAGATTAGGAGTGTAGCTCAGAGGTAGAGCACTTGATTAGTATATACAAGGCCTTAGGTTTCATCAACAATACATTAAAAACAAACAAATGATAACAGCAAAATTCATAGAAAAAAGAATAACAATAAAAATTATTTTCAGATTGTGTTTCTTTTATCCCATGCTAGTACTAGACTCACTATGTAGTAGAGGATGACCTTGAACTTCTGACCTATCTGCCTCTACCCCAAGTTTAGGGGTGTGCCACCATGCCCAGCTTTATGTGGTGTGGAGTGGTTGGACCTAGGGCATATGGTAGGCAAGAACTCTCATAACTAATTTATAGCTCCATTACCTCCTCAAAATGGATTCATTTTCCCTACTAAGAATAAAGTGTGGGGTCAATGATGTGGCTTGGCAGATAAAGGTAAATCTGATGATTTGAAGTTTGACCCCCGAGACCCACAATATTTAAGGAGAGAATCAACTCCCTCAAGTTGTCCTGTGAACTTCACACACACACCGTTGGATGAGATCACCCACACATCGTACATACACTAGATAAGTAAATGTAATGATAATGATGATGATGATGATGACGATAAGGAATAAAGACTGAGCATGGAAAGCAAGGCTACCACATTCCAAGTTCAAGAGGCATCTCCCCAATATTCTTTCATAAAACAGTGAGGCTTCAAGACAAAAGATCAACATGAATCTCATAATCACTCTAGCTTCTTTGGCCAGTCCCTATTCTCATATTTTTAAATCTAGCCAAGATCTAGGTCAACCATCTCCATGAAGCTGTCCCCAAATACTGTGTCCCACAATAGTGTCCTCCTGCTATCACTGGTTGGGGTCTGGTCCAGGTATTCCCAGGCTCCTGGCCTCTTATTTAAAATATTGAAATGAAGGAACACATAAATTACAGAACAGCAAGAAAACTATTCAGATGTAAAGTGATAGTACAGATCAGAAAGAAAGATGCTGTTTTCTTCGATTCTTTCCCATGGCTATGATAAAATACCCCAACAAAAGCAACTTAAGAGAGAAAAGGCTTATTTTGCTTATAGTTCCAGGTTATTGTCCATAATGGCAGGACAACCAAGTCATCAGGAGCTTGAAAACACTGGTCCTGTTATGTTCTAAGTTATGAGAGAAAACTGAAGCTCAGCACACTTTGTCCACTCTTATACTATACACATCCTCTGCCCCAGAAATGGCACTGTCCACAGTGAGTAGGTTTTCCCACCTGAACTAAAGTAATCAAGACATGCCCAGAGCCCTCTCTGTAGTGGATAGCTGTTCCAGCTTTGACCTGGAAGTACTATCTCCATTGAGGCTTCTACCTATGGCCTGCCCTGGAGGTGGGGCCAAGATAGGAGCCTTAAGACCTGGGATCCGGATGTGCTGATCTCTTGGTTCCTGGTAATCCTGGATGTTGGATGGTAGACCAAACAGAGTTCCCCGGAGAACACTGCTGGACTGTACTTCAGCTCTACTGGACCCTGTAACCTATCCCTTTACTTGTTGTATGTAAAACCCATAAATAAACCTCACTTTTAACTATATGGAGTTGCCTTAATACTTCCACCAATACCTGTCTCCTGTTAATATCATTCACCAGTGAGTGTCCCAGTCATCACTCTTGATAGCAGGCTACATGACTGGGAGTTGTTCAAAGGTCCCAGGTTTTACCTGGGGCTTCTTTTATGGTAACTTGAAGGGAGGAGAAGCTTTTGCTAAGGCATGTACAGCAAGGGCAATTCTCTATTTAATGGGCAGATTTAAGTTATATAATGTTTTTTCTCTTATATGTAGCTCTTCTCTTAATGTATCTGATTTTAATCATATGTATGACCAATTATACACAGGCATAAAATAAGAAATAGGGGATTTTCCCTAAAAGGTCACTCAGAGGACTCAGTGTAGCATGTAATACAAACTAGTTCTGACCAGATTGGATGCCTACCCTTTGTACCTGGATATAATGAATATGATTAAATAGAAACCAGCTATGTTTGATGATTGTCAAGGGGAGGAGAAACTTATTCCCTGGTTTGGAGTCAGATATATGTGCAGCTTTATATAGCTGGCAGTCCAACATTGCTGTCACGTTGCCAGGCACATTGTTTGGAGAGGGTTATGTGCATAGTACATTCAGGTGAGAGTCTTTGGGTACCAAGAGCATTACAAGAGGATTGTGTGCATAGCCCATCTCAAGTGGAGTCCCTGGTTGCCATTATTTATCTGCTCTGTTCACACTTTGAACTTTTAATACTTATTCTCACTTCCTTTCCTTTGATAACTTATAACTCACTGCTTGTTATAGTTCTCAAAAGCCACTCTGTCATGTTTTACTTTAATTTTAGAGATGTTTGCAGTTTAGGTACTGTGAGAGCCCACAGAGGTTTCCTAGTGAGATCTGAGCTTACTTTACTAGCAGAGATGCATTGAACCATGGGCCTGGGTATCAGGTGTTTGGAAGCATCTGCACTTGGCTGTATTTAGCAAGGGGAAAAAGGTGGGGGCTGGCCCCCCACAAATGGTGCCATGAACAGGGACCAGGGACTTGGCAAAAGGAGAGAGGGGGCATCTTGGGTATAAAGAGGCATGCCGATAAGGAATCGAAAAATAAAGGTGATGGTATTTTATTCTTGGGAGTGAAAGTGGTTGAAAGATCCCCAAGTGAGACTGCAACAATATTCTCTTTCTGTCTGTTTCTCTTTTTCTCTTTTCTCTCAAATCTCTACTAAAATTAGGTTTAAAAATGATAGTATAAGTAAGTCATAGAAATGTAGGCTTAGGTATATTAGGGTAGAAGAAGCTTTAGGCATAAGGATATTGTATAGGCTTAGGTATGTTAGCATAGAATAAGACTTAGGTATAATAGGAATTTAGAACAGAGTAGTTTTTTTACCCCAAGCATGGATGGGACCTGGGGTGCACAGGGCAGC
Organism: Peromyscus eremicus; assembly: GCF_949786415.1. Taxonomy (NCBI): domain Eukaryota; kingdom Metazoa; phylum Chordata; class Mammalia; order Rodentia; family Cricetidae; genus Peromyscus; species Peromyscus eremicus. The sequence goes on from NC_081418.1 coordinate 73,455,986, forward strand.
ATCCAGGACTTAGCAGCCACTGTGTACTTGGCAGTCTGAGTGGCTTCAGAAGCTCTAGAAGCTGCTAACGATAGCAAGTGCCAGAGCCAGTGCAAGTGGCAGAGCCAGGCATTGGTAGCTGAGACTTGTGGTGCATCAGTGCAGTGCAGGTGGCAGACAATTGAGACAGCATGAGCAAAGAGGGTCTGCAAGCTTTCTGTTGTGAAAAGCAGCTGCAAGGAGCCTCAAGAGAGGTGAACCACAGGCAGCAGCTTGGAGATCAACAGCAGAGACTTTGGACCCCAGCTGCTAGAGCAGGTCTATCTCCAGGAGCCACAGTCCCTGGTGGCTGGAGCTGGCAGAGACACCCTGGGAGAGCCAAGCAGACAGCTGGAGAGCAGGAGCACAAGGTGCTGTGGCAGCTATGTGAGAGACAAAGCCTCCATAGAAAGATGCTCTTGGGGAGCACATGCTTCAAGTCTGAGTGCATTCTGGGAACACTAGGGAGCCTGAGATGGTATTTGGCAGAGTATGGAATGTGAGGACCACCCACAGAGCACATAAAACAGCCATAGTACAGCAGCTGTGACTGGCCATGGCTGGGTTTCCTCCTAGACCCCAGGTGCTGAGAGCTGTGGCTCATAGCAGGAGCAGCCTCTTGAGCTTGAGTGGCATGAGGCAACTGAAAGCCCTCAGGGCCTCAGGATACAGGGGTCCTAAAAATAGCCTGGTTATAGGAGGCACAGACAGACCAGGACTGTAAAAGCTAGGAGCCAAAAGCCATGCAGTTTCTGTTTGCTTGCTGTAAGAAAGTCTGTTTTGAAAGGACTCTGCCTTAGCCAGCTAATAGCTTTTTCCCTGAGGCAAGGTTTCTTGGGAAAGACTGCCAAAAATGCTGCAGTAACTTAAAGTGCCTCTGTGACTGAGAACAAAAGTTTCAGAGATGCTTGTTTGAACTAGAATTATTAACTGCAAAAGTTTTTGGTTGTGGATTTCTTCATATTTGGAACTTTAAAATTGATCTCAGAAAGCTTTCTAGAACTTTAGGACTGGTACCAGAACTCTTTTTGAACTTTTCAGACTTAAGAAATGAGATGGACAGTAGTGATTCAATTGCAATGGGACAATTTTGACTTTACTTACACATATAGACTCTACTTATGAACTGTTTCATGTTAAAAATGGAACTGACTTTTTGTAAAAACAGAACTGCTTATGGAACTGGTTTTTTGTTTGGGTTTTTCTTAAGCAAGCTCAAGATGAAGCCTAGAAAATTAGAAAGGGGGGAGTTAATATTCCTCAGTCTATTTAATTTAGTTAAAAAATATTTTTTTGTCCCTTGAGTGGACTGATGTTAATTTGTGTTAATGTACCATATGTTTGTATAGTTCTATTAAGAAATTGCTTTTGGATGTTTGCTAAAGTTTTTAAAGTGTTAATGGTTATATTGAGGGTATTGCTTTTGGATGTAGGTTTGTAAGAATTGTAATTGTGTATAGTAATATTTATGTTAGAGTTAACTTAACCTGTTGATATTGATGCACAATGGCTTGGTGAAGCTAAGGGAGTATTTAAGTTTGATGTGGATGCATCAGAAGTTTATCCTATGTTTTGTTAGCAAAAAATGCAAATGGTTCTATTAAGAGATTGCTTTAAAGTGTATCTTTGCTAAAGTTTGTAAAGTGTTAATGGTTCTAGTAAGAGTTTGCTTTTGGATGTAAGTTTGAGAGAACTGTAATTATGTATAGTAATATTTATGTTAGAATTATGTGTGGTGATATTTTATTTGTATGTTAATGAATAAAGTTTTCCTGGAGATCAGAGGTCATAGTCAGCCATAAATAGAAATCAGGCAGTGGTAGCACATGCCCTTAATCCAATCACATGGCAGGCAGAGTCTCTGTGTGTTCAAGGACACAGCCAAGCATGGTGATACACGCTTTTTTTTTAAAAAAAAAATTATAATTAATTTAATTTTACATATCAGCCACAGATTCCCCTGTCCTCCCTCCTCCCGCCCCCTAATCCAACCCCCCCATTCCCATCTCCTCCAGCGCACGGACTCCTCTGGGGATTCAGCTAAGGCTGGTAGATTCAGTCGAGGCAGGTCCAGTCCCCTCCTCCTTTCACCCAGGCTGAGCAAAGTGTCCCAGCATAGGCCTCAGGCTCCAAAAAGCCAGTTCATAACACTAAGGACAGGTCCTGGTCCCACTGCCTGGGGCCTCCCAAACAGTTCAAGCTAATCGACTATCTCACTTATCCAGAGGGCCTGATCCAGTTCCATGGGGCGTCCTCAGCTATTGGTTCATAGTTCATGTGTTTCCACTAGTTTGGCTATTTGTCCTTGTGCTTTTTCCAATCATGGTCTCAACATCTCTCGCTCATACAATCCCTCCTCTCTCTCACCGATTGGACTCCCAGAGCTCCACCTGGGGCCTGGCTGTGGATCTCTGCATCTGCTTCCATCAGTCATTGGATGAGAGTTCTATCACAACAGTTAGGATGTTCGGTTATCCACTCACCAGAGTAGGTCAGTTCGGGCTTTCTCTTGACCATTGCCAGTAGTCTATTGTGGAGGTATCTTTGTGGATTTCTGGGGACCTCTCTAGCACTTTGCTTCTTCCTATTCCCATGGGGTCTTCGTTTATCACGGTTGGGCTGATATCCAGAATATATAAAGAACTCAAGAAATTAGACATCAAAATGCCCAACAGTCCATGTAAGAAATGGGCTATAGAGCTAAACAGAGAATTCTCAACAGAGGAAACTCAAATGGCTGAAAGACATTTAAGGAATTGCTCAACATTCCTAATCATCAGGGAAATGCAAATCAAAATGACTCTGAGATACCACCTTACACCTGTTAGAATGGCCAAGATCAAAAACACTGAAGACAGCTTATGTTGGAGAGGATGTGGAGCAAGGGGAACACCCCTCTACTGTTGGTGGGAATGCAAGCTTGTACAGCCACTTTGGAAATCAATATGGTGCTTTCTTAGAAAATTGGGAATCTATCTCCCCCAAGACCCAGCTATACCACTCTTGGGCATATACTCAAGGAATGCTCAATCATACCACAAGGGCACTTGCTCAGCTATGTTCATATCAGCATTGTTTGTAATAGCCAGAACCTGGAAACAACCTAGATGCCCTTCAACTAAAGAATGGATAAATAAAATGTGGTACATATACACAATGGAGTACTACTCAGCAGAGAAAAACAATGACATCATGAGGTTTGCAGGCAAATGGATGGATCTAGAAAAAAAATCATCCTGAGTGAGGTAACCTAGACTCAGAAAGACAAACATGGTATGTACTCACTCATAGGTGGATACTAGATGTAAAACAAAGGATGACTGGACTGCTACTCACAACTCCAGGGAGGCTACCTAGTAAAGATGACCCTAAGAAAGACGTAGGGATCGCCCAACGACAGAGAAATGGATGAGATCTACATGAGCAAACTGGATGTGAGGGGGGGCAATGAAGCGCAAAGGTTGGGGGAAAGAGAGCTTAGGGGAGCGGGAGATCCCAGCTGGATTAAGAACAGAGAGGGAGAACAAGGAAAGAGACACACGCTTTTAATCCCAGTACCAACCATAGAGACCTGGAGGTCTGTGTAGACAGGCAGTGATGAGGAAGTGATGTGACTGAGCTTAGAGCCAATGAGAAGGCAGAAGAGCAAGACAATAAAGGCACAGGTGAGACAGGAAGAAAAAATTGTTATGAAATGGTGGCAACAGCCAAAGGCCTATGGAAGAAACCAAATTTTATGCTAGACATGAATGGGAGTAATTGTATAATGTAGAAGTTGGTTAAGTTTCATGGAAAAGTTTTCTTTGACCCATCTTTAGAACTTTGCTATGCTTCTGCCTGTGGTAGCTATAGTGACATCTGCTTCTCACAGTCCTAGTCTAAAGTCCTAGAGAACCAAGGTCTCAGAATTTTCAACTTCATGTCACAAAAAAAAAAAAAATTGAGTGAGTACTTTCTAAGGTTTAAATAGTTCCCCTGTTAGATTTATGATTAACTAGTCCAGAATTTTACATTTTGTCTTGTTAACAGTAACTTTTCAATATCTTGTGCATTTATCATTATTTAATTTGCCATCTCTCGTCCAGTTCAGAGAGCAAACATTCATTCTGTCCTCATCTATTCAGTATACAGTCCCTAAGCCACATCTTGTGAGACAGTGTTTAACTACTGAAGACTACAAACATAACAGCTAATATTGAGCATTTAAAACATTTTATTTTGGGGGGAGTGGAGGTGAGGCTAGGCATCCTCTTCTGGCATCTGTGGCCAATTTCAAACATATACTATTCACTTGGATATACACTTAAATATTTTTTTAAGATTTACTTATGTATTTAAGTGTTTTGTTTGCAGATATATCTGTGTACCATGTGAATGCCTAGTGCCCATGGAAGCCAGAAGAGGACATTGGGTTCTCTGAAACTGGAGTTAATAGATGATTGTGAGTCACCATGTGGGTGCTGGAATCTGAACCTGGGTCATTTTCAAGAACAAGTGATTTTAACTGCTAAGGTATCTCTCCAGCACAAAGTTTTATTTATTTTTACTTAATCTGTGTGAGTGTTTTGCCTGCTTCCAAAGTGCACCATGTGCATATGTAGTGCACACAGAAGCCAGATGCTGTTTTGGTAGTTTGCATGAAAATGGCCCCCATAGACTCATAGGGAGTGGCACTATTAGGAGGTGTGTTGGAGTAGGTGTTGTTTAGGTAGAGGAAGTGTGTTCCTGGGGGTAGGTTTCAGATGCTCACACTAGACCCAATGTGACTCTCTCTTCTTGTCATCTACTGATCCAAGTGTAGAACTTTCAACTACTTCTCTAGCATCATGTCTGCTTGCATGCCACCATACTTCCCACCATGACATTAATGGACTTCTGAACCTGTAAACCAGCTCCAGTTAAATGTTTTTCTTTGTAAGAGTTGCCATGGTAAAAAACAACAACAACAACAACAACAAAAAAAAAAACAACAACTGGGCAGTGGTGGTGCATACCCTTAATCCCAGCAGTCAGGAGACAGAGGCAGGTGGATCTCTGTGAGTTCAAGGCCAGCATGGTCTACAGATTGAGTTCCAGGACAACCAAAGCTACACAGAGAAACCTTGTCTCAGAAAAAAGAGTTGCTGTAGTCATGGTATCTCTTCCCAGCAATAGAAACTCTAAGACAGAGGTTGGTACCAGGAGTGGGGTATTACTATCATAAACCTAACCATGCTTTTGCTTGAAGGAATGTGGACTTTGGGATTTTGGATTAGAAAAGCAGTTGAACACTCTAAGTGGGGCTTAATACTAGCAGAAGCAAGGAAGACAGTGGTTCTGAGGGTGGTTTGAAGTGTGGGAGCCAAGCCCAAGGAGTTTCAGTGGAGAAGAATATAGTATGTATACTAGAGACTGTTCTTGTGATACTTTGGTGAAGAATATAGCTGCCTTCTGCTCTTATCCTCCTGAAGCTAAATTCAAGAACTATGGATTAGCACCTTTAGCAGAGGACATTTTAAAACAACCTAGCATTAACTATGTTGTGTGGCTATTAATGGCCAGTCATATGCAGATCTATAATGAAAAGGAGCAAGATGAGCAAGGAAAAATATAAAATGTACAGTTGAAAGAGAAATGGAGCACCAGGGAGTGTAAACAGATTTTTTAAAAAGTCTGGTGCTTAGTGGAATAAAGGGAGTGGTGACCTCAGAGCAAAACTTCATCCAGCTAAGCTTCTAACTTGTGAAAAGGAATTAAAGAAAAGCTTAGGGCCTGGTGTGGTGGTGCACACCTTTAATCTTGGCACTCAGAAGGCAGAGGCCAGCAGATCTCTGAGTTCAAGACCAGCCTGGTCTATAGAGTGAGTTTCAGAACAGCCAAGCTTAGGCAGTGAAGGAAACCACTGAAAACAGAAAGCTTGTGAAGATGTAGTTGAATGAAGGTGCCATGTTCCAGCCACAGGAAGCAGCAGAACTTGGCGGCTTCTGTTACATGGTTCTGGCTTTATTCAAGGATACAAGACAGGAATTATGGAATTTCCCTCTGTGACTAAGGGAAGCAGCTGAAGACAGGCATATGTCATAAGTATTCCTTCATGGAGATCTAGACAGGCCAGAAGGTGAAGCCAGGATTGCCTTGGAGACCTCAAAATGTTAGAGATGCCAGAGCTGTGGAATACCTGCTAAGAAAAACTGCTAACACTAGTGGAACTATCCTGAGAGAAAAAAGTGTGTTTCAGTCAACAAAACTTGAAGGAGTTGGAAACCTAAAGAGTGCTTTGACATTAGATAATGGAAATTCAGAGTTTGGAGTTTACTCAGCTGGTTTTCAGTGTTGTTTTGGTCCAATGTTTCCTCACTATGGTCCCTTTCCTCCATTTTGGAACAGTAATGTATATTCTGTGCCATTGTATGTTGGAATGTGATCTGCATGTGATCTGCTTTTTGATTTGTATTTTAGGGGGGATAATAGTTAAGAGATTGCATGGGTCTCAGAAAAAATATTGAACTTTGGACTTTTAACAAAGTTCAGACTGACAGACTATGGGGACTATTGAAGTTGTACTGAATGCATTTCTGCATTATGTTATTGCTACAAGCCTATAGGGGCCAGGGAGTGGAATGTGGTGGTTTGAATGAAAATAGCCCCCATAGATAGGCTCATAGGGAGTGGCATTATTAGGAAGTGTGGCCTTATTGGGGTAGGTGTGGCCTTGGTGGAGGAAATGTGTCACTGAGGGTGGTGGGCTTTGATGTTTCAGATGCTCAAGCCAGGCCCAGTGTCACTCTCTTCCTGCTACCTGCTGATCCAGATGTAGAACTTTCAGCTCCTTTTCCAGCACCATGTCTGCCTGCATGCCTCCATGGTTTCTGCCATGACAATAATAGACTAAACCTCTGAACTGTAAGCTGTCGTGTCCGCCTCGACAAGCAAGGAAGACGGAACACCAGGCTCTTCTCCAAGCAGTTTATTCAGGAACCTTGAACAATCTTCTGACCCCGGGGAAAGCCAACCCACAACCTAATAGCCTCTGGGTAGCCTACCCCGGTCTGCCACATGGGTACTGCGGATAGGTCCAGGTGCGCAGAAGCAAGCCAGATCCTAGCCTTAGCCAAATAAGGAGTTGTTTATCTCAGAGAGCACTCACCGTCGGGAGGGTGGAAGGCAGAAGCCAGCGCCATCTTTAAGGCACAGCTGTACGCAGCTCTCTACAGTAAGCCACCTCCAATTAAATGCTTTCCTTTATAAGAGTTGCCACGGTCATGGTGTCTCTCCACAGCAATAGAAATCCTAAGACATTGGTGTTCGATCCCCTGGAACAGATGGTTACAGATGGTTGTGAGTGACTATGTGGGTGTTTAGAACTGAACCTGGGTTCCCCTCAAGAAGAGCAAGTGTTCTTAATCACCAAGCCATTTCTCCAGACCTGCTTTAAATTAAAAAAGGAAGTGTATATGTATACAAAAATGTTTTGAGATTTGCATTGTGAACCTAATTACAGATGACATACAGGTGTGGAGAGGTTAGAATCACCGGTGAAATAGAATGCAAGACGCTTAAGCTGAAACATTCAGTTAACAAAAGCAAAGCTGAAAACACTTGGTCCCATAGACAATATCAAGCTAAGTATCTTGGATTAAACTGTACATAATGAGAAGACAAAAAACAAATAAATACCATGTTGCCCTTAAGCCTAAAACTCTAGTTTACTAATGTTTTTGCTCTCTGTGTAAGTCTTACAAGTTTTAGTCTTCACTTCTAAGGAATTGTCCGGTGACATTTTACTCAGTTAACTCAGCATTTCCAAACACCTTAGAGGGTGCTGGGAAGTTAAAAATGGTCAATATTTCCTCAATAAGTTCGACCTCCTGTTTCCCCTCCATGTTTAGAGTTTCTCTGAAGCTTCATAGGACTCAGCATATCATAGTTCATTCTTTATTAAGTGTTGTAGCAGAGTCCTTGCTGTTGTTCCCTTTGGGGGAGGGGACCAAGTAGGCACAGAGTCAATGGCACACAGACTCTGGGAGAATGTCAAAACAACAAGCTCAGTTTATTCAGTTAGAGGCAAGCCTTATATACCCTCCACCCCTCCCTGGGAGGAGGTCTGATGAATATGCATCTGCTGGTGTGACATGGCTGCCTCTCATTGGTCCAGGTAATCTCCAGATCATGTTTCAGCTGCTGTTGCTAAGGTCCTTAGGCAGACCCAGGCTGGCTCTCAGAAAGTATCTTTTTTTACCTGGCTGGTCCTCAAGCCTGCTAGGGATGAGTCATCTCACAAAGTGTCAGTGAGGAGATCTGTGTTAGCAGAATCTGGAAGAATCTCTCTGAGGTTTTCTCAATTCTTTCCTTCCCAGGAGTGAGGGAGAATCACATGACACAGTCTCCCTCCAGCAATGAAAATGAAATTTGTGTGTAATACTTTGACCAAGAAGTCCACTAGAGACCTGAGGACCAAGACTTTTGGTTGTTCTTTGAGACAGGGCCTCATTGCATGGTTCTGGCTGGCTAGGAACTCTCAACCATTCTGCTACAACCTCTCAAAAGCTAGGATTACATTATACAATGCTATGCCCAACTGGGAACAGGATTGTGTTGGGGACTTCCATGTAGACATGCTATGTCTAGTAGGTCAGATTCCAGATTACAGAAGAAAAGTAGGTATTTAGCACAAAATTTGCCAATCATTTTATACATGATGACCTTCCTTACCAGTTATCTGATGATACCACCTCTAAATGCATACCAAAGACCTTGAAACAGGGCTTCCTAAGGAAAATAGTCTCAGATAAACCTGCTCTGATAATTGTTTTTTTTTTTTTTTCTGCACTCTAGGGTACTCCCATTTTCTAACTTAAAATCAAGCCTTTTCCAGTTCTCAAATAACCAATATAATGGAAATAAATGGAAATCATACCAATGTGGTGGCACACACTTGTAATCCCTATATTTAGGAGGTAGAGGCAGGAAGATTAGGAGTTCAAGGTTCTCCATGGTCAGTCTGGGCCAAAGACCATCTTAAAATAAATGAACAGATTAGCTAATCAATTAAAACTAAATTATAAATATGGTTAATTTTAGTTCTCAATGTCCTACAACTATATGACACTATTCCTGGAGAGAAGGGAACAAATGGCTGCTCACCTCCAGATTAAGAGGCGATGACAGACCAAAGTAAAGATACCACTAATGTTCATCTTGGTGAACCATTGAGTTTTGTTGAGGATGAGGGGTTACTTACAGGGCAGACATGACTGAAAGAGAACCATTTCACCAAAATCTCACCTAACATATGTGACAGCTCATGAAATCTGGGAACCTAGAGAGTACTGTATAACCTAAAGATAGCTCAACACGTCAGAGAGTAGCCTTTCCTGTTAGTTCAGTTGGTCTTAGCCTCTTCTAGGTGGCTCAGTTTATATGGGAGCCTTCTAAGCAGGTTGACTGGTCTCTGACCCTTTCAGGTGGTCTGGCTCATCTGAGAATATCTCTTGCAATTTTTAATGCTTATATATGCTTCAGGAAGGGCCTTGTGTCTAGTTGGTTTCAGGGACTTCCTTAAGTCTATGAATTGTTTACTTCCTAAGCTTAATGGGCCTGCAGGATAGAAGGTTTCACCTACCTAGAGAATATCCTGTGTCTTAGTGAGTTTCCTTCTAAGATGGAGGTATATCTCAGAGGAAATTGTTACACAGCACTCACTCATTATTTTCTTCAAACTTGTGAGACTTCAACTACAAAACTCCAAATCAATTACTTAATTTTCCATGTGATATTGCTCACTCCCTCTTCCTGTAAACCCTAGGCTGACCTGGAACTTTTGATCCTTCTGCTTCAGCCTTCTAAAAACCAGATAGTCTCATGTATAAGATATCAAATTCCACTAAATAACACAAACATACAACAAGTAAAAACTCTTTAAACAGCTTATATACGTGTATCTGTGCCTGTGTGTCTGTGTATGGTGCTGGGAATTGAACATGGGGCTGTAGATATATTTGGGAGACACTCTACTACTGAACTGTATCCCCAGAAAACATTATCTAATATAAAAGTGTTAATATGAGTTTAATTATTGTAAACCTTCCTGTGATTACTTCTATTAGAGTGAACATTGCTCTTTCTACTTTAGAAACTGTAACTCACCACTGATACTTTTGGCAGCTGGCTTAGAAGCATGGCCGGCTGTTCTTGCTCTGACCTTAACTTGTGCTTGTGGAGACCACAATAGTGCTGTGTTACATATCACTTATGTGATTGCTGACCAAAGTCTACAATTTATTCTCTATCGGTTATTATGAAAGTCTTCTTTTTCCCCATGAGAAAAGAAATTCTACTGTCATTTTGTCTAAATGTTGACCCCCACCTGACACATCTATTATTTATTTTGGAAATAAGAGCCTTTTAGAATTTTCATTTGCTATACTCTAAAAACATCAAAAGCTGTTGTGTGTTTCTTCCCCAAACCCTTCACCCTGCTAAGACCTACTCTAACACCTAACATCCTCTCAGGATCCCAGGCCGAGAAAGTGAAGAGCAATTTCTGAGTTCCCAAGGGCAAGAGACCAGTGGTAACTTGTTAGAGTTCTTCTAAATAGAGTCAACTCTTCTTCTAGACCTGATTAATGAAGATTCTTGGTACCATGTGCAAGGGGAAATCCAGAGAAATATGTGCAAGTGTACTTGCCCAATCGGGAGTTTTGGGTGAAAAACCAGAAGTGGTAAGAAATTGTATTCTTCTAGGCCTCAGGCATCCCTGCATCCATTTGCTCATAGTCATCAGGCTGAATGCAAGGATGTCAGTCAAAGTTCTGAATGCTTAGTGGTGCCATAATCTGACTCAAGCTTTGGACTCTGGACAGGTGCACCAGCTGACTCAGCCTCAGTGCTGGGAGCAAATGTACAGAGTGTGTGGCTGATGTGTCCTCAAAGCCAGCTGAGAGCTGGTAGAAACCAGGCTTTCTCTTCTCCAAAAATCACTTTACCTAGGGGGCCAGGGAGCCCTGCCAGAGTCCACCTCCAGATGAGGGCAGGATCTGAAGATCAGTGGATGCAAGAGCAACAATGGGAGGAATCAGACACAGGACACTTCTTAGTTTCATTTTAGGGGAGATAGACAGAGAAGAAGCATATCTTTGCATGGTTTGTCCGGCTGTGACAGGAGCCATCCTCAGTAGGACAAGTCCCAGCAGAGGATGTAAGGAGTCAGCCAGGGAAGGAAGTGAGCCTGGCCAAGGTGGTCAGGAAAATCTTACAGCCTGACTGACTAGCAGCCAGAGTGTTTCTTTATTTATACAAAATTTAGTAAGCAGGGATACATTCATGATGTTCCAAAACATACATCATAGCATTTTTTTTTTTGTTTTTGGACATGTGTTTCACTTCTTTTTGCTCATCTTTTGGTCATCATTAATAAACTATGACAGAACAGAGTTATCATTTCCAATAGTTTTCCCTCAAGTTTTGACATCATTAAAAAACAGAGTTATCATTCTTACTAATTAACCCCATAACCCCATTTTTAAGAATCTAGAGGCATATGACAGCCTGTTTTCAGGCTGGTAGCTTTAGTTGCTTCAAGGATGCTAGACCAAAACAAAATCTTCAAGCTATTTCTGGCATTTTGCCATGTCCCAAGCAGTGTATTATTAACTGTTAATGGCCAGAGTGCCCAAGGAAAATCCTCAGGCTAAAGCTGCAGTTACTGTTCAAATTCTGGCATTCTGTTGTTTCTCTGATCATATGAAATTACCGTGACTCTGCATGTGCTAATTTTTCTAAGAAAGTCCTAATGTCTGACTCTTTTATCATCTTTCCACTCCATACTTTGCTCATCAATATGTCTCTGTGTAGGGCAGAGGTATATACCAGGTAATTGTCTGAGTGTATAGTGGGAAGAGGTTTGTTATCTGAACTATGGCTAACTCCTCTAGCCCACTGAATCTTGTTGACCTTTTTACGTTTTCTTTGTTTTGAATATTTTGTTCCTGTGTAAGTATAGAGACAGATGTTTCAAAAATGTCTTATAGCCTCGTAAAGAGACCTCTGGCTTCTTTATGTGTGTCACAACCTCCAAGGTATAAGGAAGATCTTCAAGTAGATAAGGATATCTTCCTAAAAGCAGAGGTGGGAGGGATAGTATGTTCAGGACTGTCCTGGGGAAGCTTAGAAGCAGCATTCCTGGGAGAAGTCATAAATAATTCATAAGAAATTTTCCATCAATCCAATATCCCCAAATTATACAAATATTAAAAGTCCTTCATGCATGCAACAGGTAGAGATGAAAAACTAAGGTGGAATGGCAGCCATCATGCGGCTCAGCTTTGCTCGATCTTTGTCAAGCAGCTGTGCTGGCTTTATGACTTCTGCCACCCCATTCAGATATGGCTGTGCCAGAGCCCCAATGAGGGACTGGAAACACAGACAGGTACCTTCTCCCTGCACCTGACAAGCTGCCTCACCATATTTCTGCATGAAACTTCCATCCAGTTTCATCCCTGGTACTCATTTTTTTTTTTTTTATGCCACCAAAGTGCATGGAAACTTACCTCCTAGAATCCAAATGACCTGAAAGTTCTTGGCATTTCCTGTAACAAACACTACCTTCTTCCTCCCTGAGGAACAGACATTGTGGGCCAATGCTGAGCCTTCCATCTTTCATTTCCTTCATTCTTTCATAGTCTTGCCAGTTTTTAATGTTGCACAACTTTTGTACATCAAATGCTATCTGATTCTCACAGTCAGTCTTTAGTTGTCTGGGAGAGGTGCGTAGGACTTTACCTCAGGTAACAGGTGTTGATAGAGTTGGCATTATGAGACTGAGATTCCGTTCCTGAAGAGGAGACAGATAGAAGGGAAGCAGAACGCAGGTGCAGGACATGTAGGACTCTGACAAGTTTCGAGGGTTGGGTGGAGTTGCTAGTGTGGGCCTAGGGTCTGTTCACAAAGTAGGACAGTCCTTCAGTTGCAGCAATGGGCAGAGTTGATGTGAGTGGGTGGAGCTGAGATGGGAATCTAAACTTCCCAGCTAGGGGTGGGACAAAGGTACTCGGTAGGGGTGGACGGGGTTAGTGGCTCAAATTGAGCCTCCCTATCTGAAGGGACACAGAAAGGGGCTTGGGAAGGTAAGAGGGACATATGTGTTCCTTGGGCAGGCCACAGGGATGGGAAAAGCTGCTGGTGTGAGTCTAAAAACCCTCCCTGGAGAGGAGCAGTCTTCAGATAGTGAGGATGGGTGTAGTTGGCACAAGTCTGGTATCTGGTTAGAGAAGGTAACTGCAGAGGGGATGAGTGGAGTTGGTGGGCTCAGTAGAGCTGAGTGTAGGGGGTGTCTAGGATAGGGATGGGGCTAGGGATCTAGGACAGGGAGACCTCTAATCCCAGGACAATCTGTGCTCTTTAGGGAAGTCTATACTAAAAAAGGAAGGAAAAAAAAAAAAAAGAGACAGAGAACAGGGCATGACAAAGTTGATCCAAAAAATCTGGAATTATATTATGTATTAAATAAAGGAAGTATAAAAGCAAATAAAAGAAAACTAGGTGGGTGTACAGTGTCTATATGTGGTCCTTCACCTTGGCATGCATGCCAGGCCTGCTTTGGTATGGTCCTTCACATAGGTGCCAGTGATGTGGCTGCCTCTATGCCATCCACTACAACCTATGGCCCAGACCAGATTTCTACCTCATAGAGCACACATGGGAAGCCTGTGGAAGTCATAAAACTTGTAGGAGTTGGTTTTCTACTTTCACCCTGAGGTTCCCAGGGATTGAACTCAGGTCTCCAGGCTTGGCAGCAAGCATGTTTGCCCATTGAGCCATCTCACCAGCCTGGTCTGTGTTTCTTGATCCATTGTCTCATGTATTCCAGGCTGACCTCAAACGTGCTGTGTAACCCAAGATGACCTTGAACTCTTCATCTATCTGCCTCTATCCCCCAAGTGATGGTATCTTGGGTGTGTACCACCACACTGATGCTAGAGATTGAACTCACACTGGGCAAGCACTATACCAAGTTAGTTCCACCCCTAACCTACTCCCATAATTTTAAATGCTGATGTCTATCTTCAACAGAACAGAAAAACATTTGTTTTGATGTTTAAATCAGTTGCTTAATGATGAGTTGCTGACTAATCAGAAGTACTTTGTACTTGATACAACTTACAAATCAATCTAGGTATGAGGCTGGGCCTCACCAATGTTTAAGTCCAGAAAATGATCTTTTAAGTGTACTTGGGCTAATTAAATTCATGGTTGCTAACTGATAAAAACTAATGTCTTAAGAAATTAAGTTATGAATCAGAGTGATAATTAACTGGTTCCATATGGGATACTCCTAAGAGACACTCACATTCTCTACATAGGCACTTCCAGATGTCATAGTAAAGAAGAGTGAATGTCACTGAGAGCTCTTTCATTCAAGTAATGACAGACATTTGTATTATCTGTCTCTCCCTATGTCTTTGGTATCTGGAACTTTCATAGTTCCCTAGTCCAATGTTAAAACTATGGTTAAGAATCTCAAACACTGGTAGTTGGGATTAATAATGATAGAAACCATTCACAAGGTGATTGTTCTTAGGTAGGAGTTCTAGGCTAAGTAGTCAATTTTCACTAAATACTTGGAGATGAATACTTTGATAGGATAAAAGATTAAATAACTTAGTTATAGTCACCTCCACATTAGTAAAACCCTAAGGAGGAATCACAGAGGTCTCTGAGCTGATCAAACACTATTTCATCTCTGTTTAGTAGTGCCTCTATAGACCAAACAAACCCTTTGTGTTAACACATTATTTAAATTTTTTACTATTTTTAAATTGTGTGTCTTTGTGTAGGTATGGATATGTACTCATGAGTACATGTGCCCACAGAGGTCAGGGGCATCAGATTCACCTAGAGCTGGGGTTACAGATGATTGTGAGCATCCCATTGTGGGTGCTGGGACCAAACTAGCCTACTTTGCAAGAGCCCCAAGTATACTCTTTATTCAGACAGGTTATTGTAAAATAACTATGAATTTTTAAATATAATTAATGCCAGCCAATAAAGATAACTGTGATACTTTTCAATAAAGTGTGTTATCATGTAGATTATATATATATATATATATATATATATACACACACATGTGTATATATATATATATAAGTTCAGAGGTTATTGTAATAAATATAAATGTATACAACAATTTTTATTTTTATTTTTATTTTTATTGGCTTTTGGAGACAGCATCTCTTTATGTAGCCAAGGATGGCCCCAAACTCAGGGATCTGTCTGCCTCTGTTTCCTGAGTGCTAGAATTAAAGATGTATGCCACCACATCTGGCTTATGTGAAGATTTGTAAATGATAGCATTGAGTTATCATCCATAAAGAGATTCTTTTAGAGTATAAATAAGCCAGGTTATTTGATTCTAAGAATTTGAGACCAACCTATGAATGATAGCAAGCATATCATAATAGATAAAATTGTAAAATATCTTAAAATCCTTATGAACTGCCAGAACCTATATCACCTGACTCCCCATTAGTCCCTGCCTGCCTCTGCTCCTCCTCCTCCACTTACCTGGCCATCTTCTAGATACCAAGTAGTTTTTCTTCTTGGAGTCTTTGTATCTACAAATTGCTCCATTTGAACCACTCACATCTCTGGATTATTTAATTTTAAGACAATAACATAGCAATACAGGCTTTTATTTTTTGTGTTCAAAATATCCAGATACAGTGTTTCCAAAAATAGAACAGTTGCCCATTCAAATCCACAGATATTCATTCCTTCATTCAACCAATTGCCAATCAAAAATATTCAGAAATATTCTATCTACAGATATTTTCCCCTTTTATTACTCTCTGAACAGTACAATATAACAACTACTTAGGTAGCCTTGCATTGCATTAGGGGTTATAAGTAATCTGGAAATGATCTAAAGTAATAGAGTATGTACATGGGTTATGTGCAAACTCTACACTACTTTATATAAAAACATGAGAACCTAGAGATGGAGGTGTCTGTGGGTTGGCAGGAACCAGTCCTCAGTGGATCCTGGGTGGGGGTGAGTAACTGTACTATTCCATAATTTCTAGAACCCTAGCTTCTACCTCATTGCTTTGCTGTGTGTGGCTTACTTTCTCAGTCATTTCACAATCCAACATAGATACAGGGATTCGGGTCCTTGACTTTGCAAGGGGAAAGAGGAAGTGCAAAGAACAGCCCAGATACCTATGTGATCTTAGCAGTCAGCTTACAACATTAGTAATGAGGTATTTTCTTGATCAGATTATCTGAGGTGGGGAGAATTAGTCAGATTTAGTCACCTTAAATCTGGGCCACATCTTCACATGGAAGAAGGAAGCTTGTGCTTTTTGTTTGTTTGCCCTCACTCTTGCTGGCAAGTTCTTCTAACCTGTTGCAGAGGCATTTTTCACTGTTATTAGAACCCATTCCTTCATGATTCCAATGTAGACTGAAGACCAGTAGTTCTCTAAGTAGCCTCTGGCACTCCAGCACCAGATCGGAACTACTGAGACATCTAATCTTGTAGACTAAACAACTCCTGGATTCTTGACCTTTCCACTGGGAGATGGCCATTGATGGATTGCTGGGATCACAGCTCATAAGCCACTCCAATAATCATTATATATTATATATATATATATTAATTTTATTTGAGTCTGTTCATTTAAGGGAACCCTGACTAATACGTTATGAAATAACAGATAAAGGAATAGACGTGACATTTGTCTACTGCCTTCATGGCAGCCTTAATAGTATTGTAATAAGGTATTCTTTTTAGCCAAAGTTGTTTTCTATTAGCTCACTAGTGAAAATGTTGAGTTTGATCTTTTTGTACTATCTATCATTGGCAATATAATCCCCACCCCTTCTTTTAAAAGTAAAACTAATTGTACAACCTAATACATAAAAAGAAACCCTATAATTACTGACATAAATACTTGTTTAAGAATTAGAAAAAATACATTAACTTCCTAGGAAGTTAGTGAATGAAAATAGAGTATTTTTGATGAGTACAGAAGTGTTGTGGAAAGAATTTGTGGATTAGAATTTATAGTAAGCCTCTAAAATAAATTCACTTCTGCCTTCGTTCTGATACTGAGAAAAGTTTGATTCATGGCCTAGCGGTCAGATATGGTTTTAGATTTTTGTATTGTTTTGCTTATTTTATGATTTTCAGGTTCAATAGAGATGACCAAAAATTGTTAGAGACACAAATAAAAACAGCACAAATTAACATACAGTTTCTAATGTTACACATATGTGTGTATATACATATTATACAATAAAATATGTTAAATATATTTTTGACAGCTTCCTATAAGTATCAAATAAATATGTGTATATTTAGAAGACACATATTGCTGCTCATTGGATTAAAAAATGGCTTTATTGAAATTTCGATCCCATACATTTTCGCCTTCATTCTTTTACCTTTTTGGTGCTGCCAGTTGTAACCCGGGCCTTTTATACTCGGTGTAAACTTTGCCAGTAAACCACATACTCCAATTATTTCACCCATTTTAGGTATACAGTCTAATGTTGTTAAAATACGGACTTTTACCAGGTGTGTAGAATTGTATAGCCATTACTATATATTAGAACAAACACAATTTCAGGGCATTTATTTCAGCTCACAGACTGTCTATTCTTATCTGAAGTCCCTTTTCTATCCAAGCACCAGACAACTAAATGTTGTAAACTGTAATTTACACCAACTGTAAATGTTTACCTTCCTAAGCATTTCTTAAGTTGAATACCAGAGCCATTTTTTTTTAACAGATCTTCATTTGCTGAGCCTGTTTTGGGGGTTCATCCACTTCATAGCATGACTCAGCATTTTTTTATCATCGTCATCGTCATCATCATCATCATCATCATCATCATGATCATTATTGTGTAGCACTAGTCCACTGTACACCACATTTTATTTATCTACCTCTGATCTGAGGGACTTTCTGCTTCTTCCCCATTTGGGGCTATTATGAATAATGCTACTATAACCATTTGCTTATAGAAATTTCCTATGAACATAATTCATAACTTCTCTGATATTTCTGACAGTCTGTTTGCTGAATCAAGTTGAAATTACATTCTACCATTTAAAGAAAATCTCCAACTCTGTTATATACCCATAAGCTATGTGTGAGCATTGCAGTTCTTTCATCCTCTCACCTACCTTGTTATTGTCTGAGTATTTTATTTTGGCCAGTTCAGTGAATATGAAGTGATAGATAGTTCACTGAACCTTCAATTTGTATTAATCAATGACTGGTGATACAAGTCATGGATCATTCATATAGCTTTGAAATAGCTATTTAGATCATGTTTTTGTTTCTTTTCTTTGTTTCTTGATATTACATTGTAGCTGTTCTTTATATAGTCTGTATAAAAGTTTATTCTATCTTTTGTTCTAAGAAAAATTAAATACTTATATTTTAATTTAGTTTATACAATGAAGCAAAAGTACGCTATACTTATTTATTATATCTATTATATATTTACATATATTGTTATATATTTACACACATATATGTGTAAAATGCCATATTTGTTTGATATATATCCTAGTTTGCTTTCTGTTGCTGTGATAAAACACCACAACTGAAAAAAACCTGGGGAAGGAAAGAGTTTATTTGACTTATACTTCCATGTCACAGGCCATCAGTAAGGGATGACAAGGAATGAACTCAAGGCAGGAACCTAGAGAACTAAAGCACAGAGCATGGAGGTGCTACTCACTGGCTTGATTTCAGGCTCACATTAAACTATTTTTCTTATACCTTTAGGATGACCTGCCCAAAGGTGGCACCACCCACATTGGGCTGGGTCCTTCCACAACCAGCAATCAAGAAAATGACACAAAGACATGCCTACTGTCCAATCTGATGGAGGCATTTTCTCAATTCAGATTCTCTCTTCTAGGTGATTCTAGTTTGTATCCAGTTGACAAAAATCAAGGTAAGGTAACACAATATATAAATATATTTGCTTGAAAACACACACACACACACACACACACACACACACACACACACACACGCACGTTGTTCTTGGCTTAGGGGAAATATTATGCTACAAGTTGTTTATCCTATATTTGATTTGAATATATTCTCCCAGTCTGTGGTTTGTGTTTTCACTTTCAGTTTGTGAAGTTCCTGAAGCCTCTATGCAGTGTCTTGGGATTATTATACCACAATATGAGGTCTGCTACAAATGACAATTGATTTCACTGACATTTAAACTAAACAAAACGAGTAATGCATCTTTGGCCAAAAGCTTGTACAAGTAGAGTTGGAAAGGGCCTGAATGACCTAATGCCCTTCTAACTTCGTAATAATTCCTTGCATGTTGGAATAGTTTGGTTGTAATTCCTGCACATACAGTTTTATGGAGCACAGGGAATGCAACTTAAAGTCAGAGCAAACCATGGAGATCTAGTTAATTCATGGAGGGAAGAAATGTAAAAAAAAAAAAAAAAAAGATCAGTTATTTCTCATAATACTCGGCATTTATTTGCTGGCTCAAGATAAAAAGATTCAGATGTCAAAGAGAATGAAGAGCTTTGAACTCTAAAAATAAGTGCGATAATAAAAATTGATTCACTGTAGAAACAACTTGTTTAAAAGAAACACACAACAAGAAGCCAACAGTAGCAGACAAGAGCTCCTGCATTTAGGGGAACGGTCATGTGCACACCAGCTACAATGTGACGGCATCCTTACCATCACCCCAAGCCTCCTTTCCATTTGTGATTCATGTATTTTGTTTGTTTGTTTAAATGACTTCTTGGTTCCATTTGAGCAGCTACTGTAAGGCTAAAGAGTAATTCATACTTTCATAAGGGAAACAAATAAAGAAGCTGTTAAAAAAAAATAAAATTGTGAACAACCACCATAACATTTTATGTTAGTACACCTATAAGTGTAAACGTAATGCCATGAGATCAAAAGCCTTTTATTTGAGATAAATGTAACTGATAACCCTTTGCCTTGATTGACTAAGAAAAGTAAAAAGACAGAAATTGCTAAAATGAGAAATCAAAATGGGGACATGGCTGCAAATTTTACAGCAATAAGAAGAGTAGGGCACTTAGAAGATGGTGGACAGCACCTAGTTATGCCCTGCCAGAGTATCCAAGAAATGAAGAAGGGAAAGCTAAGTGGTGGCTGCTGGAAGAGGGGGGTGATTCCTTTACTTCCAGCTTAAATAGCAAAGTAAAGCAGAATTTTACAAAGCAGGAGAGAAAGCCCAGAATCCATCCAGGGTTTGGCTTGGAGAGCTTCCCACTTCCTGTGAGAAAGAAAGCTAACAGAAGACATAGAAGGTCTCAAGGCCTTTAGATATCTGAACTGTATGTTCAGCAGTAACAGTTTAGAGAGGTGGTGGGAAACAGATGCACAAAGACATTAGCAGCATTGTCAGAAGGAAATGCCCAGGAAACCCCCTCTTTTCAGCAGTGGATGCTCGACACTTTCTGGACAGCCCTGAGATGCCACTGTGAACAGATTCCTGCTTCATTGGAGCTTGGCAGCCCGAGACCATTTGAGTCTGACTTGAACACTCACACTAAGTGTCCTGTGACTATACACCAAAACCTGACCAACAGGATATTGCTAGAGTTGGTGTATTAGTTCCTTAACATTGCTGTGATAAAACACCATGACCAAAAGTAGCTTTAGGAAGAAAGGCTTTATTATTGCTTACTGTTCCAGAGGGATAGAATCCATCATGGTGGGTAGGGAACAGCAAGAAGATGGCATTTTTCCCCACACCCAAGAAACAGATAAAAGTTAGTAGGTTGAGGCCATAAACCCATAAAGCCTTTCCCCAGTGATGTTCTTCCTTTAACAAGGCTTCACCTCCTGCATGCTTCATAACCTCCCCAAACATCACCACTAACTAGGGAGCAAGTGTCTAAACACACAGGCCTCCGGGGGACATTTCTCATTCAACCCACAATATTGGAAAAGTAGCTTTGACTCAGAACTACTCCGTACTCAGTGAGCATAAAAGTGAGACTTTAAAGGAACTTTCCAAGGCTCCAAGCAAGCATCCGAGTGCAGGGAGTATTACTCCAAGCCAGGGCAGCATTTACTGTCTGTCTCCTGAGAGGCCGCCCAGAGGTGTGCACAGCATCTGGGACTCTGCTTGTGAAGCCCCATCACCTGCCCAGACCACATCTGTAATCCAGCCTCTGGGGGAAAAAAAGGCCCCGAGGTGAGAACAAGACCCCCAATTGCAACTACTGTGCCCTGAGAACAGCACTCTAGTTTTATGGCAGTTTTAGGGAGCTATCCTGGTGGCCCCAACCCCAGTATAACTGAGAAAAATGATGCTCCAACCCTACCACTTAGTCCCTCTTGAACAGTAGAAATATTTCCCCCGAAACAATAAAGGGGATGTAGTGTTTGTTTTTTTAAAAGTCAACAGACAACCTAACCTCAGACTTGTCAGCCCCAATACAACATGAAAAACTAAGAACATGGCTCTTCCAAAAATTGCCAGTTCCCCAGTAATGACTCTAAATGAACATGAATTCAATGAAATTGAAGACAAAGAGTTCAATAATTTTATGTTCAAAGAAATGAAAGAGGACATAAACGAACAGATTTTAAGAGAACAAATAAGTCAATACAGGATATGAAAATGTAATTCAATAGAGAGACAGAAATACTGAAGAAAATAAACTGAAATACTAAAAATTAAAATTTCAACAAGTTAAAATAAAATGCTAACTGGAAGCCTCACCAGTAGAATGGATGAAATGAATCATGGCGAGAAGAGAGTATTGGGGCTTGAATAGGAGAGGAAATGAAACACTCAGTCAATGAAAAAAACCATTTCAATAAAAATGTAAGAATGAAATATGTGAGATGCATGATACACTATAAAAAGACCCAATTTTATGAGCTATGGACATAGAAGAACTTCATGACAAAGGTTTTAGAAAACATTTAAAATAAAACCTTAGGCATTTAGAACACCCAATGGAAAAAATCCTCCCCATATTATAGTTAAAACACTAAATATACAGAACAGAAAAGTATAGTGAAAGGTATAAGAGAGAAACACCAAGTAACAAATAGAAGTGGGTCCATCTAAATAACAGCTGATCACTCAACAGAAAGTTTTAAACTAGAAGGTGTTGGTGAAATAGATCAGTAGGTAAATGTGCCTACCATCAGGTGTAACAACCAGGGTTTGATCCCTGGGACCCACATGGTAGACAGAGATAACTAACTTCCACAAGTTGTCTTCTGACCTCCACGTGTGAGTATGGCACACACACAAACCATGGCACATCCCTATATGCACATACACAGACAAAATAAATATCTGGGATGGCAGGACAGCAGGAGAAAAAGGTACTAAATGTACAGTCAGATTTGCCTTAATAAAATAATAGTGGGTGACTTCAGTGTTGCTAATTTCCAACTCATTATGGGGGGGAAAACTCAATAGAAATACCTGGGTTAAATAACATCATATATCAAATAGACCTGGCAGATGTATATTGAACACTTCATCAAGAAGTAGCATATACACAGTCTTTTCAGCAACCATGGAACTTTCTCTACACACAAAGCAAATCTCAAGAAGCATAGGAAAAATAAAATAATTTCTTGTATTATATCTGACCCCGATGGACTAAAGATAGAAATCAAATAATGAGAAACTACAGAAAATACACACAAACTCGTGGATATCCAACAGCATACTGTTGGATAGATAGGTCATTGAAGAAATTTAAAAGTTCTCAAATTCAATGCAAGTGAAAACCCAACATGTCAAAATCCATGGGAATAATAAAAATAGTCTTAAAAGGGAAGTTCACGCCCATGAGTTATTACACTAAAAAATATAGAGACCACAAATGCATAGCAATGCTTGGAGCCTTGGAAAAGCTGGAACAAGCCAAATCCAAAAGCTGTAGTTGTAGAGAGATAATTGTGATCAAGATAGAAGTTAATAAATAGAAATAAAATAAAACAAAACAAAAATTAAGGAATCAATGAAAGGAAGATTTGATTCTTTGAAAAGACAAGACAAATCCTTAGTTAACTAATCAAGAGAAAGAAAAAGATGCAAATTAGTATTAAAGATTAAAAAGGGAGACATTTTGACAGACCAATGGAATTTATACAGTCATTGGGACATACATGTAAAATTTATATTTTGATCAATTGGAAAAGCCTAAAAGGAATGGGTGAAATTCTATATACATATGACCTACCAATATTAAATCAAGATTAGATAAGCAACTTAAACAGGTCTATGAATAATGGGACCAAAGTAATCCACCCAAAAAGTGACTAGGCCTAGATGCTGAAAAATGTTCAAATAAGTACTAACATTAACCTTCAAGCTACCCCATAAACTAGAAATGTGAGGAATGCTACCAAAATCTTAAAACAAAAACAAACGAACAAAGCCAAGATAAGCCAGTACAACTCTACTACCCAAACCAGATAAAATACACATCACAAACATCACCAACAAAGATAATTAAAAGTCAGTCTCTTCGGTGAATACAAATATAAAATTTCCCAAAATACTTGGAAACTGAATTTAAAGACATATCAAAATGCGTGGGAATCAATACATTTAAGAGAGAAATTTCCCGATCATCTCAACAGATGCACAGAAGGCCTTTGAAAAAAAGTCTGATACCCCTTAATGATTAAAAAAAACCTTGAAGAGATAAAACAAGAAGGGAACAAATATCAATATAATGAAGGGTATAAACAACAAACCTATACTCATATTATACTAAACAAAGGAAAAACTCAGAGCTACCCACCTTCCCTACTCTTCTTCAACATAGTGCTTACAGTCTTAGAGGAGCAGGACAAGGGACGCACACACAAGGGACAGTAACAGGAAAGTGTGATGGTTGGTGTCAGTTGTCACAGAATCTGGAATCACCTGAGATATGGGCCCCTGACATGTCTGGGGGATTACCTTGAGTGTGTTAATTGATGTGGGGAGACCCATATTGACCATGGACCACCGGACAATTCCCTTGGCAGGGGATCTTGGACCACACAACACAGTAGACGGGAGGTGAGCACTAAGAAGCATTTGTAGCTCTGTTTCATGAGGGTGAATGCAAATGTGAGCAGCTGCTTTGAGCTTTG
This sequence comes from Peromyscus eremicus, assembly GCF_949786415.1. NCBI lineage: Eukaryota > Metazoa > Chordata > Mammalia > Rodentia > Cricetidae > Peromyscus > Peromyscus eremicus. The sequence continues at coordinate 73,480,135 of NC_081418.1, forward strand.
CTGCCTTGACTTTCCTGCCACGAAGGACAGGACCTTGAATTATGAGGTGGAATTTTCCCCCTGAAGCTGTTTTTGTCAGGGTGTTTTTATCACAGCAACAAGAACAGAAACTAAGACAGAGAAGAAGAATTCAAAGTATCCTCATTTGTGGACAGTGTGACTCTGTAATTAAGAGGTACTGATGACTCTGCCAGGTAACTCTTGGAGCTGAAAAACACTTTTAGCAAAGTGTCAGGATACAAACTTAAGAGACAAAATCCGTAGCTTTTCTATATCCTAATACAAACAAATTGAGATAGCGCTCAGGGAAACAGGCCTACTCAAAACTGCCTCCACAAACAAAACCCTAACAAACTGAACACCCAGTAATAAACATAATAAAGGAAAAATACCTTTAAAACAAAGAAGAAAGAAACTGAAGAAGACACTTGAATGTGTCTTCCTCATGTTCATGAACTGGAAGAATGAATATTCTGAAAATGATCATCTTATCAAAAACACTGTACAGATTCAATGTTATCCCAATCAAAATGCCGTTTCCATCCTTCATATAAATAGAAAAAGAAATCTTAAAATTCATTTGGAAGCACAGAAGACCTTGGATAGCCTAAACAATCCTAAACAATAACAAAAAAATAATGCCCAATTTCTTGTTTGTACTGCAGAGCCATTACTATTTGAAACCAATTGTCAAAGAATAAATTAAATTAAAAAAAAAACACCAATGAATCTTTCTTAAATTGTTCCAAAAATTGTAAAGGAAGAAATTCTTTTTATTGTATGAGGCCAGCATTACCCTGATACCAAAACTAGACAAGATTGTATGAAAGAGAACCATAGAACAATGTCTTTAAAAAAAAATTTATTCTGTGTATCTTTTACATCATGTATCTTGGTCCCATTCATTTCCCTGTCCCTTCTCATCTACCTTCCACCCCTGCACACCACCCAAATAAAACAAATTTAAGAGAAAAAAAAGGAAAGGAAAAAAACTTAAAAATCTCGTCATGGAAGTTGCAGTGTGACACTGTGAATCACACCAAGTACCCCTTTGTCCTTATATCTTTACTTGCAAGTGTGCAGAGTCATTAGTCTGGTTCAAAGTCTCTGGTTTCTACTACCCTATTAATGCTGGGCCCTCGTTTGGGCTCCTCCTGGATATCCTGTTGTTGCCCTGTGTTGTGGAGATCCTGCAGCTTTAGGTCTGTGGGTCAGGCCCCTTCACATGTTCCAGCAGTTCATAGATGGTGTGGATGATGGAGTGGACCAACTCATATCCTTGGGTCTGGACCTGGGCTGCTGTAGGGTTGGTCCACCAGATGTGAAATGGGGACATCTCTCCCATGTTTACAGCTTTGGGGCTGACTCACTCACGCTTGCACTAACAGGGTTGGCTCTCCCACTCTTATGATCACAGGGCCAAGAGCAATGTCTTTTATAAACATTGATACAAAAGCTCTTTACAACATAACAGCAAATCAAATTCAGTAACATATTAAAAGGATCATACAAAGTGACCACGTAGGGGTTAACTATGGAATTGGAGAATACTATTTCTGTCTGCTTGCTTATTTTGACAAAGGTAGAATACATCCAGAATTCATATGAATATAAAGGACTTTGAATAGCTAATGCAGTGTTAAAACAAGAAAGAAAATGACTATCTCAAACTTTTTATTTCAAAATTTACTACAAAGCCATCATAACCCAAAGAAAATGAACTTAATGGACCAATATTTTTGCTTCTCATTTCCAGAGCTTTTTATTATAAGTTCTTCTAATTAACTGGGTTTTGTCATCAAGTAACATTTTTTGGACTAGTATTCCTTTCTTGTGTGGCCAAGAATATTTGCTATCATTTGACATGCTTTGTACTTTTCTGTGCGGTGTTAAGACTCAAATCCAGGATCTCCCACAAACTAGGCAAGTGCTCTACCACTGAGATTTACTACTTTAAACACAGACAAACCATGGAAGATGGAAGAATCTGGTGGTGACACTATGGAGATTCAACCATAATGAAAATAGCAATATAGTTTAACTTAGATAAATGATAAATCTATTTTTTTGGACAGCCAGAACAAAATAGCATAGACTGGTTTAAAAAATGGTAGAAATTTGTATTCTCAAAGTTTTAGTCTTGAAGTTCAAAAATCAATGTAGTTAGATCCAGTGTCTCTGATTTGCTTGCACACGACCATCTGTGTTTCATCATCACACAATCTTTTCATGTGCAAGCATCACTGGTGTCTTTGTGAGTCCAAATTTCCTCTTGTAAAGACACAAGCCAATTTGGATTAAGACCCACACTAAAGACCTCCTTTTAAGTTAACCATTTCTTCAAAGGCCCTGTCTCTAAATATAGTCACACCCTAAGGTACTGGAGTTGGCACTTAACAATGGAAATTGTGAGGCACACAGTTAAGCTTATGACTAATTGCAAGATGATAGAGTATGGGAGGATCCTATCAACTAAGAGTTTAAGAGAGCTCAGGAATAATGTAATGTGGACATTGTGTGGACAATTATTTGAAAACACTGAACAGTATGAGACAATCGTTGAAATGTGAATGACTGAATATTCCATGAAATTAAGGAAATACCAGGCTGGAGGTGTAGCCCTTGTCTGATATACATGAGACACCAGTTCACCGACCTTCTTTGTTGTTTAAATGTGGTACTAGTGTTACTAGACCTTTTAGGGTACAGTTGCTGCTGCTCTTGCTCAATGGACCAATTAAAGAGACAAGTAATAGGAAAAGCAGACACAGAGTTACTCAAGGTGGCCACACTGGGAAGAGAACAAAATAAAGATGCCCAGTGCCATCCCTCCTAATTCCATCTTTGAAGCCCTGACCTGAGGTCTAGTTTAAGTGGAGGGCAATGGGTGTGGATACGTAATCAGTCTTGGTCAAGGTGCAATCCTGCCTATCATTGACCCATCACTGTCTTGGCTCCTGGTTTCCGGTTTGTCCGGAAAGTTGTTTGTACTGTGTGAGTTCCCTTTTCTAAGACACAGGATTCTCCTTTGGCTAGCACCAGGGCCTAACTCTTTCCTTTCCCAGCATGAGACTCCTGGGGAAAGCTCCAGGGCCTTGCAGTCTGACAGCCAGAGAGGGTGTTTTAATTGCTTTTCTGTGATAAAATGCCATGACCAAAGGTATCTTAGAGAAGAGTTCATTTGGGCTTAGAGTTCCAGAGGGACAAGAGTCCATCATGGTGGGAAGTCATAGCAATGGCAGGTGTGGTGGCCTGAGCAGGAGGTTGAGAGATCACATACTATCCACAGGCATGAAGCAGAGAGAATGATCTAGAAGTGGCATGAGGCTTTCAGCTCCCAAAGCTGACCTCTAGTGACATACTTCCTCTAGCAATGCCATACATCCCAGAGCTCCCCAAGCAGCACCACTAACTAGGGACCAAGTGTTCAAGTGTTCGAGCTTATGGGAGACATTTCACATTTACATTTCCACAGAAGGGGCACAAGTGTTTCTTTTTAGAATGTCTTCAGTCTTGCCAGGATGATTACATTAGCATTGGGAGTTTGCTTGGAAGATATAGTCATAGATATAGCTGAAATTATTTGTGAATTTCAACTTGGCTCTTTGAAATATGTTTCAAAAACAGTTTATGAGAATGGGGGAATGTAACACGAATTGCTAAATGGTCTGAAAGATCAGAGAAACAGAATGAACCAGCTATGTCCTTACCTCTACGAAATCCTCAGCCTCAAGAGAGCGAGTTCCTGTTTTCCTCACGCCTTATATACGTTTCTGTGTCCTGCCATATTACTTCCTAAGATTAAAGGCATGTGTCCTTCCCAAGCAAAGACGAGATCTTAAGTGCTGGGATTAAAGGTATGTGCTACCACATCTGGCTCTGTTTCCATTGTGGCCTTGAACTCACAGAGACCCAGACCAATCTCTGCCTCCTGAGTGATAGGATTAAGGGTGTGTGCCACCACTGTGTGGCCTCTATGTCTAATTTAGTGGCTGGCTCTGTCCTCTGATCCCCAGACAAGCTTTATTGAGGTACACAATGTATCACCACGGGGGAAGGAAAGGGAGTCTCAGTGAAACAAAGATTGGCCACTAGTTGATGATATACACAAAGCGGTTCTGCATTCTATTCTCTCTGCTCTTGGGGGTTTTCACAATAAGGAGAAATGAAAAGGACAGCAGATACATCGTCAGTGCTCCCCTTCCTCCCTTCTCTTAGCTCTCCCCCATCCGTGTCAACCCTTCTCCTCCCTACAGGTTGCTTTCCCATACTCTTGTTGTTCAGTTTTATTTTCTTTCTTTTTTTTTTTTTTTGTTTGTTTGTTTGTTTTGTTTTGTTTTTCGAGACAGGGTTTCTCTGTGTAGCTTTGCGCCTTTCCTGGAACTTACTTGGTAGCCCAGGCTGGCCTTGAACTCACAGAGATCTGCCTGGCTCTGCCTCCCGAGTGCTGGGATTAAAGGCGTGCGCCACCACCGCCTGGCCAGTTTTATTTTCTATCCCACTGAGTTTAACCAGGGGCATCTGCCTGACCACGGGCACAGAGCCGTCCAGTAGAGCCTGGTGTGTTCACCAGTGCGTACGCATCTGAAGGAAATGGCTGTCCCCCTCAGAATTCTTCAGTAGCCAATGGAGAATTTTTATAGTTTTAACTAACACTCCAAGTTAGTCGACTCTAAGGTGGTGAGCTTGAAGGGCCTTACATTAGCCATTTCAAAGGCAGGAATGAGAGATCATTTCAGTTTGCAGAAGGGTCTTACATTAGCCATTTCAAGGGCAGGAATGAGAGATCATTTCAGTTTGTGGAAGACTCAACCTGGGCCAGCGAGGTGGCTCAGTGGGTAAAGGTGACTGCCACACAGCCTGATAACCTGAGCGCAGCACAGGGTAAGCACGTAGTGCAAGGAGAGAACCAATCCCTGCCAGTCCTCAGCTGACCTTCCCAGGCACACTGTAGCAAGCACACAGCCACGTACACATACAAAAAACAAATGTGATATGAATTTTTTCTTTAAAAAGACTCAACCTGCTTTGAAAGGCTTTTTGTTGTTGTTGTTGTTATGTGTGGCGGGGGGAGAGTCTCACAAAGGAAGAAATAGCAGCCAGCCTAGAGGATCAGAGGTGGCCCAAGTTGTCAGTCCACAAGGTCACATGAACCTCATGAAACCAAAGGGAACTCAATTCTACCAGTGCTTGGAATCTATTTGGGAGCAGCTGATTCAGATAAGAACCTTGAGCAGACAGTCTGGCTGGCTGACACTTCCAGTTGGCTTTATGGTACCCTGAGCAGAGCCTAAACTATTGTGAAATCCTGGTTGCCAGACCCAAAAGATGGTTAAGTGTAGTAAGATAGCAATCTGCTATTTGTAAATAGAAAACAAATACACCTTCCTTCTGTTTCCGTAATCCAAGTCCTGGGTTCAAAGTCTGGGACCCTGTCAAACCTGAAATGTCAGCAATAAACCCTATCACTTAGCCTTCTACCCGAGCTGCCTCAGCCTTCTGGGGACCCTTCATATGAAAACAAACTGCATTCCTTATTCAATTCCCTTGTTCTGTTCCTCTATGGCCTTACCTATGAGCAGAACCATATTATCTCAGGGTTTCTACTACTGTGAATAGAAATGCCAAGGCCAACAACAACTTGGGGGAGGAACGGTTTCATTCAGCTCATCCTTTCTCAGCAAGGTCTATCAGCAAGGAAGTCAGAGCATGAACTCAAGGGAGGATAGGACTGGATGCAGGGCCTGAAGCAAAGGCCATGGAGGAGTGCTGCGTCCTGGCTTATTCTCTATGACTTGCTCAGCCTGCTTCCTTATACCAACCAAGATCACTTGCCCGGGATTGGTGCCACCCACAGTGATCTCCAACCTCAACCATCAATCAAGAAAACGCTCCACATGTTTTCCCACAGACTAATCTGGTGGGAACATTTTCTCAATTGAAACACCCTCTTCCCAAATGACGTTAGCTTGTCAAGTGGACCTAAAACTGGCCAACATGCACATCTTAGAGTTGATTCAATCCTCTCTATCTTCACATCTCTGTGACAGGGAAATCTGTGCTGCTCATTGTCATTTTCATGCCTCTATGCTTACGGAGTACAGTACAACCCTCCCTCCTCCCCCCCCCCCCCCGGGAGGCTCTGTGGTTTTTTTCTATATACTTTACCAGTGTTAAAAGGAGAACTTTTTTTCTCAGCCAGTTTAGTTCTCAGACTATAATGTCTGGTTAAGGAGTCCCTCACTCAAGTGGATGTGGTTAGTCCCCTTCCTGGCATGGATGTCCTCCTAAGAGATTTATGACAGCTTTATTCCCAGGAGGCTTTGCTTTCTGTCAGCTAGGAGAAGCTCCAAAATGGCCTTTCTACCTCAGCTTTATCTTAAATGTTTTCAGTTAAGGTAACCTTCCCCCCAATTCAGCGAGAATAGTGGGTTCCCATGTTTGCAAACCTTTCCAATTTCTTAGGGCCTTGTGATAGGCAGAATTATGCGTTCCCAAGATGTCTGTGTCTTACTCCGCAGACAGTCTGTGTGTTAGCCTACATAGCAAGGGGGGGGGAGTACAGTTACAGGTGAGTTTAAGGCTGTCTATCGCTATAATTGGAAGAGGGCAATAGATAAAGAGGGAGAGCTGTGAAACAGGAGCAGAGGGATGCTATGTTACTGGTTTGAGGATGGAGGAATGAGCCATGAGCAAGGAATACGAGCAACCTCTACAAGCTGGAAATAGTTCTAGGAAGGAACAAACATATTGACAGCTTTATTCTGGTCTGAAAGATTGCTCCACGATGGCCTTATGATTCATAGATAATGTAAGATGATAATGTTGTGTTGCTTTAAGTCACTAGGTTTATGGTCATAGCAGCAACAGAAAACATATTTAGGTCCATTCTAACATTCATTATTTTCCTTTTTTGTCTTGCTGTTGTTTGGGTTTTTTTGTTTGTCTGTTTGTTTTGAGACAAAGTCTTTCTGCATAACCCTGGCTGTCTTGGAACTCACTCTGTAGACCAGGCTGGCCTTGAGCTCAGAGATACTTTGCCTTTCTCTGCCTCCCTAGTGCTGGATTAAAGGGGTGCACCACCACGCCCAGCTATTTTCTTTAGTCCACCATCTTACCATTCAATGGGAAACAAAATGTGTTTTTTCTCTGTTTCCACTGAACAATAATCAACCCAGATTTCTGTGACCTTAAAGCTATATGGGTTCTATCTAGCAACAAGCAAGCCATGAATGCTTCATCAGACATAAGCAAGATTTATTCTAATCAATGCTAGCTCCGACCCTGGCAACACCACCACTCAGATTCCACAGTTTAAGTCTCAGTCTCCTAGATGGATTCTACTTCAGATTCAGTTTGGGAGTCCATATCTTTGAAACTTTTGACCGAGTGGCTAAAAGTCCCCATGACCCCATTCCCAGGTTCCGTTAATTTGTTACAGTGGCTAAGCCGAGTTGAGGAAATGAATATCTTAAAGGTTACACATGCACATCCAAATGAAGAGATATGTATCAAGTGGTATCTGGAAGGATCTCAGGCACAGGGGCTTCTGTCCCTGTGGAGCTGGGGTGCACCACTCATTCAGCACACCGATGAGTTCTCTATGTGATCGACTGTCCTGAAGCTCTTTGGACCATGCCATCTTGCATTTCCGTGGAGACTTCACTGCACTTCAGGCTCAACTGAAGTGTGAACGATTGTGCGGAAATGTGACTGGGCCAAAAGGGCATGACTCAAAGCTAGCAGTCTAAGATGAGGAGACCAAGCAAGGCCCAAATACCCAGCCTTCTGGGTGCCTTTGTAGCTTGGCATGAGATGGGATTATTTTTGAATTTTTTTGTGTTTTAGTTCTAGGGGTGTAGATTAATGGGAGAGTATGTTTGTCTAGCATGCATGAGATCCCAGGTCTTATCTCCAGTACCACAAAACGAAATGAAACCAACGCAAGAAGCCACGTTCCCTATTTATTATTCCTTTTTAGAGCCTACAACAGATGCTGGCAAAGACATGCACCAAATATGTAATTACTGAAGAAAAGGGGATTTTTCTTTTGCACACTAGCTGACAAGACATCAGAAAAAAATAAGGTTAGAATTTCTAATAATTAGCACTGTGGGTGTGAAAGGGAGCAGGGGTGTGTGTGTGTGTGTAAGAGGGAGACAGGCAGAAACAGTGTTGTCTAAGGACTACTTCTGAAGCCTAAAGTACACTAGCATTACTCTTAAAAAGGAGCCAGACACCATGGATGAAAAGCAGACCACCACACTTTCGGGCAGATGCTTCAACTTCAGGGAAAAGTCTTAGTTACCACCCAATCATTTCAACTTTCTCTTTTCCCTAGTGAAAACACTTGCCTTGGACCAACAGCTGGCTGGCTCAGCAGCTCTTACTACCAAAGCCTAATAACCCGAATTCAATTCCCTGGACCCACACGGTGGAAGGAAAGAATTGACTCCTGTTAGTTGTCCTCTGACCCTCTCTATGTGCGTTGTGGCACATGTGTATGTACACACACACACACACACACACACACACATACACACGCACACACATACTCACACACACAATTTAATTGAAAAAAAAGAACAGAAAAAGGAAATTCCACATATTGCTAGCTGCGAATGTGGCTCAGCTGGTAGAGGGCCTGCTCCCAAGCACAGGACCCTGAGTTCTATTGCCAGTGCCACATAAAACTGGGTGTGGTGCATGTCTATAATCTCAACACTTGGAAGGTGGAGGTAAACAATCAGAAGTTCAAAATAATCCTTTACCTATATAGCAGGTTTGAGGCCAGCCTGGGCTATGTCAGACCTGTCTCAAAAATAAAATAAAAAAAAATTGTCCTAAAACATAAGGACTTAAATTTTATCTTCATCGTGGAAGCAGCCCTCCATGGAGGCAGACATCCATGGAAGCAGAGAACTGATCCCTAAACATTGTCCTCTGACCTCCTTACAAGTACCCACCTGCCCTCATATCATGCAGTATAAGAGAATTAAACTAGAAAACAAAATACCACTTAACTCTAGGAAGAGACAACCTGACTCATTTCCCTCCTGCCATAGTTTACGGATAGCCAGCCAGGTGCTGTAGCAGACATATGTGGTCTCAGCTACACAGGAGGCCGAGGGAATAGCACAGTGACAGTAACACTGGTGTGTTAAGGCCCTGGATCAGCATCTCTCTCTCTCTCTCTCTCTCTCTCTCTCTCTCTCTCTCTCTCTCTCTCTCTCTCTCTGTCTCTCTCTCTCTGTATGTCTCTGTCTCTCTCTCTCTGTATGTCTCTGTCTCTCTGCTTCTGTCTGTCTCTGTCTGTCTCTTTCACTGTCTCTCTCTCTGTGTCTCTCTGTCTCTTTCTGTTTCTCTCTGTTTCTCTATCCCTCTCTCTCTCACACACAAACATACATACACAGTTTTTTTTTCCCTCATTTGATTTCTATTCTGTTTTCTAAGCATGTTAATCACTTTTCTGATAGTATAACAATATACTTAGGGTAATCAACTTATAAGGAACAAAGGCTCCTGGTGTTAGAGTTTCCAATCCAAGATTGCTTGGTCTCAGTACCTTTTGCTCTGTCCTGAGATGGTACATCATTATGGAAGGGTGTGGTAGAGGAGGGTGTTTTCCTTATGGCATCTGTAAATCAAAGAAACAGGAAGAGCCTAGGTCCCCATAGCCTCTTTAAAGACATGACTTGATAGTCTAAGTGCATTCTGATAGGTCACACATCTTAAAGTTTCCACCTTCCCTTGACAGAACCAAACTGAGGGCCAAGCCTTTAACACGTGGGCCACATTCCTGATCCCACATGGTAGCCCAAAGGGAAGTGATATCGCTCTGCTTTTCTTTTTTATAGCTTGACCTCTTGGCCTGCTCACATGTTCTGGCATATCTGACAAACCAAAGAAATATGTTCTGTGAGTCCCAGGATAGCTTCTAGATATACATCCCTCCGCCCCCACCCACTCTCCTCCCTCCCCCCTCATCCCCCTTTAACAATGAAACTTTGGGGAGGACTTTTAAATCACCTCCACTGAGACCTGACTCAAAAAAAAAAAATTTGTCATCACTTAGACCATTATAGAAAACTTTTACCAAGTACATCAGGAGTCTCTGGTAGCTATAAATAAAATCATGGGAGCAATATTGTGCATAGAACTGGTCTTTCTGTATTTTATTTTATGGTTTTTTTTTTTTTTTTTTTTTTTTGATTTTTTTTTTTTTTGATTTTTCGAGACAGGGTTTCGCTGTGTAGCTTTGCGCCTTTCCTGGGACTCACTTGGTAGTCCAGGCTGGCCTCGAACTCACAGAGATCCGCCTGGCTCTGCCTCCCGAGTGCTGGGATTAAAGGCGTGTGCCACCACCGCCCAGCTTATTTTATGTTTTTTAAGTTGGAGTGATACTGAAGAGAAACATACTTGCCTACAGAATTAATGTCAACCCAAATGCTCTCAGTCCTGTGAGAAGCCCTGTTGGAAACCTGGATCCTTGGAAGTCTAGCACAGGCACCACCACTCCCTTTGGAACATATGAGTAGCATCATGTTGAAATCCTCTGAAACAGCGTGTGGCTGATGGACTGTATCCTCCTGGCAGCATGGTGACATCCTCCGAAGTGCTTGCTGGTCTGTAGCCCCTTTTACCAAGAGCTTGGTCAGTGCTGGATATTTTCCTTGTGATGTAGGCAGCAGGTGCTCTCCTTGCCTCACCAGGGCTGAGATCACCTGTAACAAGAATTTCTCAGTTTACGATCTGAAGACCAGCATGTAGATGAAAAGTGAAAAATATGATGCACCTGAGGACATGCTAAAAAAAGAGATGACTATCTTTCTAAAGATGTAATGATATACTCCAAAGCCCCTCGGTCAATGTGACTGCTTTCATACTTGCTGGGCAGCTCAGCGGCCCTCTTTACAAGTAGGTTGGTCAGCATTTGGTAATATTCTTTTGATGTAGATAACAGGTGCTTCCCTTGCCTAATACTCGGTCCTTTGTTTTCTGAGTTAGGCTCCTTTCTGAGTTCTGACTCAGAAAACTAACTTTATCCCTTCCCTGCTCTTTCAAAAATAGTTTAGATTTAACTCTTACTTTATGTGTTTGAATGTTTTGCCTGCATGTATGTATGTATGTATGTATGTATGAATGTATGTGTACCAGGTGCATGTCTGGTGCCCTGAGAGTTCAGAAGAGGATGTCAGGTCCCTTGGCGTTATGGATGGCTGTTAGTCACCAAACCCAGATCTTCTGTAAGAGCAACAAGTGCTCTCAACCACTGAGCCATCTCTCCAGCCCCTCTCTTCCCCACTCTTTCCATCTCTTATACCCTGGACCTAGAGGACATGTTAAGTCTGCTTATTAATAGAGACAGAGCCTGGGCCGCCCAGACTTGAAAGAAACAAGAGTGAAAAGGAGAGAAAGGAAATTTATTCAATGTGTCCACATAGGAAAGATAAAGAAAAAAACTGTGATCTGCCTCCCAAGTTCCATCTTTGGGGTCTTAACACGAAGATTAGATGTGAGTGGAAGGGGGAAAGGTAAGTAAAACTTAGTAGTCCTGGTCAAGTGTAGTCCTGCCCGTCACTGGTCCATCACTGTCTGGGATCTCATAGGGAGAACTATGGGCAGTCTCCTCAGGGTTCAGCCTTTTCCTACTCCCAGAATGAGATTCCTGAAGAAATTCCAATGTCTTGGGGACCATTGTTTCAACAGTCTGACAGTCAAAGGGAGTGTCACTAGAATATCTTCATTCCTGCCAGGATAGTCACATGCTTGCCCTGACATCGGGGCCAACACTCACTGTCTCTGAGTTCTTTCTCTCCCCCATGCAGGGATATGTAGGTGTCCAACACAGAGCCTGGCTGTTTACTTCTACTTCCAAACAGCAGACTGTTTCCACCTCTCTCCTGATAGGTGCAGAGCTCTCCATCTTGCCTGGACTGTCATTTCCTCTAACTCCACTGATGTCATCCTTGAGTTCCCTCCTGGGGCCATTTTTAAATTATTTTATTAACAAGACCAAGACACAAAAAGGTGACCCCGTACCCCAGTGACCAAAAACAAACAAACAAACAAACAAACAAACAAAAAACTGTAGTGTGTGTACCCAGCCATAGTAGTTATTCATTTCCAAAGGACAGCAACCCTCACACTATCAGGGATGAAGTTTATACAAACTTGTTTCTTAATGAGAACTACAATTTTTCCTGTTTAAAATATTTTACTGCTAATATGACCCTTGTAGAAATCAATCGTGCATTTCTTTTCCTCAAATAAAAATTTTAAAAGTTTCTGAGAATAATTGAAGGGGAGGCAGAGAGATGACTCAGCAGTTAAGAATGCATACCGTTCTTGCAGAAGACATGAGATCAATTCCTAGCACCCGTGGAAGGTTCAAAACCAGCTTCAGGGGCATCAGCTTCTGGAACTCCTTAGGCGTTGGAGGGAGGCATGTACCTCCCCATCCCCAGTTTGGGATGTATAGTGTGAGCACAAAACAACACAGTGATTAAACAAACAAACAAACAAACAAACAGGACAGAAAAGAAACACTGCACCTGTATCCTTTAGGGCCTGAGATTAGGGGTGCAGTGTGGGGAACTCCTGCTTTGCTACTGACCCGAGATGAGACTGTTGTTTGGTAGCTCGTCAGCATTGCCAGGCTTGGAGGCCGTTGAAGTCCTGGTTGACTTTGAACCTGCCTCCTCCCATTTCCTTGGGTAAGCTAGAAAAGTTAACATGAGCGTTGTCACCTTGGAATTTAAGATAGCGTATGAAAAGGTGAGGCTTCTTGGTTTGTTGAGGCCTATTGAGGCAAAGCTATTTCTTCTTGGTCAAAAGAATGGGGCCTTGGGTGAAGAAATTCTGATCTGCTCCAAAGATTAGATCATTACATACTACTATCTCCTCCCGTAAGAGTTAATCCAGGTGGGCTGATCAACCATCCCTCTACTTAACCTAAGCTCTGCCAAGTAGACAGGAGGAATAACTGCTCCCTTAAGGAGACAATGTACACCAATAGCTTCTCCTGGGGTCTCTTCGTGGACTCCAGCCCAGCCACACAATGCCAAGCCTCAGCTGCTCTCCGTGAGCAGAAGTGCCTCTCTTCATCAGTACAGTCCCTTACAGAGCTTCTTTCTTGTAAATATTGTTGAACTTTACCCCTTTCTTCATTCTTTTTCTTTCAGACACTGGCAAAGTCCAAGAATGCCTTTCCAGACACCTTGGGTCTCACTCCATCCCCTCCTTCCACAAGTGTGGCTGCTCGGTAACTGCCACAGAAAAAGGGATGGCTTTTCTCTCCCTCCTAGCCACAGATGCCACGGTTTCAGCTTGCCTAACCCATTTGTTTTAATTGTCATATTCCTTGAACTTCCTTGAGTTTTGTTTTAATTTATTTCTAAACCAAGGAAACTAAGAACCCAAAAGGGACCTACGATTTTCTTCGTAGCACCCTTAGTAGTTATCCTGGCTAGATAGAGTCATGGATTGTTGTGAAGTTCAAAGAGTCTGTTTGGGCCATTTGCTATTTTGAATTAAGAATCTAGCTGGGCAGTGGTGGCGTACGCCTTTAATCCCAGCACTCGGGAGGCAGAGCCAGGCGGATCTCTGTGAGTTCGAAGCCAGCCTGGGCTACCAAGTGAGTTCCAGGAAAGGCGCAAAGCTACACGGAGAAACCCTGTCTCGAAAAACCAAAAAAAAAAAAAAAAAAAAAAGAATCTATGGTTCTTAATTTTTAAGCTGCGGTTGAAAAATCAACTAAAATTAACAAGAACCACTGAATGAAACCTTTGCTTTGCTGAGACAATGGACGCTTGCTGGTTAGCTAGAGCTAAGAAATTAGTGGTGATTAAGAAGAGGCCAGCATCACTGAGGTAAAAATCTACTGGGAAGTGTTTCAGCACCCCGGAGCATGGAAGCTGTCTTCCGGAGGCAGCCAAGGTTGTACCCAGTGCTGACAGCAGAACTTGGTACTCTAAGTTACCAGGTGGTCCTGGTTTTGAAGGCATGAAAGGCTCCTGGAGAGCAGCTGAGGCTTGACACCGTTTGGCTGGGCTGGAGTCCGGAAAGAGAACCCGGGAGAAGCTACTGGTGAAAGTCCAGTTGCAACAGAAACCCCCAGCATTTTGGAGATACCACCACCGTGGGACCACTGGGAAGGACAGCAGCAGCCCTAGAATGGAGAAGACCTGAGGTTACGAGACAAGCTGTGTGTGCTGTGGCAAGCCCTTTGGACAAATCCAGAGGACCATGCGTGATTCTCACATGAATCCCAGAAGTCTGGCACTGAGCTTGACATGGTTGGACTTTGGTTTTGTTTTGATCTGATTGTGACTGTTGCCTGGTTCTTTCTTCTTGGAGTAAGAAAGGGCCGAACTTATTTTGTCTTTATAGGAGTCCACAGTTAAGAGACCTTGGATTAAAAAAGAAGCAGTTTTTAACTTGTTTGAATTTGTAAATTCCGACTTTTAAGTTTGTAATATGTTTTATATTGTCACATATTAATATGAGATCTTGGGGATACAAAAAAGAAAAGAGTGTTGTTAAATAGTATTTTATTGGTGTGTCAAGTTCACAATGATTCAGCTGGGCTTTTTTTTTTTTTTTTTTGTCAACTTGACAGAGCTACATTCATCTGAGAAGACCTTAATCTCAGTTGGGAAAAAGCCTCCACAAGATCTGGCTGTACTGTGTTGACTACCCAAGGGAGGCCTTACCCTCTTTGAGGAGGGGATGGGGATGGGATGGGGGTAGGTGGTGGGGGGAGGAGCAGGAGAAGGGGAGGGAGGGAGAACAGGGGTTGGTACGTAAAAAGAAAGAAAAAAATTTCAATAAAAAATTATATATATATATACACAACGATCTGGCTGTAGGCAAGCCTGTAGGACTTTTTTTTTTTTTTTTTAAATTAGTGATTGATCTCGGAGGGCCCAGCCCATTGCAGATAGGGCCATCCCTGGGCTGGTAGTCCTGGGTTCTAAAAAAAAACAAAAAACAAAAAACAAAAAACAAACAAATTGAGCAAGTCAGTAAGCAGCAACCCTCCATGGCCTCTGCATCAGCTCCTGCCTCCAGGTTCCTGCTCTGTTTGAGTTCTTGTCCTGATTGCTTTCAATTATTGACTTTGGTGTGGAAGCTAAGCAAAACACTTTTCTCCCCAAGATGCTTTTGGTCATGGTGTTTCATCACAGCAATGGAAACCCTAAGACTGAAGCTTAGCTGGTGCTTCTTTTCAGGATTACCTGGATGTAGAAAGTTTCACCATCATGAGAGATGAATTTGGTGTCTTCCAGTTTATATGTCTTTTTTTTCCTAAGGCATTGACCCACCCCATTCTAGTGTTCGGTACATCCACCTAAGAGAAGCCCCTAACTTCTAGCACAGGATCCTTCCGCTCTTGCCAGTTGCCTGATAAAGTCCCCAAACAAGAAAGGAATCCAGCCCCTTCCTCTCCTCAGGAGGCCATCCATCTACCCCATCTCCATAAATGCCCGGAAAGTCCACCCCAAGTCCAGCCCGCCACAATTGCAATATAGTAATTTGCCTAAAATTGCATCCTCAGTATCTTGTGGTTCCTCGAAAATCACAAAGGTGAAGGAAGTAGGAGTATATTTTCATTCGAGGCCTCTGACCTCAGGGCAGCGGCTCGCCTCCGCCATGACCCGGGCTCTCCGCCTCAGTGGCGCAGGAAGCCCCCCGCCCACGTGTGTCCAGCGGCTCCTGGGACGACCGGCTTCACCTGCCCGCGATCGGCCGGGCGGTGCAAGCTGACGTCACTGCGGCGGAGCCTCGGGCGCCGGTGGAAGGCGAGCAGACGCTCTGGGCGGCCGTGTGCAAGTCGGCGTGCGAGCGGGCGGGCGTGCGAGCGGGTCTGGGCGGCGGAGCTGCAGCTCCGCCCGGGACAGCGAGGTGAGCGGCGGCCAGGGAAGCCCCGTGAGTGTGCTAGGCGCCGTGCGGGCGGGCGAGGGGACCGTGCGGTGTGTTTCTGAAAGTGAGTAGGGCTTGATACGAACGGAGTAGTTCAGTCATTTCTCCAGAAACTTGTGCTGTGCGGTGATAGCGGGTCTGCGGTCCAGGGCGGGAGGCTAAAGTCCAACCCCTATTTGCTCCGAATGTTTGGAGACGGTAATTGCTCTTGGATGGATGGGTTAAACTTGCAGAGCGAGAGTCTCAGTAGGTACTACAAGTGGAGGAGAAGTTTTCCAGGGGACTGAACAGTCTGTTCTTAACCCCACCCCCGGGGCCTAAAGTTTGTCAGTTTTAGGTGTCTTGTTACTGGGCTCCCTTTCGAATGTTTCTGGGAATAGTTGAGTCTTTTATTGTTATTATTATTATTATTATTATTATTTGCCTTTGCTTTACATTTTGCTCTTTGGCAATTTCATATGTGGATGTAATGCATTCCGATTACTCTTTTCAATTGTCTCCTTTTCTTCTTGTGTTTTCAGAGTAGGGGTCTTTCTGTGATTTCCCCGGGTTGGCTGGGAAATAATTCTCCTGCCTCAGCCATTCCAGCACTGGGACTATTACAGGGCACCATCACACCACACTCTTGATTTTTAATAATTAACTTTAAAAAATTAACCAACTTATTGCAGTAGTTACGGAAATAATACTGGAAGTTTCTGTGGATAGTTAAAGTCTTCTATTATTTTCGTCTTTGCTTTTCAGTTATTCACCATTTGCTGGGAAGCTGAGAGAATATCAGATTTTGAGCTCATAGTTAATTTACTTATGAAGACAAAAGAAATATTTAGGGAATGATATTCAATGGTGGTAGTATACTAGTTGTTTAAAATAGAAATGAAATCGTCAGTGATGGCACTCACCTTTAGGCAGAGGCTGGTGGATCTCTACGAGTTCGAGGCCAACCTGGTCTACAAAGTGAGTTCCAGGACAGCCAGGGCTGTTACACAGAGAAAGCCTGTCTAGAAAAAAACAAAAACAAACAAACAAACAAACAAAACCCCAAAAATAAATAAATAAAATAGAGATGAGTGGTTAGGGATAGACCAAAATTATTTCTCCTGCTCCAGTGATGATTAATCTTAATGAGTATGGTAATTTTCTCAGGAAGAGCAAAGGTAACCCTGGTGAGATTAGACCCTATGGAACATGGGTTGATCCTCTGGATTTGTGACCATTGAGCCTGGGGATATGGCTAGAAATTAGTTTTAGTAGCACCAGGTAATTTAAAGTGTCCTATATCTTCAAGTAACCCTGCAGGTTAAAAATTAAGTTTGAGGAAAGCAACAACCTTTGTGACTTCTCTCTTGAAGGCACTCTAGGTGAATGTCTTACGAAGAAAGAGGAAGGCTCCCCGAGGGCTCTGTGAACCTAACTGTCCTTAAGGGCATCTGTCCTGGTGCCTGGGCCACCGTGATTAGACCACAGGCTGGAGAAAAGAAGGGATAGAAAGAAAGGGACGACAGAGTTATTTTAAAGGAAGAAGAAAATATTTCACTTTGCATGCACCGTTCCATTCAGTTGACTTAAAATCTTCGTATCCTTGGACTAACTACAAGGAGTGGACTTCAATGTGCCCTAGAGGGCTTCCTACATGCAAGTGTGTTGCACAGCCAGCCACTCTCAGGCTTGCACTCAAGCTGCTGGGTCGGCATTTTAATCGCACAGTTATAGGAAAGGAGAAAAAGACTGCTGAATTTTTATCAGTGTCCACCATGCCTGTCTGTCTCTCCTTATCTTACTGTTTCCCCTCCCGTTCTTTCCCTCCATCCTCCCCACCCCCACCCTCACCTAACTGTGTTGGGGGCGGGCAGAGGAGAACCTCACATGTCCTTTTTCAGGCCATCATCTTATTTTTTGAGAGGGTCTCACGCTAGTCCGGAGCTCACCAAGTAGGCTTGGCTGGCCTATCAGCTGTCTCTGTCCAGTGCTCCCTCACCAGCACTGGCATTACAAGGCAGGTCCGAATATTTACAAGTACTCTACTAACTGAGCTCTCTCCTCCATCCAGGAATGTGTATTTTCTATATATCCTGCAAGTCCTTCGTAGCTCACTATCAAGGCATGCAGGGAGGAGAAGAGACTGTTGATGGGGAGACATAGACCGAGTTTGGGTCTGTAAACAGTGCCAATCCTTTTCTACCATTAAATAAGTCACTTCATATCTGTATGGCAATTTCTTCTTGAGACCAGGGAACACAGGAGTTAGGATGATCCATATTTTATTGAAGGAACCCTGCATGGGTTCCTGGATGGGTCATTTGAAGTTCCAGGAAAGTAGTACGTTGGGCTGTGGACATTTAGTATTTTTGTCTGACTTGTCACTAGAAATGCTAAATGAGTTAGTTGTTTAAGCTTTTGTACTATGTAAGTATTAAACACGTGGAGTTGCGCACAACCTGGAAAAAGGTTAAAGTGCTGGGGACCCAGTTCTAGCAGATCAGTGGCTCACATCCTCTCTTGCCAAGCTAAGTTTATAGTTGTGAGGCTCAAAGAAGACAACATGATGTTTATATCTGTAAATAACAGTGTATAAAATACTATATTAAATATAATTTAAAATTGCAATCACTATGAAACTGTTGAGATAGCTTTTATACTAATTAAAATCTGCTGTATCATATACACCATGTCTTAGTTCACACTATTCACATTTCAAGTCACATATAGCTCAAGTCACATATAGCTCGTGGGTTCTATTTTAGATAACACAGCTCTAGGGACATTAAATTGGTACCCTGATAGAAGTTAATTTAGGTTGAATTTTTACCTTAAAATTTACTTGTGGTTGCAGCCTCTTGCTTTTAATAACTAAAAGTTTGTTTCTAAAAATTTTTATTAATAAACACAAAGAATACAATTACAGAAAGAGTAGAAACTGGGGGAGTAAGATATCCCTATTATTTCAGCGTGCACCTACGGTGGTAGGAAGTCTAAGAGACCCTGCTCTTTGTTTTGCCAACGTGTGATCTGAGTTAGATTCATAGTCTCTCTGCCCCTTTCATTCTGTTCCACACATGGAGATGATGTTACTGTGGTAGAAAAATATATTTGATCTTTGCTTCATCCCAGTCAGAGACCTCCCTGAATCCTTAGCATCTTCGGAGATTTCATGTCTTTTGTTATGCTTAATGAGGTTAGGTCCCAGGATTCATCATCGGGTTGCACCTCCACCCCAACCCCAGCCAGAGTGGCTAGTTCATTCACATTACAGTTTAAATGAGTGAGCTGGCCTAGGGTGGGGCTCCTGGGTAGTCTTAGGATGGACTTGACCTCAGAAAGGGCTAGTGATGAGAGAGTTAAGACTTTTAGCTCCACCTGTGAACCTCTGGAAAGGGAGGAAGGGGGCTGGTGGTTCAGGTCTATAAAACTTCTTAAGCAGTAATATCTGGACAGGAAGATTGACTTGCCTGGGCCATCTCTCAGCTCCACAGGATAAAAGCTGAAGACCCTGACTGACGTCTCTGAGAGTAGGTATTTTTCTTGTCATTCCTCTGTGTCCTTTATGACATCTATCCTTTTGTTTTATTTTGTGCTTTTTGAGACAGGGTCTCACTATCTAGCTGTTGTGGGCCTGGAACTTGCTCTATGTAGACCAGGCTGGCCTTGAACTTTTAGTTATTTCCCCTTCCTCTGCCTCCCAACTGCTGGGTTTGTAGGTAAATGCTACCATGCTCTGCTATCAGTATCTTGATACTCTGTTAAACTTAAGTAGTGTCTCCCTGCATTCCGTAAAGTTATCTATGTTTATTCAACCCAAGAGAGGCTATGGGAAGCGTGATTATAACCAGTCATTTAGAAGTACAGGTGACAACCTATTACTTGGATGGATGTCTGAAATATGGGCCGTCTAATGGGACTGAGCCCTTAGCTGATGACAGAGTAATTAGAGATAGAATACAATTGAATTATTGGATATCAAAGCTGGTGTTTTCTGGAAGGTTACTGGTGTGTGTGCCTGTCTGTAATTCAGTTACAGGAATGTTCATTTTTATGAGAGTGTAGTAGAAGAGAAACTATATATTTTATATATCCAATATCCAATATACCACCTATGATAAATACTTCAAGTAAAATGTGTACTTCAGCAATTATAAAGCAACAGATTACTTTTAGTTAAGAACTAGTAGCATAATTTGTCATGACTAAACCTAGTAGTATAGTTTAGTTCACACCAGCCTACTCATTCACCTCCACCCTCAAATCTAAGCTAGAAGTAGAATTTATTTGGCATGTGTGGTACTGATTTACACAGCAAATAAGTGGCCACCTTAGGCTGTGGATCCATTCCAGGACAGACCTTTTTTGGCTACTTAGTTAATTTCCCTAAATCTACAAACAAGCCATTATGTCTTGAGTTCCAGGTATAGATATAGATCTCCTTTCCCCCAGGAAGGTGTACAGAATCTTGCTTCAGAATTTCACCTGTGGAAGCAGAATAATTATCCCCCAGTGTCAAAAATACTTACCCTTAATAACTGGTTTACTCTGAGGTTATTCAAATGGCTTTTAACAACAACAACAAAAACAGTTGCCACCCTTTCCTTAATTCTTTTACTCTAAAAGTGAAAAGATGCAATAAACTGCCAGGATTTGCTCCCCCTTTATATGTCAAAGGCATTCCCTGTAGCTTGGCTCCAGGAGGGGCTCATGACTGACACTTCATCTCAACTTCACTACTCAAATGTAATGTTTCAAGAAATGTTTTTGTATTTTTTTTTATAAAACAGTACATTGCAAAAATACAGCCTTGACTGAGTTGTACAAATTTAAATTTAAAATATCTTCAAGATCAAAGATTATGCTTTCAAGAAAAAAAAAGATTATGCTTTCCATATAAACATTGAGGAATGTTGTTTATTTTCTTATTTGTCTTAATTTTGAAGCGTATGTTGACTTACTAAAAAGTTGCAAGACAACGCAACAGTCTAGTCCAGAGTAGTCTGATAACTTGCGTAACTCTAACAGAGCTGATGGAACTAATCATCTAATGTTAGTACAGTAATATAGTACTGGTCACTGGGTACTCCACTTCACTTTCTCTTGTCTTTCCATTGTTTTGATCTAGGTTCATCTGAATTTGCCACATCATAGTTGGCTGCTATATATTTAGTTTCTTCCAATGTATTTAACACTTCCAGTATACAAAACAAGCCTTATTTTACTCCTGATCTTGACACTAGAGAAGCCATTAGTCCATTCATATGTACGTTGCACTGCCTTTGTATTTGATACCTTCTCAGGACTAGATTGATACTCTGGTTTTTTGGGGGAGGACAATGTCACAAAAGTGAAGTTCCTGGCTAAGTGCATCCCGTCAGTATACCAGGGTATGAGAGGCTGATACGTCTTCTCACTGATGGTAATCCCCTTGATGAAGGATTTCGCTTTTCTCTCTGTAAATAAGGTGTATCTTGGGAGAGACACACTTGAACTGTGTATATCCTCTTTCTTCTTAAACAACTGTTCAGCGATTTTGGCACACAGTTGCAGAACATGTTGCACGTTGTAGTTGTTTTACTGATATGTTTTAAAAGGAGTTTTACCCCTGTGTCTCCAATTTTTTTTTCTCCAAGGAGCAGCTCAGTGTACCTTTCCTTTACTTATTAACTCTTTGGGTCAGTACTGGCTCAGGGAATTTTATTTTGTATGTTGGGCCATAATCCAATGTTTTCCCTGTTTGATTTGCTGCTCAGATTGTCCCAGTTTTTGATGCCAGGTTTGACGTTATGCTGTTTTTATATATTCACCTCTCCCGTCACTTTTGGAAGTATTTCCTTTGCCTCTGGTATCGCACTAATTTATAGGCTCGTTGTCATGTCTCAAACCTGGCGCTCTGATTATGTTTATTTAGAATGATGTTAAAAACCGAGTTTGTTGTTGGTACCAAGTGTCCTCTTGAGTCTCTGTTTGATGTTGTGAATAGAATCCAGGACCCTGTGCCTCTGTGCATGCTAGTAGGTGCCCTCCCTTATGTGATCTCCACACAGACTACTACTAGATAAGACCTGATCATAGTCGTCAGTTTGGATTCTTTCTTGAGAATCCATGAGGGAAATTCTGAGAAGGAAATAAAACTGGCAGGATTTAGGAGTTTAAGTGAATGCCCAGTTTTTAAATTAAATATTGACCTAATAAGTATTATAAAATATATAGTCCACATATAAATTTTATAATATTTAAGTATTATAAAATAATTAGCTTCTGCTTATTATTCTGAGAAGGAACCAGGAGTATTTTGTTAGCTATGTAGCTTCATTAAGTCACATACCGAATAATAACTGAATGGATGTGAAAGGAAGTTGTGTAGAACCTGAGATTTTCAAAGTATCCTTACATCGATTATGAAGCTTTTTCCTCTTTAGTGTTTTCTTGGGACAAGTCTTTAATCTTGCTTCTTCCTTCTCAAAATAAATGTCCTTGGCAATATTTTTATTTCCTGTGCTTTCCCCCCCCAAGTTCAGAACAGAATGTAACATACCCAGAATTTGAGACACTCTTCTTCTGTGCTTTTTAACCTGTTGGTTAAATTTCAAAGTGTTGAGTTAAATTTCAAATACACATTTACTCTGTTCCTGTTAGCGTGCAGCAGTACCACCGTGATGTATTATAGAGGGCACAGCTGGCAGAAAACACTAAAAACTAGAACTGTTAAACATACAGGCTTTTTTCTTCAAAGGAAGGAAATGACCCTGTTCTCCCAGAAGGCCGGGGTGGATGTTGTCTAACAATCTGCTGATCCTTTGCCATTCTATGGAGTCAGCCTTCACGGGAATCCCCCAGTATCCTAAGCAGTCCTCTCAATCAGTAGAACCCGTCTTATGTTTAATACAAATCCTTCCTCCCTAAACCCTTACCCTGAGCACTGTCTGTCAGTCAGTAGAACTTACTCTTATGGTAAAGGTCAAGGTGCTTTGCTAAAAGAGATGCACATTGCAAGGGAATTTTGATGTAGCCAAACTAAAAGCTTTGTTGTGATATTTATCACGTGGAAACTTTCCCCCAGCGTTTTACTGTGTTTAAAATGTAAGAAAAATAAACCGCTTGATCAGACTTCAGGAGCTTTAACCCAGCACTGGCTAAAGTTGTGCTGACCTGAGTTTCATTCTTTTTGTTTCCTGCCTCGGGCTTGCAGGGACTGCTCCCCCCCCCACACACACAATGCATTATGGGATTTGAAACGATGTGCGCATGGATTAGAGGTTTCTCCTGCTGTCATTATGGGTGCCACTGTGATTTTTGTGGAACACACACCTGATTTAAAATACATTTACTAATGTAGGCTTCATAATTTTGAAAAACGGTGTTGCGGTTGACTTCTGATTTTCTGTTTATGTTTCTTGACATCTGATTATGATTACATTTATTGAGTTGTAAACTAGAAGTGAACAGGAATACAGATCTTAATGTGGTAGAGATGTATTAGACACATATTAGACTCTTGAGGAAGGATTGGGTGACAGACTCCACGCTGTGTAGCTTCCTGTAAAATTCTGATTCAGGAACTCAGCTTCACATTTGCCTGGTTCTCTTGGTTTTGCTTTAGATCTCAGGATCTATGATTCTGTGGTCACTCCCCTTTGACTGCAGCTCAGCTTCCCATGATTGCCAGTTCGGGTGAGAGTGCTTAGATGGTGTTGTTTAGGGTTGGTCCTTACCATTCACACATCAGGAGCTAAGTTTCTCCATTTGTGTTATTTTGTTTGTAGGTTAGTAATAACGACCATAATATTTCTCATTCTTACTGTGTTGGCGAGTGATATTAACACCCATGGCACATTGTGAGTCTTTTATTTATAGGAACCATTGAGAATAGGGTATGAGGAGATCTGAAGGATCCAAAAGTAATAGATGTTGTTAGGTCCCTTATTTTTTAGTAGCTATAATCTGCTGGCAAATTCAATTTTTATGGAATTATGATTTATATTTTTAATTTTTTTTTTGTCCTTTTGAGACAACTGTCTCCTGTAGTACATGCTGGCCATGAACTGACAAGTAGTAGAGGGTAGTCTTGAACTACTGATCCTTCTTCTTCTCCCTTCCAAGTGCTGGGATTATAGGTGTGTCACAGCCTAGCTTCGGTTGTTCGCTTTTATGAGATAGAGTCCCATGGTACCTTCAGACTCTCCTTGAACTCCTGTGGTCCACCATGTGTAGCTCACAAAATCCAACTTTTAGAAATTGTGTTTTTAATTGAAACTTTTGTGCGTTTATCATTTGTTTATTTTATTTTATTTTATTTTTTTTTTGTGTGTGTGTGTGTATGGGTGCATGTACCATTGTTTGTATGTGGAGGTCAGATGACAACTTCTGGAAGTTGATTCTCTCTTTTTACTGTATGGGTCCCAGGGATTGAACTCAGGGCATGTGGCTTGGTGGCAAGTGCATTTAACCGCTGAGCCTGACTTCTAGAAATTGTAGGTTTGCCGTGTAATCTGAAGGAAATACGTGCATGAGTAGGAGTCTTGCATTTACAGATATGAATAAGAGATAGCTGAGGGTAAAGACCTTAGGAAGAACGGTCTTGCTCCGTGACCTCGGCTAAGTTGTTAAAGCTGTAACTCAAATACTTGTACCTGTAATTAGTGACCTTTGAGACTGTAAGAAGACCTTTGGAGGATGCTTTGAAGGATTATAGCTATTTAACTTGATCTTGCTTTTCTTTTATTGTCCTGTTGGTATTTGAAATACTGAACAAAATAGTATGGAACTCACTTGAATAACAAATGGGGTGCTTCATGAAGTTTTATAGTTTCTTTTTAGAGATCAGGTCTAATTCTTTGGGGATTCACCTTATTTGTTTTGCCTGAGGAAAAAGACTGACTTCAGAGAAGTATGAAAACAGACATGTTTCTTTCCAAAGTTGCTCATGTTACAGATTTGTTATTCTCAGCTAGAAGAATGTAGCAGTTACCTGGGCAATGTTTATTTTAAATTTCATTTAAGCACTTGATAATTTTGAAGGAAATATAATACTATTTTAAAACGTTTTAAACAGGTGTGAGTGTTTGCATGCATGTGTGAGTGTGTGTATGCATGTGTGCATGCCACAGTGAACACGAGAAGGTCGAAGGATAACTTGGAGTTGGTTCTTTCCCTGAAACATGTGGGATCTCGGGATTGAACTCAGGTTGTCAGGCAGCAACTACTCACTGAGCTGTTTCACCAACCCTATTTTATACCATTTAGAAGCTTAGGAATAAATATATTTGATATAAGATATAGAAAAACTTACGGCTTTATAAAATTGTTGATAAGTAACCTAATAATAAAAATATATCCTAAGACAATAAATAATGTAGACTTGTATTATCCAGTTCAGCATCATATGTAGAAATTGAATTGAAATTAAGTAAGTCTGAATTTCTCAGTCACATTATTTGTTTCAAATGTTCCATATGCATCAGGTGAATTGTATCTGATGGACAGTGTTTGATTCTCCCTTACAGTTTGTCTCCTGATTGTTTACAAAGGAAGGAGAAAGAAGCACAGGCAATTATTTAATTGAAAATAGATTTTTAAAATAATACAGTGTATTCTGATTTTAGTTTCCCCCTCACACAGCTTCTCCCTCCTTCCCCAGCTACCCAAATCGATCACCTTTCCTTCTCTCATTAGGATCCAAACAGGCATCTAAAAATAATAATAGTAATAAGATAAAATAAAAACCAAACCAGAATAGGACAAAACAAACCAGCAGAAGAAAAGAAACATGTATAGACACAGACAGACACACATACAAATCCCATAAAAACACACACAAAAAAAGGAAACCATGATATATACACAAAGGACCTGTAAGGTTTAAAAAAAATCCCAGAGAAACCATTAGACACGAAGAACCTCCAATGGCCATTGAGTTCTTTATGTTGGACATCTGCTACTGGGCGTGGGGCCTGGTGTGTATCCCCAGAGAGACTGTTGGAGAAAACTAATTTTTCCTTTGTGAGCAGTTATCAACTGGAACTAGCTTCTGGGTTAGGGATGGGGGCATGTGTCCACTTCCCCTCTCAGAGCCGGGGCACAGGTCACTTGTAATCTGACTCTGATGTGTTGAGCTGCAGTACTGAAAACAAATTTCTTTAAAGACTTCTATTTGTGGAGTCCTTTACACACCAAGAACCGGGTTTTGGGTAAGTCATTTCCTACGTAATTTGTTGACTCACAGTTGCTAATTTTGAGCTTTGGTAGTGTGTACCTGTCGCTGGTGCTTCCTGATCTCCTTCGTTTCAGACACAGCATCAGGTCTCAGTCCCTGAACACCTTTGCCCTCAGTGGAGTAGAGGAAAAACTCTTCTCCTTTCTCAGGTTGCATTGGAAACATGTGACTTGAATTGAGAAGAACAAGATCAATAAGGAAAATTATAACTACGCATTGAGAGAAAACTATAAATCAAAGGCGAAGGTTAGAATTGGGGCCTATTTATTTACTTATTTATTATTTGAGACAGGGTCTCACCCTGCCCAGCCTGACCTGAATTCCTGAGATGCTCCTGCCTCGGCCTGCTGAATGCTAGGATTGCAGGCCCATGCGTCGCCTTCTCCATTCACAGTTTTGATAGTGAAAGGGGGTGGGGGAGGGTTGGAGAAAACAAACCACGTTAAGGTAATTAGGTCCTGGGCCTGCACGATGACTCAGTGCATAAAGTCACTTGCCTCCGTGCTTGACGGCCTGAGTTCAATCCCTGGGCCCCACGTGTAGAAGGAAAGAACTGACTCACACAAGTTGGCCTTTGACCTCCCCCCATATGAGTGGGTGTGCGCGCATGCATGCATGCATGCATGCATGCACGCACGCACGCACGCACGCACACACGCGCACACACACACGCACACACACACATACACAATACTGCACACAAATAAATGTAATCAAATATTTTTTAGGACGGTAAATGGAAGATGGGATAGTTCTGTGACAGTGTCTGTAATTGGAATGAAACCCCTTCCCCCCTTTGCAGCTCTAGAAAGACTTTTGAGCCTTACTTTCAGGCAGATGAGGGCTTTGGGGAATCCCGAGTGCCTTAAGCTCAACGTTACATATCTCCATCTGATCCTCTCTGGCCTCGGGACTTAACTCCTTGTGAGTGTGTCCAGGCCTCTCCTGTGACCTCTCGCCCATTTAACAGTCTGTTTTATCTCTGCTGAGTGTCTGCCAAAACATTTAATTGACTGAGAATAGTCGACAGTGTAAATTGGCCAGAATGTCTACCTGGAAAGGGGTGAGCTGGCAAAAGAAGAGTGAAGGGAAGTGTCCCTATTCACAGATTGGTAAACTGAGAGAACGCTCGATGAAGTTAGTGAGGAGAGCAAGGTCACTCAGAAGAGAGAAGATTGGGATGGGAAGCCCAAGACAGACATTTTTCCTCTGGACTCTGAAACTGTTCTAGCTACCAAGCTTTAAACTGGGAAACTCTATCTACTGATGGTGCCATACAGCAGCTCAGACTTGTATGCCTTACTAAGTCTAGACCTGTTGTGGAGGCTGCCAGAAAACTGTACACCAAAATACAGCTCTGTGGTATTTGGATTGACTCTAAGTTTGTGGACAGTACTAAAGCTCTGTACCTGCCTTCCACTACATATAAAGAGTATAAATATATAGTTTTGTAATGTAAGTTTACATTTTTAAGGGAGCTGATATTTCTGTAGATGTTTGTCTGTGATAGCTCATTCATGGGGAGACTTACTAGTAAGACCTTAGCCCTCTTGCCCTCAGCTGTCCAAACTTGTGACTGGATTCCAAGTTCTTCCCTTTAACCCAAGAAGGGAGAAAGTCCTCAACCATCTGGCCTCTCTAAAGTATCATTTTGTATGTGTGTGAAATTTCTATGCAGAGAATTAAACTTTTCCCACTCAGCCCCCTTTTACCTGAGAAAACTTTTAATATAATACTTGGTAGGGCATATGATTATTTGGGTATACAGGTCAACATTTAGTGATAATAAAACATTAATAAAGCTATTTGATTTTAGTTTTTCTGTTTTTTGAGAATTTCATACACAGTGCTATATTTACATTATTTCCACCCCTCCTTCTTCCCCTCTAACTCCGCTTGTATGCCCTCCCCTCTCAAATTATTAACTTCTTTAATTGTATGTGTGTGTATGTGTATGTACACAAAACCTGCTGAATGCATTGAGTGTTGCTTCTATGTACACATGTTTAGAGGTGATCGCTTAAGATTAGACAACCCATCTCTCAGGGACCTTGTCCCTGGAGAAAACTGATTCTCCCTCTCCCAGCAGCCTTTAATTGCCTATAGTTTTCCATTTAGGGGTGGTGTCTTGTGAGATTTTCCCATCTACACTGGCAGGTGTTGTCATGTAGGTCACCATATTGGTGAGATTTCATGGGTGCAGCTTTGCTGTCAAATATGGAAGACACTATCTCACAGCAGATGTCCTGGATCTCTGGCTCTTACAGTCCATCCATCCCATCATTTGGGATGATCCCTGAACCTTAGGTCTTAGAGATGCAAAGAATACATGCTTCAGAAAAGACAATGCCTTCAACAAATGGTGTTGGAAAACAGGTTGTCCACATGCAGAAGAATGAAATGAAGCTAGTATCTATTGCCATGCACAAAAATCAACTCCAGGTATATCAGTTTAATGTGAAACCTGCAATGTGAAACCACTAGAAGAAAACACAGGCAGTACCCCCTAAAATATAGGTGTTGGAAAGGACTTCTGAATAAGATTACATTTGCTCAGGAATTCAGACCAACAGTTGACAAATAGGACCCTGGATCAAAGGCCTTAATGTGAAATCTGAAATGCTAAAACAGCTAGAAGAAAACACAGCCACTACCTTCCACGATACAGGTATGAGAAAGATTCCATCTGCTCAGGAATTCAAGCCAACAATTGACAAGTAGGACCATATGAAACTTAAAAAACTATTGTACAGCAAAACAGTCAGTTGAGTAAAGTAGAATCCCATTGTAGAATCTTTGTCAGCCATACATCTGACAAAGGACTAATTTCCAGAATATATAAAGAACTCTAAAACAAAGAATCAAGGAAACAACCCAATTAAAGATAGACTATGAATCTGAACAGAGAATTTTCAAAAGAAAAAAGTAAAGTGACCAAGAATTATCTTTAACAGTGTTCAAAATCCTTAACAATTGGGGAAATGCAAATTAGCAGTACTTTAAGATTTCATTTTACCCCAGGCAGAATGGCCAAGGTAAAAAACAGAAATGCTGGTGAAAATGGGGGGAAAGGAGAGCCCTTTGATACTGGTGCTATTACAAACAGGTTCAGCCACTGTGGAGATAAATCTATTTTAGAACAATTCTCTGATATACCTAGGATTTTATCACTTATTAAAGACAAAAGCAAATTTGCACAGGAAATAGAATATGTTTGTTTATTTTTACATGAATTAAATATTATCTGGGATGATCAGTATTTTAATTTTATAATCCATAGTGCTGGAAATACCACTTCACATAGATGCATACAAAATAGCAGTATCATGTTCATGGCTATTTCAGAAATGGTTGCAAATTCTGTTCTAATCTCAAGTCAAAATTCTTATTATCATTTTTTTTAATGAAATTCAAGTCAGCAACCAAAACAGCATTTTTAAAAAAATCAAACATTTTAGCACAGGATATAGTAACAAGATATATATATATATATATATATATATATATATATATATATATATATATATCTCGGTTTTTCGAGACAGGGTTTCTCTGTGTAGCTTTGCACCTTTCCTGGAACTCACTTGGTAGTCCAGGCTGGCCTTGAACTCACAGAGATCCACCTGGTTCTGCCTCCCGAGTGCTGGGATTAAAGGCGTGAGCCATCACCGCCCGGCCCAAGATATATTTAACAGAAGATATAGTGATTAGATACTTGTCAGGAATAATGATAGAAAAATATTATGGCTTTGTTTTCTATAATAAAACCATTATGCTTCTTTTAAAAAAAAAAGTTCATTTATTTTTGTTTTATGTGTTTGGGTGTTTTCGCACAATGGGTGTGTATCTGTTGCCTCAGGATACCAGAAGAGTGTGTTAGACCTCCTGGAGCTGGAGTTACAAGATGGTCGTAAGCCTCTATGTGGGTGATGGGAATCAAACCCAGGTCCTCTAGAGGAGCACACCAGTGCTCTTAGCCCATGAGCCATCTCTCTAGCTCACCTTTAGGAGTAGAAAATGTTGTGTAGTAAAATTGTACCTTTTTTTTTTTTTTGCAGTTTATGACATACAGTAGTCAAATCTAAGCCAAGGTGTTTCAAGCAGCATGTATTGCTGTTGTGTGGTGACGGCATATGCAATGTTGAGGGCGTATGTTATGTGATGAGACAAGGGAACTCTGCCAGAAAAATTATAGATTCATATGTGTTTGATTTTGATTTGAATTTATTCAGGTACCCTTTACTGTTGCCAAATTTTGTGTGATCCTCCCCATTTAGTTCCAGGAAAAAAAAAAAAAAAAAAAAAAATATATATATATATATATATATATATATATATATATATATATATGGCTGAGACCCAGTGTAGAAGATGTGCATAAATAGTAACCCCTTTCCTTTTGCTAATGGGTCTTTTGTCTGTCCTTTTGTATGTGTCCATGTTCCCTGTGTATGCCTATACACATGCAGGCATGTGTATGGGGGACAAAGATTGATGTTGGATCTTGCTCACCTGCTCTTACTGTTTTGAGACAGAGTCTTTCATAGAACTTTGGGGTTGCTAATTTGGCTAGACTGGCTAGGAAGCCCTAGGGAATCCTCCTGTCTCCACCTTCTTAGTGCTGAGATTACAGGCATCCCTCACATTTTTGCATAGTTGGTGGGGAATTGAACTCGGGTCCTCGTGGTTTAACAGTAAACACTTTACTCACTGAGCCATATCCCCAATTCTCATTTGGTTTTTTATTCATTTGTCCATTTTTGCATGTATTTATCTTATTGTGACTCTGTGTACATGTACACATGTTTGCGTGTGAACCATAGTACCCAAGTACCTGTGGAGGTCAGAGGACAACTTGTAGTAGTTGGTTCTTTCTTTTCACCATCTGTGATAAGAGGATTGAACTCAGATTGTCCAGCTTGGTGGCAAATGTATTTACCCACTGGAACAACTTACTGGCCCAGTTTGCTTTTTAAAAGTCTCAGAATGTTATGCTTGAGCTCTGCCACCGAGTTACACCCTCAGCTTGTTGTTGGTTTTATTCCCTGGGTTTAGCTAATATGGAATGGTGAGAGGAAGGGCTTCTACCTTTCCTAAAACAGCTTTTAAGAAAACTTACGGGAGGGCAGAGAGATTGCTCAGTGCTTAAGAGTACTGGTTGCTCTTCCCGAGGACTTCTCGGAGACTTTCTCAGCATCCACATGGCTGTTCATTTACAACCATTTGTAACTTCAGTCCTAGGGATTCAACACCTTCTTCTGTCCTCTTTTGGCACTGGGCACATACGTAGTACATAGACATGCATTCAGGCAAAACACCATACACATAAATTTTTAATAAAATAAAATTTAAAATAAATAGAACTTAAGGAACCAGAGAGCAGGCTTAGCAGTTAAGAGTGCTTGCTGCTCTTCTGGAGGACCCGAGTTTGGTTCCTGGCTCCAATTTTGGACAGCTTACAACCACCTTTAGCTCCAGCTCCAGAGGATCCATTGCCCTCTTGCCTCTTTGGGCCCCTGCTCACAAATGGCACACACACACACACACACACACACACACACACACACACATACACACAGATACACAGATATAAAATGTTATAAAATCTTAAAGAAGAAAAGAAAACTCAAGGGAAATATATTTTTTCAAAAAGAGGGTTCAAAGAGGGTAAGGCAATTTGGCCATCCAGGAGAGTCTTGTTCAAGGTTAGTTGGTTTTAACAAAACTTCATCTCTCTGAGTCCTAGAACCTGGGGTCCTTTCTGGTAATACTCATATGCGACCTCCCTTTGCAAGCATGTCTGCCCTACCTTTCTGTACTAACTGGCCCTTATCTCTGCCCTTACCTCCTAAGCTTTTTTCAGCATTCACCATACAACAGTCAGAATCTTCTTTTAAAACCACATTTAGTATTATGAGCCTCAGGTATGGTGTGTGTGTGTGTGTGTGTGTGTGTGTGTGTTTGTGTGTGTGTGCGTGTGTGTGTGTGTGTGTGTGTGTGTACTGTTTTAGTTAGGGTTTCTGTTGCTGTGATAAAACATCAGGATCAAAAGCAACTTAGTGGGGGTATTAATTTCACGTTACAGCTTGTAAGTACATCACTGAGGGAATCCAAGGTAGGAACGAGGCAGGAATTGGCGTAGCATCCTTGGAGGTGTGTAGCTCCTCCTGACTTGTTCAGTTTTCTTCTTTATATAACTCAGGACCACTTAAACAGGGGCAACACCACCCACAGTGATCTGGGCTCTCCCATATCATCAATCAAGAAAGAAAATGCTCCATAGGCTTGTCAAAGGGGCATTCTGGTAGGGTTATTCCCTCTTCCAAAATAACTCTAGCTCGTATTAAGTTGACATAAAACTAGCCAGGACACACATTTTATACAGGTCTCTCCCTATCTCATGTCCTCAGATCACTGCTACCATGATGTGAAGGCCTGGAACTGTGTCACTGGGCTGGCTCCAAACCTATATTACTAAGTAGTCTTAGAGTGTTTTCAGTGCCAGCTGCTTGAAGGTGGATGTGTCAGATGATGGGCACATGAGAACCACTGGTCAATGGAAGACATTTTAAATGCAAGAAATAAATTTTGAAGTTAAAAACCACAATTTATGTCTTTTTTCTTTTCCGTTTATGAGTTGGAATTACCCCAAAGTGACTTGGGGCCTCCAGCTCCTTGTCAGTGTTGTTATCTTGACATTAATATCAGTAAGTAGTTTAGGCCACTTAACCAGTGGCGCTGTGGCTGAGGCAGAGATTGTCTCTCCAGAGGCAAGAATGTTTGTGTAGGAAAACACATGTAAGGGTCCAGCTCTGAACTCTTAACCCATGGCTACCCCTGCATCTGCCAGCATGTACAGTGGTGAACAAGTGGGCAAGTGTATCTGACTGAGGACAGAATCTACCTGTGTATTGCCCTACTTATGTGTACTTTTCATCATATGTAAAACAAGTTTTGCTCTCTGATTAGAAAGTAGTATTTGATTTAAGAGTATGGTAAAGAAGAGAAAATTCTTATTTTCAAAACAGATTAACCTAACAGGCTATAGAGAAGAAAAATGCTCAGCTTACAACAACAAACAAAAAGTGAGGTCTTAGTGATGAGAAAACAAGAGGACAAGAATTAGTGATGCCAGTCGGCCCTCAGAGAGGTGGCAGAAGTGTTGTCAAGTATCATTTTAAGGTTGTTACTTTTGTTTATGTTACATTTGTTTAGCTCTGTGAAGCTGTGTTACTTTGTCTGTCAAAAACACCTGATGGTCTAATAAAGAACTGAATGGCCAATAGCAAGGCGGGAGAAAGGATAGGCGGGGCTGGCAGGCACAGAGAATATATAGAGGGAGAACTCTGGGAGGGAAAGAAGAGGAGCTAGAGCGGGAAGAGGAGGTCAGGAGCCAACCAGCTACACAGCCAGCCACAGAGTAAGAAAGAAAGGTATACAGAAATAGAGAAATGTAAAAGCCCAAAGGCAAAAGACAGACGGGTTAATTTAGGTTAAGAAAAGCTGGCAAGAAACAAGCTGAGTTAACGCTGGACTTTTGTAGTTAAGAATAAGCCTCCGTGTGTGATTTATTCGGGAGCTGGGTGGTGGGCACCCCAAAAGAGAAAAAACAACCAACAATACAGAAGGGGAGAAAGGCCATGATACTGATGTTGTTACCAGTTTATCTGTTGTAGATCATTGTCTGCTGCATGGATGATCTTCCTTAGGTTCTTTAGTTCAAGCCTTTTATTAGTGAAACTCTCACAAAAGTCTCATTTCCATCTTGAGACAATGGCCAATTTGAGTCAAATGATACGTTCTTGATTCCTTTACTGTGTTTGGGAGAAGGACAGAAAGTGGCCACAGTGGCTGGTCACACCGGGGTTGGCAGTAGGAGATTTGATTGATGTGTTTGCTTTGACATACCTTGGTTTCTGTAGATGTGGATAGATTTACAAAATATTTAGCATAAAGCTGTAAAATTTCTCCGTCCCTTGTGCCTTCCTTTTGATGCTTCAGGAGAATAGAACTTTGGCTAGTTGTTATTGTTTATTATGTTCAAGTATTTTCCTGTATGTCTTAAGGGCCATTCTTTGGTATGCTAATACACTTTTTAAAGTGAAGAGAGTGGTAGACGCTAAGTTTGGGGTGTAGAAATGTTATTCAGAGATTATGCTTCTTGCCAGTTTTGCCTTGGCACACCTTTGAATTCCTTTGTATTTGTCCTGCTTGTTGATTTTGGAACTTCATTCTGAGACTTGGCACTCCTATCTGTTTGGGAAAATACTGTCCAGAATTTCTTTAAATATTGATTCTCCTCTATTTCCCCTCCCTTCCCTTCCCAGGTCTCTAGTTAGATGTGTGACAGACTATCTTAGTCCTTTTCCCACCCCACCCCCCTTTTTGAAGTTCTCCTTCCACCTGGAGGTTCTTTTTCCTCCACGGTGACCCTTTTCACTATTAAATCATTAAATTTCATCATTAAATTTAATCCTGGATGTTTCCTGCATAATTTTCATAGGAACCAAACTCCTAGAAAGGAGCGGGCAGCAATGAAGTAAGGCCAGCTTCCCAAGCCCTTTCTCTCCTGTGTCTGCATGTATAAATTTTATACACGTGAAATAAAACTCATGAAAAATAAGCAGAAAGAAAGTTCTTCATGGATCTATGTTTTTTAAACATGAAAACTATGTTTACTAAACATAACATGTTAAATCTGTTTCATAAGCTCAGTTAACCTGAAGGTCTTAGTCTAATCCCATGTTTAAGGGGCTTTTTATAGTGTGCATTGTGAAACATTTTAAACTTGACTTGTAAACTTAAGTCTCATTTTTTGCTTTAAAGTCTTGAATTTTTTAATTGCTCATTTGATGTAGTTAATAATAATTCACAATTTTCTAAGTTGTCCTAGAATTTAAATGTATTTCTTCATTATGATTTTGTCGCTGTAGACAGTTTGGGAAGGACAGAATAACCAGAAGTGTACAATCTACAGTCAGAGAAAAATGCTCCTGAGTCTGACTGCTCAGCTCAGCCCATTTTGCTAATAACAATGTTATAAACGCTAAGTTCAAACAATGATAAGATGAGCTGATAAGGTATTTACCATGTAGTCTGAAGTTAAGTTTTATTATATGCTTTTAAAGCTAGACAGGATGAAAACTTACCCATCTTTTTTTCTGATTGCTTAGTTTTGAGTACTTCTCATATTCAGTTGACTACCCAAGGTCTTATTTCGTAGGCATTTGATGGTTAGTGGGAGTAGAGGTGATTGAAATTATGTTTGTTCCTTGTTACCTGATCTAAGGTGGTTCTTATCCCAGTGCTGTGAGAACAATGTCCATTTGAAAAGAATCTACAAATTATAGAGCAGTTTAAAGACTTATTTTAAAAGTACCATTATCTGTGTTGATGATTTTGTTTATTCATACTGTTAACTTACTGTTGCTTTTCCCTCTGTAGGAAGGCAGAAATCGAAAAGATGTCTTCCAGTAATGACCACGTTTTAGTACCAATGTCACAGACAAACACCAATGGCCTTCCTGGAATGAACTCAAGTGACGTGAAGACGCTTACAGGAGATGTGTTAAGTTTTCATAACATCACCTATCGAGTGAAAGTGAAAACTGGGTTTCTAGTCCGGAAGACGGTTGAGAAAGAAATACTCTCGGGTATCAAGTATGTGTATAAGCTCTTTACGAGACTGCTGTATTTTCCTACAGTGACCTTTACAACAAGTCACCGCGAACACTTCATGTATTTGTACCTATGTATAGAAACACATTCTTTTATTTCTTTTGTCTAAACTAGGACATAAATTACTTTATCACTTGTTAGGCATATATTTTACTCGCAAAGAAACTGTCAAAACTTTTAAAAAAATGGTCTCATCTTTTTGAACATTTTAACGTAGCATTTTGTTGTGACTAGTAAGTCTTATGTATTAGTGGTAGAGATCTAACTTTGTGATTTATAGTGTGTTGATTGTAACGATATAATTGTAACCTCAGATTTAGTTTTCTAGTCTATGAAACAGAAGACCTGCTGATATACTTTTCAATATGTGTACACTTTATGTCTGTTATATTCTGGTAGAAAGAAGTTGGAAATGCAATATAATTTGAAAGTCCTTTGATTTTCAAATACACCTGTTTTAATAAATGACTTATTTATTATAAGCAGATTGTAGTCGTCAAGGATTTCCTTAGTACTCTCCCTCCATGATACTGACAAGTAGAGGAGCTTGGGATATGGCTCAGTTTGTGGAGTCCTGGCTTAGCATGCACAAAGCTCTGGGTGTGTTTCCCAGAACCACATAAAACCCTGTGCCTGCAAGTAATCCCAACACTTGGGAGGTGGAGGCAGGAGGATCAGAAGCTCAAAGCCATCCTGAACTACATGAGACCTTTGTTTCAAAAAAACAAAGGTAGAAAAAAAAGTGTAATGTAACTCTGATTTAGCTGAGGTTATATAATTGAAGCCCAAAGTAATGAGGACTTGGGATCCGACTTAATGTTCTGTTTTAAAAGTACTTGGTAATCTGTGATATTTGTCCTTTCACCAAGCAATGAATTTATATTCAGAACATGGTGTTAAAGTAGGACCTAGAATGGAGAGTAACTGATTATTTCTGTAGAACCCATCACCACTCCCTCTTGGGTTGACATCAGGCTTGCTAATCTTTGCCCGATTTCTAGACAGTTGAGTTTCTAGTTTACCATTATGGGAATGGTAAATGAATTTGGGTTTGTTAAGATAGCTGCTCTTCTTTTCTGTCTTCTCCCAGGCTGCAGAGCATCTCTTAAAGTTCTTTGATCTGGTATAACTACGGGCCTATGTGGAACCAGCTACATATACCCAGAAAGCATGAAAATGACAAAATATGGGAGAGAATTTTCCGATGTAGGTGGCAGAAAATAAGGTCATGAGACTGGTTGGCCGGAAGCCAGGAGCATTGGAGAATTACAACTCTCTCCATGGGGCCAAACCTGCTGTCATCTCTCCTTTGTTGTTCTTTCTTACGTTAGTGAACCCTAACTAAGAGACAAAGGAGAGGTCTGAGTGCAAAGCTGTTATCATTTGTTCATGCATAGGTAGAACTGACTTACGAAAAACTGATAATCTTTTTTGAAGTATAATAATGTAAGAGTTAGGATGTAGCTTAGTGGTAGGTGGCTTGTCTATCATATGCAAGGCTATGGGTTCAAAACCCAGTACCCCCACCACACACACACACACACACACACACACACACACACACACACACCCCGCTGGTCACTTCACATTTGTATTGAAAAATAAAGATGGTAGTATCAGAATAAGGACTGTTTTAATAAATGTACAATACATACTGTGAGATGGTACTCTGTGAGTGTGTGTATGCATGTTATAATTTTGAGGGTTATACCTAGAACTTTATGCATGCTACACAAGTGTTCTCCCACTGAACCATTCTGTCAGTCCCCTGTGATTCTCTTCAAGCAGGTAATGACTGGATACACACTGAGTGTATCATGTGTTCCTGGCTTCACAGTGTGCTTATGGTAGAATGGCATGCACATTAGCAAAGGAGGAAGCACTTGTCTTAGTATCCCCTCAACGAGTAAAGTAGAAGCAAATCTCGTTTTTTCTTATTTTTAGTTCCATTTGTATAGTTAAAGGGACAGCTAGGATTGTATTCTTGCTCACTCACATCTGGTTTGGGTTAGCACGAGAAAGGTTGTTCCTTTGCTTGCAGGGTTTCTAACCTTTCCCCTGTCTACTGGCTTCAACTAAGTAGAGTCTCTGTAGTGCAGAAAGGATTGCTTTCACTACCTTATTTTTTTTTATTTGTGTTTAATAGTAGCATCACCATTAAAAATGGTTATTATATTCCAAAAATGCTGATGAGAGTCAAATATTCTTTGGATCTTGTATGAGAAGAAAACAAAGCAAAATCTGTCCATGAGAATGCCAAAGACTTTCTTCCCTGGTGTAGAGTCTTTCTCTTCCTTTGTCTCCATAGTTGACACCTGAGCTTTCCCGGTGCTGAAGATCTCTGGAAGAGATCACCATCCCAGTGCATGTGTCTGTCATATAATCGGTTTAATCGGGGGAGATTCATTATACTCTTGCGAAGATTGTTAAACAAATTATTTTGAAATAATTTCAGGATTAAACTTGTAGGAATATGACAGTCCACCCAGTTTCCCTATTAATGTTTCACTGACTTTGGTGCCATCCTTCTCTTTTTGTACCTACAGTCATTGGTGGTTTGGAGGACCCTTTTAAAACTAGACTATCCACTCAGCACTCTTGTATCTCCAATTCCTCCAGTGTAAGCTTTCTAGAAGGAAGGACCTTCTCCAATGTAATCATTCAGTTGGCCAGCAGCAGGCAGGGGGAACTGTAACCTCATGACAAGGGCAGTCATGCCTCTGAAGAGTCCTCACAGTTGACCAGCTGCCACATCCTGTGGTTCTATTCTTCTCCAGCCTGATGTTTCTGTCTCTTCCAACATGGTGTTCCATCCACTTGGGATATTAAAATTGATTACCTGGTGATGTTACTCTCTGTCAAGTTGTACCATAATGTCACAGTTTGACTGTTTGGACTTGATTGGTATTATGTGGCAGAGTCTCCTGACATTCTTCCAGAACCCTATTCCTCACCAAACATGAACTTCTTGTGAGTTGCAGTCTCTATGATGACACCTGTCTAGGTCCGCCTACCACTGTGATAATTGCCAGAGAGTTATTTTCTCTGTTCACCATCTCATAGTTGGCATTTCACTTGCGAAAAGCTGCAGCATCTCTCTTTCATTTCCTGTGGTGGTTTGAATAAGAGATGTCCCCTATAGGCTCATGGATCTGAACACTTGGTCCCCAGTTGTGGCACTGTTTGGAGAGGTTATGGAACCTTTAGGAGGGGGTCATTGTTGGAGGAAGTGGACTGGATTTGAGGGTTTATAGCCCTACCTCACTTCCTACATTCTCTGTTTCCTGGAAGCGGTTGAGATGTGAGCTCAGTTTTCCGCTTCTGCCTGTGTGCCTTCCCAGATGCTGTGGACATCTGGCCCTCTTAAGTCAAAATAAGCTCTACTCTTTTTTTTTTTTTTTTTTTCGGTTTTTTGAGACAGGGTTTCTCCGTGTAGCTTTGCGCCTTTTCTGGAACTCGCTTTGGAGACCAGGCTGGCCTCGAACTCACAGAGATCCGCCTGCCTCTGCCTCCCGAGTGCTGGGATTAAAGGCGTGCGCTACCACCGCCCGGCTAAACTCTACTCTTAAGTTGCTTTTGGTCATGGTATTATATCGCAGCAACAGAAGAGTTACCAGCACAACTGGATATACTTCTGGATTTCTGTTTTCTTCACTAGCCTTCAGCAGTAATGCATCATCATTTGTGTTGGAACTCCTTTTGTTCCTAATTTGCTTGCAGAACACCTTCAGGGTAATTTCCACTTCTCCTTCACTGCTTTGTAAGTAAGTTTTTAGTATTTCTTTGGTACTGGAGGAAGTTCTAGAATTACTGATTATTTATGCTTCCTGTGACCTGGACTCAGCTGACGTTCATTTTTGGAGAAAATGGTCTTTACACCTGGGATCTGGGTCCTCGGCATTCTCTTTGCTGTTACAATATACCTCTGTGCTTTCGGAATGGGAAGAACTGGGTAATAGATGTGTGCTTGTATAGACACATGTAGACATGCACATGCCGTTGTTTGAAGGTTCAGATGCGTATAGGTCTTGGTAGGTAGAATGAGAGGGAACTAAGTAGTGGGTGAAGCTCTGGTGAAGGAGCAGTTAATGGACATCTACTCTCATCCGTACAGGGACTTTCCTAACTGTGCCTTTCTGTAGCTCTCTGTATGTAGATGACACATAATCCCTCATTAATATATCAATTATAATCTATGTATAGATAACACAATTCCTCATTAATGTATCAATTGTAATGTATGTATAGATAACACAATTCCTCATTAATGTATCAATTATAATCTATATGTAGATAACAAATACTTCCTCATTAATGCATTGACTATAATCTAATACTTTACATTTGTTCTGCATTCACATGTTTTCTTTCCTCTCAAGATGTATAAAATTTAGCTGTCATTCTTTTCTTTTCTCCCTTCTATCTTGGGGATTAAACCCAGGGCCTTGGACATGCCGGACGGACAAGTGTTCTACTACAAAGCTACATCTCCCGTCTTCATTAGTCTTAATGGACTTACTGGTCAGCTCAGATTTCTTATTCCATCAGTCATATAAGTAATAATCTGTCTGGCTGTGCCTGTCTCTTTCCACTTACTGATCAGCTCAGATTTTCTTATTCTGTCACTCATAATTATCTGTCTAGCTTGTGGCTATCTCTTCTCTGTTTCCCACCCTCTTTGAAGCTCATGTTAGTGTTGGCTGTGTAGAACTTATGTTGTCTTCCTGCTGAGAGACCGAAGAAAAGAAGAAGTCTAACAGAAGCCATAAGGGAGTTGTTGTTGTTGTTAATGTTGCATTTTAGCATTTTGTAACAAGATTTAATGAATCCCATTACTTAACCTCAAACTCACCGTGAAACCAAGAATGGCTTGAATTCTTGGTCGTCTTGTCTCTATGTCCCAGGTTCTGGGATTAGAGATGTGCCACCACATCCCTCTAGTAAAAAGGATTAATACATTATTTGATTAAAAAATAACAAATGAGAATATGAAATTAAAGTTTTGTGGACAGATACTTATTTTCACTAAGTGGTTTCTGATTTCTTATTTATTAATTAAGCACTCAGTTTAACATAAAGATGACATTTACTAATAAGATTACCTTAATTCCTTGCTTGGTTTGTTTTATTTTAGTAAAAAAAAAAAAATGACTTTCTTAGAAGTTCC
The DNA here is from genome assembly GCF_949786415.1 of Peromyscus eremicus. Classification (NCBI taxonomy): domain Eukaryota; kingdom Metazoa; phylum Chordata; class Mammalia; order Rodentia; family Cricetidae; genus Peromyscus; species Peromyscus eremicus. The sequence continues at coordinate 73,521,102 of NC_081418.1, forward strand.
AAGCTGTAATCTCACCAGTCAGGAGGCTGAGAAAGGGAGATTTCTGTGTGTTGAAGACCAGTCAGGGTTACAAAGTGAGTTCTAGGCTAGCCTGGGCTATAGTGTGAACAGCTGTCTCAAACAAAAGTCTTAATAAGGAAAACATAGATTCCTTTATTCAGTAATTTTTGAATGCCTGCTAGGTTGTTTGTGTTATATAGATTTTTTTTTTTTTTGCTGTTCTCAGAGACATTATATTTTAATTAGGAATTCAGAAACTGGAGTATTTTCACTGTGTTAATTTCTGCTGTGACAGAGGATGAAAAAGATGTAACTGAAGTGACTTGCTCTGAGGAGGAATGGGTACATCAGACTTGAATGTGTGTGTGTGTGTGTGTATGTGAGTGTGTGTGTGTGCAAGTGTGTGTGTGAGTGTGAGCATGTGCGTGTGTGCATTGTGTGAGTGTGTATGTGAGCGTGTGCATGTGTGTGTGTGTGTGCGTGCATGTCTGTGAGTAGGAAAATGCCCCTCCTTCAAAACTGACATTCACAGTCTTTGTCTATAAACAAAATAGGACGGAAGGATTGACAGTTGCCCACTAAAATGCAATAAAAATGACAGGGCTCCTTCAAGGAGATTTCATTTTATGCATTCAGAGAGCAAAGTCTTCATGTGTCACGGTTTTTACTGGAGGCATCTGACGTATTAATGAAGGAGGACCACACACGCAAAGGCTGTAAAGCAATAAATAGGAGTAGGGAATGGCTGAGATGGGTGACAGAAGGGTGAAGGGCAGGGTGGGGAGGTTAGGAAATTGTAGGTCACAGCAGAACAGGGGTCATCAGCATACACTTTCTATAAAGGGGCAGGTCATAAATATCTTCCGCTTTATGAGCCATCCAGCAATGTTGTAACTGAGCTCTGCTTTATGGCGTGAGGCTGATACCACTTTGAAAGCATAGTTACATCCAGGTCACACTACTGATGAAAGCAGGGAGTAGGTGACCGGCTATAGTGTGCTGATTCAGGAGAACCCAGACTTCATTGTTTCATTTGTTTATCTGCTTGTTTTCTTAGCTTAATTCATCTCCTACAGTTTAAATCATTCTGGATTTCTTAGTCTTTGTGTATGTAAGTATTTTTAAATACTGAAAGAGTTTTGTGGCAGTGAATACTGACTGAATAAAAGGTTCTGTTCATTTTTGAAGCAGTTGCTAGGTAGCTATTGATAAAGGAGACACATCAAGAGGTATAAATAGATGCACACTGAAAGGTTACCCAGGCATCTCTGCATTTGTATGTTGGACAAGCATGTTGGAGGGGTAACACAATAAATGAATAAGATTGTTCTGTGTTACAACTTGAATGAGGCTTAATGACCTGTTATTATATTTGTCTGATATTTCACTGAGAAGTACATCAGTTAACAAGCAAAGCAAAATGTAATAATTGTGATACATGAGGTATAACAGACAATGAGTGGTGAGTTCCTCTTGTATTTAAGCACAGTGAGACAGGTGCACTAAGGAGTTTATTGCTCATGACAATGTATAATCATAAGGAAGATATTTCTCATCATCATCTAAATGAAATAGTTGGCAGTTTTGACTTTCCACTTGCAATAGATGCTGTGTTCTCTGTGGAATACGTCTTGACCTACTTCCAGTTCTAGGGGCTGAACATGACCCCAGCATATTAGACAGGCCAGCGTGGGCTCTCTTCCCCATTCCTGTGGAGCTGTAATGGGCCTGCCCTTAATTCTCCTTTCTCTTGTTCCTTTTCTTCAACCACCCTACTTGTCACCTTTAGGGTAAAGTTCATGCTTTCTTGGATATCATTCCAGTCAACATGGCTGTAATTTTTCCATCTTAGTTGGTCTAAATATCCCTTTAGTTTGTTGAAAGAGATGGCTGTGTATTGTGTAATTCGTTATTAAACACTTCACAGTGAAGGTGACCACTTCTTCCAAGAGTATGTGTTTCCCCCTTGAATTAGTAACACTTTTTTCATTGTTTCAAATTTTTTGTTAGAGTGCGCGCGTATTTGTGTGTGTGTGTGTGTGTGTGTGTGTGTGTGTGTGTGTGTGTGTGTATGTGGAGAAAGAGAGAGACAGAGAGACAGAGACAGAGACAGAGACAGAGACAGACAGCACCAGGGCAAACATGGAGGTCAGAGGACAACTTGTAGGAGTCAGTTCTCTCCTTCCACTATGGCTTCTGGGAATCAAACTCTGGTCTTGAGACTAGCAGAGCCAGGGTTGGCCTGCTGAGGCATCTTGCCTACCTGACATGTTTTACTTTAGTGTTAAGTACTGGCAATGCTTTCATCCTGCCACTGGAACTTCTATTTAAGATACTTTGACTTTTTAATCTGATTAGATTTTAGTAATGCGAACATCACTCACTGGTATTCTACAAGTGTTGATTGTTCTGAACTTGGCAGGTAGGAAGTGGGACAATTTGAAGAAAATCATTAGCTTTACTCAAAAACTTTTATGGACTTTATGTCATTTTAAAGGGTGTAATAGGAATACAGAGTCTTTGAGAATCTTCCTTCCTTATTTCCAGAATCTGTTATTTTAAGAGTCTTATATTAGAATCTTACTTAGAAAAACGTAAATTGCTGTTGCTGGAATTGAGTCCAGCGCCTCATGCATGATAAGCATGGGCTCTACCACTGAATCCTATGCTCAACTCAACATCAAGGAACCTGGGACATTGGCTATGCCATTTTCAAAAGGTTACGTTGTTTCAAGAGCAAGTTACAAAACAATAGTAAAAGAAAGGAATTTAGAAGGGTTGGACTGTTTTTCATAGGGTCTGTCTTGATAGCCTTTAGATTACACTTCAAACATCAGTGATTCTTTATCTCTAAGAGGTTTGCAATTGGGCTCTGCTGACTCCCCATGGGAGACCTCAATTTTGGGGATGTGGGGATGTGGGGATGTAGGGTGGCTTGGGAAAGAGGGCTGGGGGGTGGGAGGAGGGAGGAGGAGGGATCTGTGGATAGTATGTGGAGTGAGTAGAAAATTTCTTAATAAAGAAAAATAAAAGAATATATATATATATATATATATATATATATATATATATATATATAGGGAAAAAAGAGGTTTGCCATTTCATCCTCCTTTATTAGTGTGTTAAGTGCAGATGGTAAGTTTAAAGTACTTCATGTAAAATACAACATTAAAATAATATGATTTTGTTTCTAGTGGAATCATGAAACCTGGCCTCAATGCCATTCTTGGACCCACAGGTGGAGGCAAGTCTTCGTGAGTATAACGTACATATAAATAAGCCTTTTCTGGTCATTAAATATCCCATTTACATACACAAGTGTTGGCTGATTATTTGCCAGTGTACATCTGGTCTGATCTTAGGTGCTGTGGGTAATATGTGGTTGAACTATCTCATGGTTTTGTCCTAAGGACCAGAAAGACTTATTAGGTCAGCTTTAGTAGTAGCACATGACGAAGTGATTTGTATATACTGGTAGATCATACTATGTATTAGGGAGGAGGTAAAAGAATGACGTAATATTAAAAATGAAGGCATGTAGAGAAAGTATAATCGAAATCATGAATACTAGTTAAACAGCATGTTGTCTAGGTTGTGATCTCCAAGGTCCATTGACCAAGAGGGTCATTTGAGGGGGTCTTGCTATTTAAGGCAATGTTTTCTTCCTTTTATATTTTGAGTTTTGCTTAGCATATAATGAAGAGGAATCTGAGAATTTAGAACATGTGTTTTCTTTTCCTTGTTTGATTTTTGAGACAGGATCTCAACTATGTAGCCCTGGCTAGCCTGGAAGTCACTATGTAGACTAGGTTGGCCTTGAACTCACACAGATCCTCTTGCCTCTACCTCCTGAGTGCTGGTATGAAAGGTGTATGCCACCATGCTCAGCCTATAAATTTGCTTTTAAAATGTAAATTTATCAACTAATTAAGTTTGAACATTAGCAGGATTTGCATTTAGAGCATCTAAGCAATATGGCCTGTGTAGAAGGAAAGAATACCCTCATAGCATAATGTACATGCTCTTTACAGGTTATTAGATGTCTTAGCAGCAAGGAAAGATCCACGAGGATTATCTGGAGATGTTCTGATAAACGGCGCACCCCAACCTGCCAATTTCAAATGTACTTCAGGCTATGTGGTTCAAGTGAGTATAAGTGAATTGGGGCATTGTATGTGCAAGTGCATTTGCTTATGGTTTAGTTTGCTTCCAATTGAATGTATAACATGCTCATAGGACCAACATCTTTGCATATTTTCATAATCTTCTATTACATTGGGGGTGGTGTTAAAGGGAAAGACAGAGGGGACCTGGAATATGACCCTTGTAGGGCAGTGGTATCAGTTCTGGCTGCTATAGAATTAAAAACAAAGTTTACCCTTCCTTCACCTTCTTTCTTCCCATTGTAGATGTCTTTGCCAAATCCTTCTACCAGGCAGCCTTGAAGTGTCTAGTAGCAGTCATTGTATTACATGTGTCCTGTTTGGGTATAGAGCTGGGTGACAAAACTGATACTATTGAACTTTGTGGGTCTCTGTATATGCAGCTGCTGCAGCTTAGGAGAGTGCACAGTTCTCCAGTAGCCAGAATTTTATCTTGGATGTATTTCTTGTATGGATTGAACTATATATACTCAAATGATGGGCATAGAAAAGACTCATATCTCACTAAAATGCCACTTTGCCTTCAGGATGACGTTGTGATGGGCACCCTGACAGTGAGAGAAAACTTACAGTTCTCAGCAGCCCTTCGGCTTCCAACAACTATGAAGAATCATGAGAAGAATGAACGGATTAACATGGTCATTAAAGAGTTAGGTCTGGAAAAAGTAGCAGATTCCAAGGTATGAAAACCCCTTCTAGTATCATAGGCAGGAAATAGCCTTGTGTGGGCAATATAACCTTAACTACAAGTTTCCTATAATGTCTGCATGATGAGAAAGTAACTAGTTATGTAAGATAAGATAGAAATTAAGGTGGGAAAAAAAAACCTAATAAGGCTGATTCCTGGGAATGGAGTGTGGTCCAGCTGAGAAAAGTGTCCCTCGTGTGGCTTTTTCTATGCACCCTTCCACCAGCCCCATTCTTCAGGTCACAGCTTGCTCTGTATCTGCTTTAACTGTTCTGCTACCTGTTGAGGAATAGTTCTGAAACAAGAAAGACAAGAATCCAAAGTTTCTTGCTCTGCGTGCATCATTTTGCTGTGATTTGTCTTCCAAAATTGTAGTTGGTCACATTAGGCTTCACTTACAATTTGTCCAGTGTTCAAGTACTTTTCTGTAGTTTGTCTTTTAACAGTTGCAATCCCCTCCTTTTCTTTTAACTCTCCTTTCTTCCTTATCTTCTGTCAGTATTTGTTGCCAGACCCCTACATGCTTGGCTGTGTTAAGCTTTTGGGAGTAACAAAGACGGAGAAGCTGCTTCTCCTTTTGAGTGTTATACAGGATCAGGAAGGGGACTTGAGACAGTGGATGAACTTTACAAATGACCAATCCATCTAGTTTTGCTAAGCAGACATTTGGGCACTGGGTGAAAGTACAATGGCTACAGTTTAACCCTCTCCTGCCCATAATTATTTTACTCCGTCGAGGCAATGGAGAATGATGATTGCAGGGAACTGTTGCTTCTCTTGGTGCTTGCCAGTGGTCTCTCATGGGCTGTGTATTTTGTTGGGAAGAATAACCTTGGGTTGACACCATTTGACTGTATTTCTGAATCACTGTGTTTGCTTTGCTATGGCCCTGCTTACTTGCTTGATTTTGTCTTCCTAGAATACTTTTCCTTGACTTTGTTATTTGTTCTTCTTTTTGTATGTATATGGTGCTGGTTATTGTTCCTTGGGCCTCATTCATGCTAGGCACGTGCTGTGCTACTGGACTATACCTCCATCCTGTTCTTCACCTTTAAACAGTCATTGCTATAAGTTGCTTCTTTGGATTTCCAGGAGAAATATAAGACAGATACTGACGTTTTAGAATTAATATAATCTAAATTACTAAGATATTTTATTTTGTAAAACATTAAGCATAACAAACACAGAGAAAAGCGTCTGATATAATGTTAAAACTGTTAGCTAAAATAATGATAGAATTGCTAATACTATTTGTATAGATTTCTCAGTTGTTAACATCTTATGCCATAATCTCTTCAGCTATTTCTTACTGGAGTACTTTAAAGAAAACTTCATAGTCCTTTACCCCTCAATACTTGTTATGTACCTATAAAAACCAGGCATGAGACCAGGAGTGCAGCTCAGTGGTAGAACATGTGCTTAGCACGTGCAAGGCTCTAGATTCTATCACTAGCACAGAGGAGGAGACTTACCTACTTACTACAATACCATTATCAACTAATAAAATGAAAAAAATCATATCACATTCATTCTCTTTTGCCAAATTGTCTTCAAAGATTTCTTGTAATTCAGTTTTTATTAGGACCCAGTTAAAGTTCTCAAATTACATGAGATTATAGCTCCTTGGATTGTGTGATTTCAGAATCATTCCCCACCTTCTGCATCCCTTCTCCCAGCCCTTCCTAGTACCCTCCCCCACATAATGACAATAAGCAGTTGAAAAAGTTGAGCCAGTTTTTCTGTGAAATATCTCACCTTCCGGATTTGTATGAAAGGACGAGTTGGGAATTCTACGGTGAATTCGTATACAGACGGCATCAAGTTGGAGAGAGAAAAGCACTTAAAATGGTGTTGTAGAATGTGAATTTTCCTCTTCCTCCTCGTCTAAGTCCACTTAGGGACCATCAGATGGAGAAAGAGAGAGAGAGATTTAGGTGCTGAGTGATTGAGAAATTCCTGTCAGTGTGTTCCTCTTCCTCTTTGTTGACTATTTTAGACTAAAATTTTACTGTGTCTCGGCGTGTTCTCATTCTTTTACTACCTTAAAACAAAGTGTGAGCTGCAGGACTAGCTCAGTTGGTAATCTGCTTGCCTTGCAAGCATGACGACCTGACTTTAGGCACCAGAGCCCATGGAAAACAAGTCTCACGTGGTGGTGCACGTTGGGATCCTAGCCCTGGGAGGTAGGGACAGGTGGGCTCCCGAAACCTAGCCCACTTGATGAGTCCCCAGTCAGTGAGAAACACTGTCTCCAAAAAATAAATTGGATGGCTTCTGAGGAAGAACAGACTATGAAAACTATGGGCTCCATTTCATATCAGGCCACCTTGCAGCTCTAACCAGAGCCTTAGTTTACCCATCTGATTAAAAAAAAAAAAAGCCTCTTCCCAGGCATTTTGCTATTAGTAAACCAATAATCTTCAGAGTAGTGATGATCGTAAGATAAAGTGTCTTTAGACAGGGACAGGTGGTAGAGCGTGTGCTTACAAGACACTTCTGGAGACAGTTCAGAGACCATGAGGGCTGCGCCGGTCTGTCTACCAAATGATGGCAACTGTGTTCGCTCTCATTGATAAAGGTGACACTTGCTTTAGGTTGGAACCCAGTTTACCCGTGGTGTCTCTGGAGGAGAAAGAAAGCGGACAAGCATAGGAATGGAGCTGATCACTGACCCTTCCATCCTCTTCCTGGACGAGCCCACAACTGGTCTGGACTCCAGCACAGCAAATGCTGTCCTTCTGCTCCTGAAAAGGTAAATGCTACAAGAGCACTGATCCTTGATGTTCTTCATATCTGGTCACTTATGTGTGGCTGGTGTTCTTTGTGCAGGAGGTTCAGAAGTAAACAATCTTCTCCTACTTTGTTAAAGGGAAAGAAATGATATTAGGAAAGATTAAATAAGAGTATAGGGGACGATAGCTGTGATGGCTCTGGGTTGCTGTTTTATTTTTCTTTATTAAGAAATTTTTTATTCATTTTACATACCAATCACAGATCCCTCTCTCATCCCTCCTCCCGCTCCCTCCCAGCCTTCCCCCCAGCCCACCCTCCATTCCCTTCTCCAAAAAGTTAAGGCCTCCCATGGGGAGTCAGCAGAGCCTGGTACATTCAGCTGAGGCAGGTCCAAGCCCCTCCCCCTGCATCAAGGCTGGGCAAGGTGTCCATAGGTAATAAGCTCCAAAAAGTCGGCTCATGCACCTGAGATAGATCCTGATCCCACTGCCAGGGGCCCCATAAACAGACCAAGCTACACAACTGTCTTGCTTATGGAGAGGGCCTAGTCCAGTCCCATGCAGGCTCCACAGCTGTGGGTCTAAAGTTCATGAGTTCCCACTAGTTTGGTTCAATTGTCTCTGTAGCTTTCCCCATCATGATCTTGATGCCCCTTGCTCATAGAATCCCTCTTTTCTCTTTTCAACTGGACTCCTGGAGCTCAGCCTGGTGCTTGGCTGTGGATCTCTGTATCTACTTCCATCCATTTATTGGATGAAGGCTCTATGACAGTTAGGATATTCATCAATCTGATTACTGGGATAGGCCAGCTCAGTCACCCTTTCCACTATTGCTAGTAGTCTAAACTGGGGTCATTCTTGTTGGATTCCAGCTTGGCCATCCCATTCCCTTATGTTCTTATCCCCCATCACCTATCCTCTATTTCTCCCCCTCACCCCAGTTTACTCAGGAGATCCCATCTATTTCCCCTTCTCAGGGTGGTCCATGCGACCCTCTTAGGGTCCTCCTTGTTAGCTAGCTTCTCTGGAGCTGTATGTTGTAGTCTGGTTATCCTTTGCTTTACATCTAGTATGTACTTATGAGTGAGTACATACAATATTTGTCTTTCTGAGTCTGGGTTACCTCACTCTCAAGACCCAGCGATACCACTCTTGGACATATACCCAAGGAATGCTCAATCATACCACAAGGACACTTGCTCACCTATGTTCATAGCAGCAGTATTCATAATAGCCAGAACCTGGAAACAACCTAGATGCCCCTCAGCCGAAGAATGGATAAAGAAAATGTGGTACATATACACAATGAAGTACTACTCAGCAGTAAAAAAAAAAAAAAATGACATCATGACATTTGCAGGCAAATGTATGGAACTGGAAAATATCATCCTGGGTTGTTGTTTTAAATAGCAGGAAGGTCAAGGAAGATCTGGTACATGGCCATAGGACCTGGGAGTGAGGGAGTGAGATCTAGATGTATCTAGCAACAGAATCTGGCTGAAGGGAACAGCCAGTGGCCCCAAGGCAGAAGATGCCTGATATGTCTGGAACATTAAATAGACAGGAGAACCTAGTTACCTCAGGGCGGCACATATTAGGTAGGGTACAGTTAAAAGGAAACACCACGGACTGGTGGCTTAACAAAGGAAGCCAGTCTTTTCAAGCCCTGCTGTGGAAGCTTACCATCTGCAGTCTGGTAAATGATTATGCTTGTGTAGGTCAAAGTGCGGTCCTGGAGTCTTCACTGGGGACTCCTTGAGGATATGCTCGTTCCAATATCCCTAGTCCTCAGACCCACTTTGTGGATCAGGCCTCAACACAGCTCTGCTCCTCCTGGTAGCTCCTGTTGCCTTCTGGCTCTTAGAGTTCCTGACAGAAGACTGACAGCTTAAGACAAAGGCCTGCTAGCTTTCACTCCCTCCAGTAATGCCCCCTACCTGTATCCCTCCCCATGCCCTGCCTATGGACCATTGTGACAAGTTCAAGACCAAACCAGGATGTGTTTACCCCAAACTTGTGGACCTATTAGCTCCCTGATTCTGTTCAAACTGGCCAACCCTCAATGGGGAGAACAATCCCCTCAAATATCCTTTAAAACTTCCAGTTCTCAGTGAGAGGCCAGGGTTTGGCATCCACATTCCTAAGCAGAGGATCCTTCTGTGTATGTGTTTCCTCACCTTAATAAAAGCCTTTCTTTACCTTTCGTGTGTGTGTGTGTGTGTGTGTGTGTGTGTATGTGTGTGTGTGTATGTGTGTGTGTGTGTGCATTCTCCCAGAGATTCTTGGTGTGGGATAATGCTTTTGTATACTGGTTTAATAAAATGCTGATTGGCCAGTAGCCAGGCAGGAAGTATAGGTGGGATAAGCAGACAAGGAGAATTCTGGGAAGAGGAAAGCTGAGTGAGGAGATGCCAGCCTGCTGTCCAGGGAGCAGCATGTAATGGCACACAGGTAAAGCCATGGAACACATGGCAACATATAGAATAACAAATGGGCTGAGTTTAAGTGTAAGAGCTAGTCAGTAGTTAGCCTGAGCTAATGGCCAAGCAGTTTTAATTAATATCAGCCTCTGTGTGTTTATTTGGGTTTGAGCAGCTGCGGACTGGGCAGGACAGGAAAACTTCCAGCTACAGATTCTGACTCAGTGTCTGTGAAAACTGTCTCAGTGTCTGCATTTGTCAATAAACATTCAGGTGCACTTTGTCTGCCATGGCTCCTTAAGAAATTATGGCTGAATTTGTTTGTTTGGGGTTTTTGTTTGTTTGTTTCTAAGGATTAAGTCCAATGCCTCAAACATGCTAAGCACTTTATTTACAACTGATCTCCAAGGTTGCAATACTCCCAGATGCCCTAGTTTTTAATAAAAGCACCAAGATTCATTTCCCTGGACATCAAGCAGATACCTTGAGATGAGCTGATACAATATGTATATGTGAGAAAATCAAATTGAAATTGAGACAGATGTTCTAACAGCAGGAATAAAGTAATTTTAACAATAAATGTAACAATGAGAATCTTAATGACTCATTATTTTCTTCTTATAATTTAGGATGTCTAAACAGGGTCGAACAATCATCTTCTCCATTCATCAGCCTCGGTATTCCATCTTTAAGTTGTTCGACAGCCTCACTTTGTTGGCCTCAGGGAAACTCATGTTCCATGGGCCTGCCCAGGGGGCTTTGGAGTACTTTGCATCAGCAGGTATGGTTGGTTGTTTTCCATGTGGTGTAGGTCCTTGCTTCACAGAATTGTGGCTGGGGCAGAGAGTCCATAGAAGTGTTGTTTAGTCTTCATGTAGGCTTACCATGCTTCCTCCATTCTAAAATATTTTATGTTAGTATTTTTCTTCATTTTGTGTGATCTTTAACTTTTCCTGTGCTCTTTGAATATTTGTGACATCTGTGTCTAAGTGTATCTGTGTCAAGGGCCTGTGCTGCATCTGACTCACAGTCATGGTGGGCTTTCCCTGAGAGTGCAGTAGTTACCAGTTTCCCAGTCATGGTAGGCTTTCCCTGAGAGTGCAGTAGTTACCAGTTTCCCAGTCATGGTGGCCTTTCCCTGAGAGTGCAGTAGTTACCAGTTTCCCAGTCATGGTGGCCTTTCCCTGAGAGTGCAGTAGTTACCAGTTTCCCAGTCATGGTGGGCTTTCCCTGAGAGTGCAGTAGTTACCAGTTTCCCAGTCATGGTGGGCTTTCCCTGAGAGTGCAGTAGTTACCAGTTTCCCCGTTATGGTGGCCTTTCCTTGAGAGTATAGTAGTTATCAGTTTCCCAGTCATGGTGGCCTTTCCCTGAGAGTGCAGTAGTTACCAGTTTCCCCGTCATGGTGGGCTTTCCCTGAGAGTACAGTAGTTACCAGTGGAGTCACAGCAGTTTGATCAGTTGAACAGTTTTGGGAAGACCTAGGATTGTTGTCTCCTTGACTACAGGGCAGATCCCAGTTTTTCAGTTTTCACCAGGCCTGTGATCTTACTGTGCTTTCCTGAGGGCTCATGGAATGATACTTCACCTTCTAGTAACATTATGTTGACAGTTTAGTCTGTGAGTGGGTCTGAGTGACTTATCTCAAACCTCACTTTGATGAGCCTGCATTTTTGACATTTCTGAGTTGCTTTCTTCTATTTCAGATTAAATTACATGATTTTTTTAGATTTATTTACTTTAATTTGTTTTGGTGTGTATTAGTGTCTACCTTATATATGTGTACCACATGTAGGGCTGGTGCCCTGAGAGGTCAGAACAGAGCATTGGATCCCCTTAGTACTGGAGTTACAGAAGGTTCTGAGCTGCTGTGTGAGTGCTAGGGGCCAAACCTGGGTCCTCTGCCAGAACAAGTACTCTTAACTGCTGAGCTATCTCTTCAGCCCTGTGATTCCTTTCCTTTTTAAATACAGTATATATAATCTTTTTCATTTTAGAGGTACCTAGCTATGATTATAGATGACTCTTCATGACTTCAAATAAAATTTTAAATATTCATTATCTATCATTCTTAATTTTAGAAACTTAATCTGTCATTTAAAATAATTGAGCATATCTTGGTTAAGAGCACTGGCTTCTCTCTCAGGGGACCCTGGTTTGATTCCCAGTACTCACAGGATGACTCTCAACTGTCTGTAATTCCAGTCCCCAGAGATCCTCCATCTCTTGGCTTTCCAGGTACCAGGCCCACATGTGGTATACAGACATACATTCAAGAAAACACCTATACACATTAAAAGGAAAAAAATAAAATAATTGAGCCCAAATCAGTGGGGAGCTCAGTGTCTATGAATTTGAGACAGACTTCAGGGCAATTTGAGAGGACTGTAAAGTTGAGGTCAGAGTTCAAAGCATGCTGTACTGTCCATGCTCTCTTGAGAATGCTGCCCCCAAATTGTGCTCTATTTGGAACTCTAATAGTCTGACAGATGAGAATTACAACCTCTCCACTTAGCTGAAGAAGCAATAGTGATGTTGTGAGGACCTGAAGTCAGAGAGTATAAGGACAATTAATGTTTTCTTTTTTTGACCTGAATTTACATCTTGAGAGGAAGACTGTAAGCACCAGAGCATATCAGTAGCCCTGTGCAGGTCATAATTTATGGTCAACACCAATGTAAGATGTTCTCAAGTGTCCAAAATTCCTTTTGAGTTATTGGAATACTTATTAAATATTTAAGAGCAAAGGGTTTATTAGTGAAGGGAAAAGAGTGGGAAGAGGGAGAACTTGTTAGATTCTGTCCTCCCAAGCCTCTGTGTTTTCTAAGATCATCAGGTTTGTGTCCTTGTATTGCCTTCTTTTCTAGGTTACCACTGTGAGCCCTACAATAACCCTGCAGACTTCTTCCTGGATGTCATCAATGGAGATTCTTCTGCTGTAGTGTTAAATAGAGACGAAGAAGGCCAGGAAGGTATGTGACTCTTGTAGATTCATTAGTGTCTGCTTGATTTGATAAAACTGGAGTAGTGTGGCTCATTAAAACATGCTTTTGTAGGACAACCAGAACTACAATAGTGAGATCATGCCTCAAAACGAAAGAAAAAGATGCTTTTAAATTCATGTTAATTCAGTGATGTGAAAGTAGTCAGTAGACAGACTGTTGTCTATAAGTGCTTGGGTGTTTATTTAATTTATAAATGAGCGTTTTCCTTCAAAGTGTCAGTTGTAAAGCAACTTTCCACTTGAAAATGGTTATTTTTTTTTATAGTATTAGTCAGGGTTCTCTAGAGGAATAGAACTAATAGATTGGGTATGTATGTATATGTGTATGTATGCATATATGATTGAGAGTGGCTTACAGGCTGTGGTCTAGCTAGTTCAAAAATGACTGTCTACGGACAGAAATACTAACAATCCAGTAGTTGTTCAGTCCATGAGGCTAGATATCTCAGCTGGTCTTCAGTGTATGTTGGACTCCTGAAGAAGTAGTCTCTAATGCCAGTGAAGTAATGCCTCAGCAGCAGGATATATGAACTTGCCAGTGAGAATGAGGACAAGCAGACAAGAAGCAAGGGCTTCCTTCTTCCATATCTTTTATGTAGGCTGCCACCAAGAGGTATGACCCAGATTTAAGGTAGATCTTTCCATGTTAAAAGATCCAGGTTTAGGGTTGGTCTTCCCACCTTAAATTAGTCAACCAAGAAAAGTCACTCACAAGTGTACTCAGCTTGGGTTTTAATTAATTCCAGATGTAGTCAAGTTGACAACTAAGACTAGCCATCACAAGTATTTTATAAGCCAACCAGACATGGTGGTTCAATGCTTTTAATCCCAGCCCCCAGTACTTGAGAGGCAGAAGCAGGCAGATACCTGTGAGTTCAAGGCTAGCCTGGTCTACAAGATACCTGTGAGTTCAAGGCCAGCCTGGTCTACATAGCAAGTTTCAGGCTAGCCAAGACTACATGATGATCTCCTATCTCAAAACAAACAAAAAATAAAAACCCCAAGAAATGGCCCTTTATACATTTGTGCATAGTAGAAGGCAAAAAAAAATTCTAACTCTGTACAGTATAATGTCTATTTGAATAATTAGAGTCTAAACTGATTGAAAAGTTTTCTGCATCCCTAAGATGTGGCCATGCACAGATGAATAATTGCTGTTTTCCTGATGTGTAAATCAATAATGATATAAGTAATTTTACTATTTTGAGAGTGTTTTACTATGTAGCCCTAGCTGTCCTTGAACTCATGTAGACCAGACTGTCCTCAGCTTCCCAGAAATCCATGTGTCTGCTAAATGCTGGGGTTAAAGGCACATGCCACCATGTCTGTCACCACTCCAGAGGCAGTGGGATCTGGGAGAGTGGAGCTGATAAATGAGATGAACTAAAGTCCCAGGCACTAGCCAACTTTATTCAGGGCCTTGGAAAGTTTATACTCTGAGGGTTAAGAATAGTCATGAGTAAAGTTCTCATGAGTTCAAGCTCTACACAATCACAAGGACAAGCACACGTGGAAAAAAATAAAAATAAAAACTCCCCAAAATGTGTTGTTTTTCGATAGCAGCATATAAAGGATAGTTCAAACATTTAATTGAATAATAGCAGCAAGCAATAATGAGTGATCTGAAGTAAACTCACTCCTATCTGCTATACCTGGGAGGAGCACAAAGACACTTTCCAAGAACAAGTCTGTTTTGAAGAAACTGAAGTCACAAGGCATCTTAGTTAGGGTTATATTGCTGTGAAGAGAGACACCATGACCACAGCAACTCTTACAAAGGAAAGCATTTAATGTGTCTGGCTTTAATTTGGTTGGTTCAGAGGTCTAGTCTATTGTCATCTTGGTGGGAAGCATGGTGACAGACAGGCAGATATGGTGCTGTAGAATAGCTTAGAGTTCTTTATCTGGATCCACAGGCAACAGGAAGAGACAGTGAGACACTGGGCCTGGCTTGAGCATCCGAGACCTCAAAGCTCGCCCCTAGTGACACATTTCCCACAACAAAGCCACACCTATTCCAACAAGAACACACCTCCTAATAGTGCCAGTCCCTATGAGCCTATGGGGCCATTTTCATTCAAACCACCACAAGACACTTGTCTTGTTTTCTTGGAGTGTTCTCACAAGCACTCAGAATTCTCCTTACATGACTTCATTCCTGAACCATGTTCTAACATATGCCCAGCCAACATACATATATACACACATACATACATATATACATTGTGTGTATGTGTGTGTGTATATATATATTATATAATATATATATTAGAATTAAGGGATTTAGAAGTATGGAACCATAGAAAATGAGTCAAATTAGTTATGTGTTAATGTTTCATTTCTTTATCCACATTTTTCCAAAGCAAACAAAACTGAAGAACCCTCCAAGAGAGAGAAGCCAATAATAGAAAACTTAGCTGAGTTTTATGCCAACTCCTCCATCTACAGAGAATCAAAAGCTGAATTAGATCGACTTCCGAGGGCTCAGAAAAAGAAAGGAATATCAGCCTTCAAAGAGTCCGCTTATGTCACCTCCTTCTGTCATCAGCTCCGATGGATTACCAAGCGCTCATTCAAAAACTTGCTGGGGAATCCTCAAGCTTCTATAGCCCAGGTAACCTGACAAATGCCAGTCATGCTATGAAATATTCACAAGGACAAACATGGTCCCTGATTCTTCTTCTCCTGCAACTATTATATATGCTTCAGGATTTTATTTATTTTCTAGTTATCTTTCTATTTTTCTGTCATTTCCACTGTATCTTAATTAACGGATACTGAAGTTTCAATTTCAAATTGTAAACAACACTCTCTTCGTGGTTCTCTCCCCTGAGTAGGGAAGTTTGGTGAAAGTCATTCTTAGTTCATGAGTGTCCAAAAATAGACAGTTGGTGCAGTTTGTCATTTGTGCCACAGCTTACCTACCTTTGCATAGAATTTTTTTTGTAATCTGTTTTTTAAATAAGAGTAAATGCTTTAAATAAGTTTGAATGCCAAGAGACAATGCAAAGTACATACTTTAGAATATTGAGTACTCCTAAAAGTTATACTTTGGAATGCTAGACTTAGTATATATGTGCAAACTACATATTGATAGAGCTGTCAGAATTTATTTTATAAGTTTGGCCTCCTTATAAATGTAGAAGGGTTATAAAAATATGCCAGGGTAATAGGCTTTCCCCATCCTAAATTTCTATCTTAATAGCAAAGAGATTTGTAATTCTCTCCTATGGTATTTCCAAACCAGTCTTCACAGTTCACAATTCTGTTTTTCTACTTTACCTTGCTTTTGCCAAAAATGACCTTCACAAACTACTTTATGTCAGGCTGGAGAGATAGCTCATCAGTTAAGAGTACATACACACTTCTCTTGCAGAGGACTAATATTCATACCCGGCACCTTCATCAGGGAAATCACAGCCACCTGGAACCCAAGCTCCAGTAGGAGTTGACACCTCTGGCCTCCTTGGGCACATGCTGTCATGGGCACTAGTGTGTATGCATGCACATGTGCACGTGTACACACACACACACACACACACACACACACACACACACGTTTTAAACTAGAAGAGCTGGCCTTTTCATAAACGCGAATGTTATGATGCAACTATATAGAATATTAAATGTATGCTTATAACTAGTTTTAGTTCTGTTCATGCTGTACTTTTTATTTTGATATTGTTAAAGTACTAAGAATATTTTGACCTTTGAAATTCCAAGATATATAAATGAATATTTCGTTTTCTTTAGCTGAACATTCCTTGCATTTTAAAATTTACCTGTGAATAATATATTAATAAATAGAATCTGCCAAATAAATAATATTGTTATATAACCTTTAACCTCTTGCTGCTTGAAGCATCCTTAAAGATGCTTTTCTCCAAAAGTGATGCTGATGCAGTCTCCTTGGGAGCAGTCTGCACAGATTGATTAGGTGAAGGAGGGTGACTATGTGAGGATGCAGAGGAAGCAACTCAGGTGTGTTGTGTTGACAGGAGGCCTAGCTTGCTGAGGTTGATGGAGAAGCGGTGAGAGAGGAGACAGATAACAAAAGCCCTTGGATGCCCCACAGAAAGAAGGGCATTTTTTCTTTTTGGATTTTTGGGTTTTGGTTTGTTTTTGGTTTTGTTTTGTTTTCTGTCAGTGATGCTCTACATTCCCATGTAGGCACAGACTCTCCAGAGGTTGCAGAGGTGGAGCTCAGCTCACCCCCTACTTCTTTAGCATGCAAAATTCCATTGTCAGAATTTGGAGGTGTGTGTGTTAATTTTTTTTTTTAAATCTTTAACATTAAAAGAAAAGGCATCCTGTTTTCTCTTGACTCCCTTGTGTGAAGCTTTGTTCATTGGCACAAAAGTTTAGTTCATTTCAGTTCAGAACTCTTGGACAACTTGAACTTCAGCTTGCTCTCAAAACAACCTCTTCAGGTTCCCCTATGGACCATGCATGGATCCAGCGTCTGACCTGTGACTTCACTGACTGCTGGAGCAGTGGGAGGAATCTTAGGGGTTGTTCTCTTGACTTGTCAGTTCCCTGACAGCAAATGCTTTGATTTTCAGTTTACTCTAGAAAGCAGTCTAATAATATATTCTATCCCATACTTTCCCAGGAGCCCTATAATAACCAAGTGTCTAAAGTGTTTATGAGATTGGGCTTTGTATATATATTTTAAAATAATAAATAATATACAGGCATTTTAATCTCTAATGGAAATTCTTTTATTTTCATTTTTCTCTTGGAAAGGTAATTGTCACAATCATACTGTCACTTGTTATTGGTGCCATTTACTTTGGTCTGACAAATGATAGAGCTGGAATCCAGAATAGGTAAGCAAATTTGGATTTTCCCCCCATTCTGTAGGATAGAAATTAGCATGGACTAGTTCTAAGCAAAAGGAAATTAGAAAGTATATTTTATAAACGAAGTACAGTCGTCCATTCCAGAGGCAAAGCAGCCAAATTTGGATCTTGATTTTGATAAAATACTGTTACTTTCTTTAAGCTTATGAATATTGATTAAGGGCTTAAACTTAACACAAGTTCAGGGTAAATGTCATTGTTTATTTGTGGGAAGGAATGAACTGGTGAATTGAAAACTGCAGGAGTTGGCTTTTTCATACACATAGATGTCTGTATTGATGTAACCATGCAAAAAATTAAATATATCCTTTTAACCAATTTTAAGTATGTGCAGTTCAGTGGCCTTAAGCACAATCACACTGCTGTGTTGGTTGACAATATCCAACTCCAGATAAGTATTTTCCTTAATGCTTCTACCTTATCCATTAAATTAAATCCATTAAAGTAATTACTCAGTGCCCACTTCCCCTCACTCCCTGGGAAGCACCATCCTACTTTGTGTCTTTAAATGTAACTACTCTACAAGCTTGCTACATGTGGTGTCATGAGTGTCCTTTGAGGACTGCCTTATTTCCTTTAGTACAGTGTCTTAATGGTTCATCCATTTTGCAGCTTAATCAGAATTACTTTCCATTGTAAGGCTGATTTAGTCCAGATGTGTGTGTGTGTGTGTGTGTGTGTGTGTGTGTGTGTGTGTGTGTGTGTGTTTACTCTCTGTATATGTAGTTGGACTTTTCTTTCCCGCCAGCCAATTCCCAAATAACCACACAGAGACTCGTTATTAGTTATAAATGCTCAGCCAATAGCTCAGGCTTGTTACTAGCTAACTCTTACAACTTAAATTAACCCATATTTCTCATCTACACTCTGTCATCTGGCTTGGTACCTTTTCACAGTATGGCAAGTTCATCTCCTGTTTCCTCTTTATCTCCTTGCCACTCTCGAGACTCCTCCCCTTCTTCTTCAAGCTGTCTTTTTGTCTGTAAGTCCTGCCTAACCTCTACCTGTACAGTTATTGGCCAGTCAGCTTCTTTATTAAACCAATCACAGTGATATGTGTTCACACAGAGTAAAGGAATATTCCATATCTTTTGCATCCCTGCGTTCAGTTCTTTCAAAAACCTTACCAGTAGAATTACTAAATTGTGATGATTTTTTGAGGAAATGTCCAATTTGTCTTCCATAACAGCTATACCATTATACATTCTTGGTTTTAGCACACAGGTGTTTCAGTTTTTCCACATCATGAGTGGTTACTTTTTAATAATAAAGATCAATTTGATAGTTAAGAAATACTTAATAGACAATAGTCCTTTGTCTATTTTTTAAATTTGTTGTTGGGTTTTAAAAATCCTTTATTTTTCTGGGCAATTTTTTCCTTATCAGATAAATGTTTTATAAGTATTTTCTCTAATTCTGTAGGATATTTTCTCTGTGTATTGATAGTATCTGTTAATGTGTGCAGTCTTTTGATTTCGGTATTGTTTGTTTTTGTCTATTGCTTGTGAGACAACATCCCTGTATAGGATTTGATTTATTTGACTTGAAAGTTGCATGCGTAGGATTCAGCTCATGTTAACTTTTTGCTGTGATATTGTATAGATTCAGTCATAATTGTGTCCTTGAAATTTTTTTTTAAAGATTTGGTTGTGTTTGGGGTTTTTGACTGTATGTGTGTCTGTGCATCATAGTTTTTACCTGGTGCCTGAGGATGCCAGAAGAAGGTGTCAAATTGCTTAAAACTGGAATTACAGATGTTTGTGAGCAGTCAGTGGGTGCTGGGAATCAAACTCAGGTCCTCTGGAAGAGTAGCAAGTGCTCATAATCGCTGGGATATCTCTCCAGCACATTTTTGAAAATTTTGTTTTCATAATGACTTTTTTGCGGGTGGGTGAGATGCGGGTCTTACCATTTTTCCCAGGCTGGCTTGATCTCCTCAACTAAAGTTATTGATCTCCTTGCCTCAGCCTCCCAAGTAACTGCTTCTAAAAGTACATGCTACTAAAGCCAGCTTTACACTGAGGTATTTTAATTGCTGGTCATGCTATAAGTATATATGCTCAGTAATAGAGTCATAATCCATGTCATGATTCACGTATTGAGAACCACTGCTTGCTATAGATATTGAACTCAGTGTTTGGCATCCATGACCTCAGGTCACCATCCAGAGGCCAGTATGGGTAGGTGGTATTATTCCTATTTTACTGTCAAGGACTGTTGAGTTCATTTCATGTCTGGAAAAGGCTGCTTCTTTTTTAAAGAACCCATCTAAAAGTCTATCATTGAGGTCAAATGAGTTTTCTTCTGTATAGAATCAGTATTATTCTAGTGAGCTATTTTCAGAGTCATATCATTGATTTTACCTTCCTTGAAGGTTGAGATAACAAGATTGTTTCTAAAATTACTAGCAATTGATGGTTTCTGTGGGTGCTGTTTCTTGAGCTAACACAGTATATATGTAAAAACTAAAGACTGTGGACTTTGTACATTGTGTAGTATTTGGGGAAGTAGTTGAGGCTAAAACAATGGCTCAGACGTTAAAGAGCACTTGTTCTTTTAGGACTGTGAGTTCAGTTCCCACTTTTAAGTAAATTTACAATTTTATGGTGGGCTGTATCCTAGTTTCATGTTTTTTTATTGCTTTGATAAAATACCCTGACCAAAAAGCAACTTAGACAAGAAAAGTTTATTTCAGTTCTAGGTTAAACTCCCATTATTTTGGGAAGTCAAGGCAAGAACTTAAAGAATCACATCCACAGCCAAGAGCACAGCCAAAATGTCAGAGGCCATATCTGACCTGTTGAAGGGTTCTTGTGGGGAGGAGAGAGGAATGAGAAAGTATTAGATAGGAATATAGATGGAGTCGACAACAACGAAGAGATGACCAGAAAGACAGAGACACAGGATAGTTTTGGGAGGGTCCTGGGTCAATACCCAGTCGTCTCGAGTTTATTTCTAATGAGCTTTTTATACACTAGCAAGGGGAGAGGCAAAAGACCTCCCCCTTTCAAGGTCAAAGCACAGTGTACAGACAAGTGTAGACCCTTCAAAACACCTGATAACCACACCTTTGGCCAAATCATCCTATTATGCAGCCCTGCTGGGTAAAGCAAGCTCAGACTTTCTGACCTTGAGTAAGGCCTTACTAGAGAGCTTCTGTGGACCACCACAAATAAGAACACGGGTCCTCACCTGCTCAACTCAGCTAGCATTCTCTCTCTCTCTCTCTCTCTCTCTCTCTCTCTCTCTCTCTCTCTCTCTCTCTCTCTCTCTCTCTCTTTGGTTTTTCGAGACAGGGTTTCTCTATGTTGCTTTGCACCTTTCCTAGAACTCACTCTGTAGCCCAGGCTGGCCTCGAACTCACAGAGATCCGCCTGCCTCTGCCTCCGAGTGCTGGGATTAAAGGCGTGTGCCACCACCACCCAGCGTATTCTCTTTTCTTAAACATGCCAGAGCTCATTACATGAAATGGGGTGCTGCCCACATTCAGGGTGAGGTTTCCACTTCAGTTAACAGTCAGTACAACCCCCACCCCCACCCCAAGCATGCTCAGAGGCTAACTGATGTAGCTAATTCCTCACTAAGACTCTTCCTGGGCGATTCTAGGTTGTATCAAGTTGACAGTAAACTAACCAGTACAGGCTGCACTGGTAGCCATCTTCTGCTGCATGCAGGGAGCAGCTGGACATGCCTGAAAGGATCTGTTTCCCAATACCAGCATAATAGGAGGTCATTGCTTCAACAGGAATTTTATGGGAACAACACAACTCAGTTCACAACAATCTTAAGACCAAGAATTTCAGTATTCGCTTTAACATGGAGTCACTGGAGTCAATAACCACCACTGTAGAGACACAGCCGCAGGAGTGAGACCCAGTTGCGGGGGCAGGTGTGTGTGTGTGTCATTCTTTCTCTGTGTGTATGTGTGCGTACGAATGTATGAGCATTGGTGCACTTGTGGGGATCAGTCCTGGGGATTGAACTTGTGTCGCCACCTATACCTACTGAGCCATCTCCCTAGATCCCCTCTTTCTGTTAACTAGAACAGTTTTATTTAAAAAGAAAGAAAGAAAGAAAGAAAGAAAGAAAGAAAGAAAGAAAGAAAGAAAGAAAGAAAGAAAGAAAGAAAGGAAAGGTGTTATGGTATATCATTTGTAGACTGCTAACCTAAGTACACAAGTTGACTGTGGTACTTTCCGCTCCCATTCTGTCCTGGCAGAGCTGGGGTACTCTTTTTCCTGACCACCAACCAGTGTTTCAGCAGTGTGTCAGCTGTTGAGCTCTTCGTAGTGGAGAAGAAACTCTTCATGTGAGTAGGCCACTGTTTCAGCTGTGTGTCAAACTGGTCAAATCCAAAATTGGGTCAAAATACCATCCTGATGTTATCAGTATCTTTTATTTATTTCTTTAAATGGGAAATATACATTGCACACATATATTCATGTTATGCAATGTGAATTTTTGAAAATGCATAGGGTTACAGTATTAAGAAAAGTCAGTCATGGGAAGGATGGAAAATTAAGAGCATGAGGTGCCTGCTAGCCAGAGAACGGAGATTTTCAAGTTTGGGTTGAGGTTTGGAAATCCCAGTGCTGTGAGAGAAAGCACCATCCACGGGGCTGAAAGTTTCTTGTTTTGATTAATCACAGGCTGGTAACTCCAGCAAAGGAAGTTTGAGGACCTTCAGAACAATTAGGTGGTTCAGCAGCTAGAAGTGATAAGATCAAGATGGCAAAGGAAGAGCAAGTACCAGCCTTGGTGGGTGGAGCATGGAAAGAGCCAGAGACAGCTTCACAGCGGGGAGCTGGCTGGTGTTTCTCCCATGGTTTTCAAAGGTTGGAGAGATTTGCCCACCTTTATTTACCAACAAAGTGAATCAACAGAGAGCAAAGGAACAAGGACACGGGTGGAAGAGTTTGGAGTAACTAGAGAAAGATGTCAGGAAGAGGAGGGATTAGATTTGGTAGCTGGAAGGGCTCTAAGGTTGTGAGGTTCATACTCTGATGCCAGAGTTCACAACAGCCAGAGGAAGTGCTGTGTTGAGAGAGGGTCACAGTGTAAGAGCTTCCTGGAGCTGATAGCCCAGGAAGGGTGCCACCTAAGATGGCAGAAGGCATGGGGTCAGCCTGGAACATGTGGGATGAGTGCCTTCTTCCCACTCTAGTAGTACAGCAGGTACCCCATCTTCTGTTCCATACCTCGAGACTAATCTGGAGTCTATGCTCTGTGTTTTATAGACATGAGTATATCAGTGATATTACAGAGTGTCTTCCTACTTCTTTGGAAAGCTGATATCTGATCTACTACCCATGAGGTTTTTGCCAAGCGTTTTATTCACTTGTATATTATACTTCATGTTAGGTAAGTAACAGGCCAAATGAAAATGCCTTTAGTCTGGGGTGTGAAGTGAAGCTAATTTCTCTGTGTATATTTTTATTTACCTTTTTCTATGTGTCTATATAAAGAGACAGAAAAATTTAATAACTACACATACTCTGATGCATATTCTTGAATAAGAAAACCATGTTGAGTTTGTGGGGGTTATTTATTTACTAAAAAAATAAGTCACTGACAGATATAAACAGATTTATTTTTACATCATGCTCAGGATTTGACCTTAAGATCGCTGCAGTCAAAATTTCCATAATTTTCACTGATATACGAAATATATACTACATGCATACATGCTAGTAATTCTATTTTTACAAAGCACTATAGTGTGAGAACCACTGATAGAGCTTAAAACTTTCATTTTCTATATGAAGTTTATCATAAAGAATATGACATGGTATCTAGACCCTTAGATGCATGATCCATTTTTTGCCACTGTTTCAAATCGATTTACAGAGTATCGATTTGACATATACATAGCCATATATATATATATATATATATATACCTCATAGTTTATAAAGTACTTTGAGAAATTAGTCCTATTTTTAATGTCTAGGGAGACATAGGTGATAGAAGAACCCTCCCCTCCTTTGTATTTTAAACCATCCTGAGGTCATGTAATTGTGAACCAAGTTTCTTCACTGGTGCAATTAGAGCAAACACTGAGAGATGTGGGGATGTCTGAGCAAATGCATGTTTTCTGTTGGTGAGCTTCCTGTGGTGGGGGGAGGGCAGTTGTATTGGGGCCAGTGTTTCCTGTAGCTGTCCATTTAAGGAGCTCAGAATTATTATTGTTACATGTATAGAAATACACCCGTTATCTGAAATAGTGCTCTTAAAATAAGCAGGGAAAAGGAAATTGTGTTGGTTGATGCAGTTACACAGAATAAAACAATGAAGTTGGTGACCCACAGTGGTTGGATAATGGGTGACCTTTTCTCATCTATTCTGATTAAATCTCTACAGTGTATTTGCACCACACACACACACCAAATACACAGGATACTGCACTGATTACTTCTTTTCTTTCCAAGGATTGAAGAAAGAGGTGGGGGCTTTTTTCATCATGATGTTCACCCTTATAATGGTCGCTTACACAGCCAGTTCCATGGCACTAGCCATAGCTGCAGGTCAAAGCGTGGTATCCGTGGCAACACTCCTCATGACAATCTCTTTTGTATTTATGATGGTGAGTATAGACAGTGCTCCTCTGAGAAGACAATTCTTGCTTTGTTTTCTCTGAATATTTGTCTGTTGCAGAAATCTGCTTTGGGGATTCTTTCCATTAGGACTGTGACACTTTGAGAAATCCAGGTGCTCAAATAAAGTGACTATGAGGAAAAGTAATGGCTTTCCACCTAACCTCTATCAAGTCCCTTGTATTGCTACTTAATGTTGCTGTGACTTCGCTAACACTTCCTCACTGATAAGCTTTTGAAAGATGATTTTTAGCCGGGTGTAATGGTGTATGTCTGTAATCTGGCACTTAGGAGTACGGCTATGCGTTCAAGCCAAGCCTGAGGTACACAGTGAGACCCTGTCTCTAAATTGGTGACATTGAACCCACTGCATCTTGTGAGTTCATTGTTATTCAGTAAACTCTGGTATAATGGAAATTGGGGGAAAAAAAGTCACAGAAATGGAAAAAATACTTCTTGCTGATGTTAGACAACTTTGGTAAATAGAACATTGAAAACAGACATTGTCATTGACTCTTTGAAAAATGACAGCATATCCTTCATTTTGTCTACCAATTAGTAACCAGAAATGATTGGGTTGAATTCCTGAAAAAGGGAAAGTGAAGCTCGTGGGAAGTGTAACTGTGTACCAAGGAGTCTATCTTTGGTCCCTCTTATGTTTTGACTATTAAGTGTTTTAAAAATAGTTTCAAAAAATGAAAAAAAGCCAGCATGGTAGTGTAGGTAGTGTATGTTCATAATCTCAATCTCAGTCCCTGGAATATCTTAGAGGGAGAGGGATCAGGAAATTGAAGTTATCTTTAGCTACATAGTAAGTTTGAGGGCAGCCTGGGCTGCCTGAGACCATGTCTTTAAGAAGAAAAAGCTAGAGACTTTCAAAGTCCACCTACCTTCAGTAGATACCTTCTTATTTCACATTTCTAGTTTAATGATTCCTCACTCCTAATACTGTATATGTCTCAATTTTGCTCTCAAGTGATAAAAGGACCAGCTCCCATGTCTTTCTCCTACATCATTAAATAGGAACAGCTAGCACACTGACACAGGGTCCTCTTCACTAGAGGAGGCTGTCTTTCCGTGAGCTGCCATTAGCTAAAGTCTTGCTACGTGTTTATAAATAGGACTTTAAAGCTAGTCATCAATCTGTATTCACCCAGATGGTATGTCATACAATCAGTACTCGTTATCACAGTTCTAAACATGCACACACAACCCAACAGCACTATCATTGTTGTCATATCCCAACACTCTTAGTATGGCAGAACACATTCCATGAGAACCTCATTTTGCCTATTTTTAATCTTGAATAGTCAATTCCTGGCATCTCTACTGTGGTTCTGCTCTGGGGGCAATCTTTTTTTCTATTTATTTATTTTGATTCTTAAATTATGTGCGTTTATGTGCATCTGTATGGAGTATATACACTAGTGCAGTGACCTCAAATGCCGGAAGACAGTGCCAGATATTCTGGAGCTAGGGTAGTTGTGGTTGTGAGCCATCTGATATGGGTGCTGAGAACCAAACTCAGTCCTCTGCTGGAGCAGTAATTGCTCTTGACTACTGAGCCCTCTCTAGCCCCATAGGTAAGCTTATATGGAGGTATTACTTATGTTTTCTACTGTACATCACCGTATCATGCTCTTATCTGTTCTAATTTGGAGATTATTTTATACCTGCATTCTGAACCTAAAATTGTTTCTAAAGTCATGACTATAGAACATAAACTGTTGTCAGTAACAAATCTTGTCTGGATGTACAGCAACATGCTTGTTCTGGATTATTCTAGTGTGTTCTGTTTTTCCAGGATTATTGGGAGGAATGCATATAGGTGGCATAATTAGAATCACAGAACAGACTGCATCCATATCCATATCAAAAGATTCAACTGAGGAAAAAAATGTATGCTTGTCTTGTGTATACATGTCACTATTTCCCCATGTCACTATTCCTTAAAGAACAGTATAATCCAATAATAATGGCAGCATATATCTATAATCCTAACATTTAGGAGGCAGAGCCAAAAGGATTACTCTGAGTTTGAGGCCAACCTCATCTACATAGGAAATTCTAGACCAGCCGGGACTACATAGGGATACTGTTTCATCCATTCATTCATTTATTCATAAATAATAGAGTATACCAACTGTTTATTTAGATGTGTGTTGTATTAGGCATTTTAATCACTCTGCAGATAATCTTTGAACATCTGTGATGTGTCTATTTTGAGTATAAAGGCTGGGCTGGAGAAATGGTTTAGCAGTTAAGAGCACTGGCTGCTCTTTCTGAAGATCTAGGTTTGATGTCCAGGACTCATCTAGTGGCTTATAGCTGTCACTAATTCCAATTCCAGTCCCAGGGGTTCTGACACCTTCTCTGGCTTCCGTGGGTATCAGGCATGCATGCAATGCACTTACATACAGACAAAACACTCACACACATAAAATAAAAATGAATAAATCTTTTAAAAAAATCATACAAGCCATGTGTAGGTTATATTAAAGTACTGTGTCATCTTAAAAATAAGAGAATTGTGCATCTGCAGAATTTAGTTTACATGTTGGAAGTCTGGACCCAACCTATACCCATGAGAGACCAAGGGATGATTCTGTTTCTTAATCTTCCATTGCGGTTATACAGAAAGTTGAAGACATTCTAAACCATTGAGGATCATCAAATAACTTGAATATATAATACTAATTATAGGTGTATTATCCTCCCCTTAATACCATAAATAACCACTGCAGAAGTACTCACATGTTAAGCAAGACTATTAGGAGATATTATAACTGCAGTTTTCATACCACTTTGGCCTTAGCAGTGATGTTTAGCAGATGCAGGTTATTTGTGTGGGGAGGGGGGTTGGTTGTTTTGTTTTTGTTTTTGAGATAATCGTGCCAGATATCCCAGGCTGGCTTTGAACTTGTGATCCCTCTGTCTCAGCCTCCCTAGGTTTGATTACAGGCATGCACCATCACACTTGTCTGCATACAAGGCCTCATAGGAGGTCTTACCTAAAGCTATGAAATCACTGGACTGGTTCTAACTTACAGGTTTTGCATCTTACAGATTTTTTCTGGTCTTTTGGTGAATCTCACAACCATTGAGCCTTGGTTGTCCTGGCTTCAGTACTTCAGCATTCCTCGATATGGCTACACAGTAAGTTATCCTTGCTTGTCATTGTGACTGTCTGGATTCCCAAGCTAGGAATGGTGCAATAAAGCCTAACCTTGTCATATCCTTAGCCACAAGTGTGAACCTGCCCCATCCAGTTTCCTTCCAGAAACAGTAGCTAATAATTTCCTATTAGTCTTTGTTATTGGAGGGTCAAAGAGTCATCTGGGGTTTTCCATAGTCACCCCATTATTGGAGGGACATGAAGATTGGGGAGAAATCACATAAAGGAGAAGTGTTGACTAATTGGATGAAAATATTGTTTCTATTCAGTAAGGACGTAAATGAGAGGATAGGGGACTGTAGTACATAGTTTATATTGAAACTGAAATCTGAAGAGAAATAGATTGTAATACTCAACAACCATATAGGCTCTAGCAACTAATCAAATACAAAGAAAACAGCTTTGTCTTAATTCAGTATAATGAAGTTTCTGATTTCCATAATTATTATTTTTTTATGAAAACCAGAAAAGATTGTTACTACAAATCAACAATATTCATTGAGCATTATATCATTTTAATTATAGATTTTATAGGTTATAAAATTGGGATGAGGGTGCTCTGGGGTAGTCATGAGTCTTCCCTCTTGGCCAATTGGAAGTTACATCCCAACCTTAAGTTTCTTGATTGCCTGTTTTGGTGTTTAAAAAAGAGAGAAGAGAGAAAGAAAGAAAGAAAGAAAGAAAGAAAGAAAGAAAGAAAGAAAGAAAGAAAGAAAGAAAGAAAGAGAAAGAAAGAAAGAAAAGGAAAGAAAGAAAAAAGAAAGAAAGAAAGAAAGAAAGAAAGAAAGAAAGAAAGAAAGAAAGAAAGAAGGAAAGAAAGATGGTGCATATGCAGCTTGGCATACTTTCAGAAATAACAATAAAGATTAAATTTAAGCATATGATTGTGATAATTCCTTGGAAACATTTTGGAATTTAACACTATTGATATTGCTCGATCTTATGTGTATTCTAGGCTTTGCAGTATAATGAATTCTTGGGACAAGAGTTCTGTCCAGAACTCAATGCAAATGTCAGCGACACCTGTAATAATAACAGCTTTGCAATGTAAGTTTGTGTTCAGTGTCACACTATTTTTGTGTCTTACTGTGATGTGCTGTAAAACAGCTGCTTGGCTTAGAGGTAGGATGAGTCAAACTTTAAGCCTTAATTTTCCAGTCTGTAAAGGGAGCCCTTGTACACTACTTCATGTGACCATGTTGAACAGCTCCTATAACCTGTCACAGTCAAAGCCATATTTAATGTGAAAAAATGCTCCCTGTGTATTGATTGAGATGTTTTAAAAGTTCCCTGTTATTTTTTTGATTAGGTTTGAATTCTTACTTTTCAGAACTTTGGGGTTACAAATAGGCTGCTTTGATAGTTTAGGAGGGACGTGTGGTCTCTGAACTGGGATGGATTATAACCCAGAGCCCAGAACGGAAGACAGTAGTGGGCACTCGGACAGTGAGAGCAAGAAGGGAGTCACTGATTACTCTGACCCTGATGTCACTTTCTGCCCCACTGCCTTTGGGAACATCATGGAACTCAAGGCTGCCAGTGTGTGTGTGTGTGTGCTCATTTAAACCAAATTGAAATTCTCCCTATAAGAGGATGCACTTTTTCAAGAATTAAAATAGAATTCAGGTTCTAATAAATTAGATGACCTTATTTTAAAATGTTAATACTTTTATGATAATTATTAATGGTCTGATTTTTGATATAAAGATTAATGAAAGAACAGAATGCTGGTCTCCCAAATCCCTCCTGAATGTTCAGTCGTAAAAATAGTTGCTAGTAAGTGATAGGATGATTTTCTATTTTGGGTTGTTGACAGACAACTTTCAAAACAGGGGTTTCCCCTACAGAGCTTTTCTTTGCCTGCCCATTGAATTTTGGTTTGATCTGGGTGTGGCATCTTTCTAACACAAAGTCCCTGCCAGCCTGCTGGCCAGGAGGGAGCGGACAGGAAAAGCAGTACCACAGAAGGAGGGGCCATGGCAGGCTTCGTGCTCACATAAGGCTCATCCTCATAAAAGGAAGGGGAAAACTGCTCTTAAAGCAAAAAGGAATGGCTATTTTGGAAGCTGCTGAACCCCACCATGCACAGGAAAAGCAGCCACAATAATCGTGGTTACATCGGGTGGATTCACGCTAGGGCCACTCCATCCTGCCCTGCTCTACTTGCTATCTAAGGCCTGTGTCCTTTAGCTGAGGGTCTGCAGGTGAAAGCTGACAGACGTGACCGGGCTGAAAGTCGTTGCTCCCTTTTGCCAGATGGAGCTTTCTGACCTGCTTCCCTCACTTTGTGGCGGAGGAAACTGCAGGGGAAGGGCTGAACCCGGCATACCTACAGCTGAGGTCTTCGCCTTTAGTAATGAGTAAACGAAAAGGTGCTTGATAAGCGTTTCTGCCCTTTGTAGACAGCAGCGTCATAGATTTAAAATTAATGAATCTGATGAGTCAAGAAACTCAGTTAATAGTAAGACTGTGTTAACTTGGCCAAATTTGTTAAAGTACTTAATAGTTAAACTCTTTTTGGATTGTCTTAAGGATTAACTTAATTAGGTGCAAGTTGCTTAGCCTAGAATCTAGTAAATTGTAAGCCTGGAGAAGGCTTTCCTTAGCATCTATTAAATGCCTATAGTTCTTCATGTAGGAGGGGGGCCTTGTAAGATTTTCCCTATCCATGACAGTGTCAACTGGTGTTGTCATTATGCAAGTCTTGTTTAGGCAACCATATTGTTGAAATTTCAAAGGCTCAACTTTCCTGTCATCGATTTGGCTAACCAATGGGTTTCTGTAATAAAGGAATAGTAGATATATTGATTAATATTTGACAGATGCTAGGAATGAACTTAATCAATTTTGTATATTTAAATTTCAGATGTACTGGTGACGAGTACTTGAAAAGTCAGGGCATCGATCTGTCACCTTGGGGACTGTGGAAGAATCATGTGGCTCTGGCTTGTATGATTATTATCTTCCTCACAATTGCCTACCTAAAGTTGTTATTACTTAAAAAGTATTCTTAAATTCCCCTTTACCATACTATTAAATGTATTCCTATTAAATGTGGGCACTTTGATTGTTGTATGCAGTGTTCTTTTACACACACAAATATAACCTGCTGAGTCCATTTAGTGTTGCTCACATGTCTGTGTATTTAGAGTTGACCACCCATTGAGGGCTCATCCCTGGAGAAAGCTGACTGTCCATCTCTTAGCAGCCATTAATTGCCTGTAGTTCTTCATGTAGGAGTGAGGCCTAGGAAGATTTTCCCTATCCATGACCGTGTCAACTGGTGTTGTTATGCCGGTCTTGTTTAGGCAACCCTATTGTTGAGATTTCAAGGGTTCAACTTCCATGTCGTATATAGAAGGCACTATCTCATAGCGGACGTCATGGTCCTCTGGCTCTTACAATCTTCCTTCTCTCTCTTCCACAATGTCCCCCTTATCATTTGACGCAGGGGTTGTGTTGTAGGTGTATCAATTAGGGGTGTGTACTCCCCAGTCAGTTATTCTCTGCATTTTGTCCAGTTGGGGCTTTATAGCATAGTCTCCTTCTGCAGCAAAATGATGCTTCTTTTATGAGGGGTGAGAGCTGCACTTTTCTTTGGGTATAAGGACAGAAGTTTAGAATGAATCTGGGAATTACACTGGTTTAAGAATGTGGCAGTAGTGGATCCCTCTCTAGGGCCCATGACCTCACCAGCAACAGGTAGTTGCTAGGATCATAGTACCACGCGTGAATTGCCACCTATTAAGTGGGTCTTAAATCCTCCCTTGGCAAAACTTTGAGATACTGTGAGAGACAGTTCTCAGGGAGGAGGCTTCTAGGTCTGCTCCAGCTGGGTACCCCCAAGTCCTGTGTCCACAGTGCGCGGTGTCTTCAGCAGCAGGGTCTGACATCCAAGTCTCAGAGAATTTTTTTAAAAGTTACCTTTGTAAGTGTGTCAGTGTGACAAATATATTCAGTGACTAGTCATGGCCAATTACCGTTGGTCAATGTAATTAAAAACAAAGTACAACTTTACCAGTTACTGTGTTATGATGATAATAAATGTTGAATTCTTTTAGAATACAAAAATACTTGTTTCTGCTTCAGTACACAGAAAGCTGAAATTATAACTCCATCATTAAAAAACTTACATAATTGAAACTAGAAAGAAGTTAGATTTATATCCACTTTAATTTGTCTTTTTGCCTATACTCCTCCCTTCCTTATCACCTGATATTACCCTCTCCTGGTTCCTTGAATATTTTGAACTTTAGTCATACTTAGACCTGTTTACATACATGAATACATTATAGGCTAGGGTCCATGTGTGAGGGAAAACATGCAGAGTTTCTCTTTCTGAGTTTCGATTGCCTTGCTTAATACTATTCTTTCTAGGTCCATCGATATTCTTGCTAATTTCATGATTTTGTTTTCATAGCAGCTGAATGTATCATATTGTATATAAGTAACAATTTCATTATGCATTCATTTGCTGATAGACATTTAGGCCAGTTCCATTACCTTGCCATTGTGAGTAGGACAACAACAAACATTGATGTGTAAATACCTCTGTGGCAGGCTATGGAGTTCTTTCGCTATATGCCCAGGAATGGTATAGTTGTGTCATATGGTAGTTCTATTTGTAATATTGTGAGGAACTTCGAAGCTGATTTGCATAATGGCTGGATTAATTTTCATTCCCACCAACAGTGAATAAGGGCTCCTCTTTCCCCACATCTCCTCCAACATTTATTGTCTGATCTATTGATTATAGCCATTCTGACTAGGGTGAATGGTATCTCAGAATAGTTTTAATTTATTTTTCCCTAATGCCTAGGAGTGTTGGATAACACTTTTAAAATATGTTTATTGGCCACTTGTGTTTCTTATGTTGAGAACTGTCTTCTCTTTTCATCAGTCCATTTGTTGAATGTCAGTTTTGTTTCCTTGGTGTTAATTTTTGCAGTTCTTTGTAAATTCAAGCCATTAGCCCCTTGTTTGAAGCATAGCTGGTAAAGATCTTCTAGCAGTCTGTGGGGTGTTTAGTGATGATAGTTTCTTTTGTTGTGCAGAAACTTTAAATTTCATGTAGACCTATCCATTAATTCTTGGGGCCGGTTACTGTGCTCCTGGAGTTGTACTCAGAAAGGTCTTGCCTACCCCAAGATCTTAAAGAGTATTTCTTAATGTCCCTAGGAGTTTCAGAGTTCGGGGTTTTGAATTGAAGTCTTTGATCCACTTTGAGTTGATTTTTGTGCAAGATGAAGGTATGGATCTGATCTTACTCTTCTTCAGATGAATAAGATGTTGTTTGTTAAATGGGCTCCATTTTCCTCTGCATGTTTTTACCACCCTTGTCATATTGCCCTACCCCTGTCAGTCTGTTTCCAGGCCCCCAATCTGTTTTATTGGTCTCTCTGTTTTATGTCAGTATGAGACTGTCTTGGTCACTATAGCTCTATAGTTTAATTTGAGGTAGGTATTTTAATACCTCCAACTGTTTTTGTTGTTGTTTGTTTGTTTTTGTTCTTAATCTCCTTGGGATGCCTTTGACTGTTCATGGTCTTTTGTAGTTCCGTGTGCATTCTTGGATTGTTTTTTCTCAATCTAGAAAGTATGGTGCTGAAATTTTGATGGATATTGTATTGAATCTGTAGATTATTTTTGGTAATACAGCCATTTACACAATACTAATTCTGCCAATCCAGAAGCATGGGAAGTGTTTCTATTATCTATTGTTGGCTTTGGTTTCCTTTTTCGTGCCTTGAAGTTTTCATTGTAAATCTTTCCCTTTTTGGTTAGGTTTATTCCCAGATACTTTGTCTTTCTTAGAACTGCTATGAATGAGATATTTTACCTAATTTTTTTCTCTGAGAGTCACTTCATTGTTAGTATATATGAAGGCTACTCCTTTTTTATATTGATTTTTGTATTGATCCTGCAACTTTATTATCCGTGTTCTTTAGATATATAAGAGTTTTCTAGAAGATTCTACAGGATCTTTTATGAATAAAAGCAAGTCATCTGCAAATAGGATGGTTTGACTTCCTTTCCTATTTTTTATATAGTCTTTTTCTTATCTAATTGATATAGCTAAAACTTAGAGCAGTATATTCAATAGGAAAGGGGAGAGTGGGTGTCCTTGTCTCTTTCCTGGTTTTATGGAAATGATCCCAACTCATCTCCACTTAGTACAATATTAGTTATAGGTTTGTTAATATAGCGTTTATTATTTTGAGGTGTGATTAATCAATCACTAATGTAGCAGAAATCTTAAAAGTTCTGGCCAACTTCTCAGCTGGTCTTGTTTCCTCAGACTGGATGCTTCTGTGTCCTCAGCCCAATGTCTCTCAGCTGAACTGCTGCTCGAAAGCCTGAAGCTTAACCAGCTAAAAGCTTAACCAGCCAAATGCTTAACCAGCCAAATGCTTAACCAGCCAAATGCCTCTAGCTTCTGGTCCTCACACCTTATATACTTTTCTGCCTTCTACCACCACTCCCTGGGATTAAAGGCTCGCTTTCTGGGATTAAAGGCTTGATGAGTCACCATGCCTGTCTGTATCCTTGAACACATGGATTTCTGCCTTTGGAATGCTAGGATTAAAGGTGTGTGCTACCATTGCCTATCCTTTATGTTTAATATTGTGGCTGCTCTGCCTCTGACCCCAGATAAGTTTATTAGAATGCACAATATTTGGGGGAATACAATACCACATTTCCTCTCTTATACAATACCATACATTAATGTCTTCTTTACTATGACAGCAGATTGAACTTGTCAAATGCTGTTTCAGTATCAGTCAGTATTATATTCTATTTTCTGTCCTTGAAGTTTGCTTATATGGTATTTGCATTTATGGATTTATGTATACAGAACCAGCTTTGCATCGTTGGGATGAAGCCCACTTGGTCATGATATATAATCTTCTAAATGTGTCCTTTAATGCAGTTTTCAAGTACTTTCTTCATAATTTTTGCATCTGTATCAGTCTGTAGTTTTCTTTTTTGTTGTGTCTTTCATGATTTAGGTAGCAGATAACACTCACTTCATAGAATGAATTTAGTAGCATTGCTTCTCTTTATATCTTGTGGAACAAATTCAGGAAGACTTGTATCAGTTCTTTGAATGTTTGATAGAATTCAGCAGTGCATCTGTCTGGTTCTAGGCTCTCTGTGTGTGTGTGTGTGTGTGTGTGTGTGTGTGTGTGTGTGTGTGTGTGTGTAGACTGATTACAGCATTGACTTCATTGCTAGTAATGAGTTGGAGTTCTTTAGACGTTTTGGTTTTATTTTCAGTGTGCCATATGCATTTAGACATTCACTCATCATTCAGCTTTTTAGAGTTTAAATTTTCAAAGTATATCCTATTCTGGATTTCATTGGGGTCTATTGTAATAATAGCCATTTTGGCCCCAATTTTATTAATTTGGATCTTCTCTCTCTTTTTGTCATATTGGATAAAGGTTTGTCATTCTTACTTTTCCAAAGAATCAACTATTTGATTGATTTTTTGTTATTATTCTTTTAGTCTCTCTTTCAATAATTTCTTTCCTAATCTTTATTATTTCTTTCAGTCCATTAGGTTTGGGACTGTCTTGTTGTTCTAGTGGCTGGAGAAGGGAATCAGTAGGTTGTTAATTTGAGATCTCACTTTTTCTTAGTCTCCTTTCTGAATAGACCCACACTTACAGTTCACCCTTTTAAAAGCAAATGCATTTGAAAAGAACCTTTGGATCTTTGATCATGTTGGTAGCTTATTAACTCATCACTGGCATACCTGCCGTATTGTTATCACATTCACTCCAGAGACATAGGTCTGTATTTTAATCTTTGAACTGCCAGGAATGTTTCAATAATTTTGGCATGTATTGTAACATCTGGTTTTCCTGGTTATTATGTGAGTGTCAAGGCCAAACAGTTTTTCCTATTTGGAATGTATTTCCTGCTTTTTGTTTAATTATATATTACCCACAGTTTCCTGAATATAAAGTACCTTTTTGTGAGGTAGAAATTTCAGAAAGAAATATTTATTGATACTTTACACACAAAACATAAATACTAAGAAAAACTGAAAATCACCAATACTGTAACTGCTTTCTTTACCTCTGTTCCAGCAGTGTCCAAGTCCCAAATTACCTTTTTAAGGAATCCGAATTCAAATCTAACTCATTATAAGTTTAAAATTTGAGCTTATTTTCTATAAAGTAAAAAACAAGATGAAAGAGAAATTCACTGTATATATGTTTAGTAGTTTTAATTTCATTTTTGTGGCTTTTAGAGCTAGTCTATAGTGGAGGGATAAATGAATTTTATTTAAAGGAGATCACAGGAATAAATGAATGCCAGTTCCTATTTGCATTCCAGTTGCTCTTCTGGGGTTATTAAGTGAGGGTGTTGCTGTGTGAGTCCCCATGCTGTGCTGGGGAAGGGAAGAAGGAAGAGAAGAAAAAGTAGGTATTTGGAAAACGAAAACATTGAAGAGGAAGTACCTGTACTTCTTCCCTTTGAAGCTACCCTTAGTAATACAGAGATTTTTAACTTTATCAGTAGTATGTATTCACATTTGGAAAGCATCACTCGTTTGTGAGATGTCTTTTGACTACTTGAGTGGGCTCTAGAACAGAGTTGTCCAGGTGGAAGGGGTGGAGGCTATAAATGTGTCTTCTGTAGCTGAGGCTGTCAGCAGACAAGTCTTTCAGCAGCGAGGTTGTGCTGAGCTCTCAGTGTGGTCTGAATCAGCTAACTCAGAGCAGATCATGTGCAGTGAGTGATTGTCCCCGGTGTCTGCGGAGGGCATTGCTGTCTTGGGATGAAAGTCGTAACAGAGGCATTAACGGCACAGAAATGGGTTTGTATTGTCTAAGCTGATTTTTGTCTCTTCATGCCAAAAGAGTTGGGACAAATACAATTACCACCTTCATGTATTTTTTTTCTATTATTTTGTATAATGTGTGAAAACTCTGCATTAAGCCAGTGGGGCCTGTCCCCAGGGTTTGTTTACAATCGCCTGATCTGTGAATCCAACTATCATTTCCACTAACATTACTTGAAAATATTATACTTTTCCTGTCTCTGCAGCTTTAGGCTTTCCTAGATTAGCGATCCTAAATCCTAAAAAGCAAGGGTCCACTCTCACCTAGGTATACAGTCAAGGCTCCACTAAATCTAACAATATCTGTCGTTTAATAACGTAGGGACTTGCACACTGTTGGAACAGAGGCAAAGGTATTTCAGTATTGGTCCTAATAGGACTAATTTGTACATAAAAGACAGAGAACTTCAAGAACCTGATGTAACGACATGGCAAACAAGGACCCACGCCTTCAGGTTAGGAACGTTGGATCCCTGTGCCAGGCAAGCAGCTTAGTACAGCTGAACTGCAGACACAGGTGCGGGGAATTCTACAAAGGATGCTGGAGAAATGAAAGATGGTAATCAGAGCCTGTGGCCAGCAGCAGAAGGGGAGCCTGCTGCTTCCACTAGCCCTTGTGTATTCTGTTTTCTAGAGATTACAGTGAGCCTTGCACTCACCAAGTCCAGGGTAGACTTGAGGTGGGCCTGAGTGGGTGTGAGTGGTACAAAGGGAACTCTGCTCCTGGTGTTGGCCATACCTCCCCTGTGTATCTTCTGTAGTTGGATTTTTCTTTGGGCTGCCAGCTCACAAAAAAAAAAAAAAAAAAAAAAAAAAAACTACATGGAGACTTATTATTAATTGTAAAAGCTCAGCCTATACCTTAGGCTTGTCCCACTAGCTCTTATAACTTAAATTAACCCATTAATATTAATCTACATTTGCCTCTTTTCCATCTTGCACCTCCCATTTCCTCTCTGTGTCCTCTGCCATCTCTTCTGTGCCTAGATTCATGTCCTCTTCCTCTCTCTCTTCCTGGAAGTCCTGCCTAACCTCCTCCTGCCCAGCTTTTAGCCACTCAGCTCTTTATTAAGCCAATCAGAAGGCGCCTTGGCAAAGATACATCTTCACAGGGTACAAAAAGATTATTCCACGATAGTCTTCAATTCTAGTTGCAGTTGTACTGTAGAGGTCCATGTGAGCAGAAACCATCCTGACAACGTCCCACCTTGAGCCTATACTACACATCTCTCCACTTCTCTGTGCTTAATGCATTCACCAAAGACAAAAAGAATCCAGTTTTGCCAGACTGTATCCTGGAACTTCAGTGGTTAGTACCTGTCAGCCAACAGGCATCAGGGTCAGGAAAAAATGCCTCAGCCTTATATTTTTTTTGGTGGGAACTTATTGAAGCATTCCTTCCTGCCGTCACCAGGAATAGGACTGCTACTGCCTACAGAGGCAACTTCAACCGCGCCTACGTATGGGCATTTCCTCCTTTCTTGTCTCACTCTTCCCTACTGCAGTTTCCTAGTGTTAACTTCCAGACGAAGCATGCCCTTGCCTCGTCTCTTCTCTCAAAGGAGCACAAACTGTAACACGTTCCTCTTCAGATCATCGAACACCATCTACTGTGACTATTAATTGCTAACAGTGTTGCCCTTATGTATACAGATGGGATGTTTTACAGATCACTCCGGCAGACAAAACATGGAGATGGTTATGACACTCAACAAATCTGCTGGTTTTATGATTAATTTATGAGAAAATTGTGATTTTTTTCTTAATAACAGCAACATTAAAATAATATAATGGAAGACGAGTATGCTCATCATATCCACAGAATCATAAAATAGTATTGAAAGCTTAGTTACACTAAAGCCATTTGTATTAACAAATGTATAAGGTTTGTAATAATTTCCAATAAACAAAGGATAGTAGGGACAGTTTGAGTAAGTAGAGAGCTGTTGTGTTTTGGTATGCTTAAAACAATAATTTAATGTAATTCTAATTAAATTTTGGTAGACCAACCCTCTCCACAGGAACTCATAAACTTGTTCTAACAATTATATGGAAAAAACAAGCTCGCTTTCTCTCTCTCTCTCTCTCTCTCTCTCTCTCTCTCTCTCTCTCTCTCTCTCTCTCTCTCTCACACACACACACACACACACACACACACACAAATCAAAACAAAAATCAAAACTAAGAGAGGTATCACCTCACTGTAAGATTTTTACTTAAGCTGTGTAATGAAAATTATCATTTGAAACAATAATACATATATAAAGAAGAAGTTCAACTAAATGTACATACATGTGATATATACCAGTGGCACCATGAACTAAGGAAAGCTTCTGACTCAGTGATGTTGAAAAGCTGGCTAATTATATGAAGAAAATTAACCATGTGAATTGAATGTGAAAGGTTAAAAACTATAAGTTGATAAAAGTGAACTTTGTGATCTTAGGTAGGTCTTTGTTAACCCTCCAAAACTCAACAAGGCAAAAACTTGGATGGCCTTTATTATGTAGAAGGATGCAATGGCAAATTCACCAGATGGATGAAAGATACTAAAAGAGTCCAAAAGTGATGTGGGATTAGTACATACAGCAGAAAGAAACCTTAAAAATCAACCAAAAGAACATAACCTGGTTGAGAAAGAGGCAGTGGACAAAAGCATGTGTCCTACTTGTGTGAGCTACTTTTTTATCGCGTGATGAAACCGTGACCAAAGGTAACTGGAAGAAGAACACAATCATTTTGGCTTAGGCTTCCAGAGGAAGTGTCCATAAACATAGGGCAGTTATGGTGCCAGTTATATAATACATTATTTATATAATAATATATTTATATAAAACATAGGGGTGCCAGTTAGTTTTTGTCAGCTTGACACAAACTAGAGTCACCAGTTTGGAGGGAACATCAATCCAGGAAACTTCCTCCCTCAGACTGCCCTATAGCATTGTCTATGGGACATGTCTTGATTTTTGATGATGTAGGAAGTCCCAGGCCACTGTTAGTGGTGGTATACAGCCTGCTCACTACCACCTGTGCCCCAGGAAGGTGCTCCTGGCAAGTATACAAAGGAAGCTGAATGTGAGCCTAGGAGCAAGCTTTCACATAGCTCTCCTCCATGGTTCTGGCCTCTGTCCCTGTTTGAGTTTCTGACTGTGATGGGCTGTAATATCAAAATCTATGTGCTCCAATCTCTTTTACAACCCAGAGAAAAGAGATAATGAAAAGTTAATATGGGAATTATTTTGAAGCAAACATATTACAACCAACTATTTATTGTTGAAATAATAAGTAAAATTATTAACTTGATGCCATAAAATATAACACTTGGTCATCTTCAAAGGTGAGAGATTAAGATAAAATAGGGCCTTGCCATGGCCTTGATAAAACGTTTTTATTTTGAATGCAACATGAGACTTGGAACATTGTTTGAAAGCTTTTAAATCTTAGGCTTTGATCTAGTGGAAAACAAATGTTTTGCCCAGTTATAATACAAATTGGTGTAAAGTAAATAAGGTATTGAAATTTTTATTTTGGGTTTTGGGTTTTATCCTCTAGTTCAAAGATGAGACTCGGATAAATAGATGAAGACAAACAGCTTTGTATATCTGCAGTTGCATATTTAATTCCATGGTGAATTCACATTGTTCAAAGAACTAAGAGACTGGTCAGGATAAATAATAAAATTTGTGTTAACAGCTTTGGCTGACCATTCATTACTTCTCTAGAGTTGAAGTTCATGGGCATTTGGAGTTCTGGGGAGCATTGACAGTCACCAGGAAATGCATATTGCATTTCTCAAAGCTATTTTGTTTTCCGAGCTATTTCATAGTTTTAGCCATTTAAATATAGCATAGCTCATATTTTTAGGAGATTTCTTATTGTGATCCTTCCTGGATGATGAGGTTGTTCCATTGTCTGTTCTATCTGGAAGCTTCATACCTAAGGGTACTGTACATTCAATTTTTTCATCTCTTAGTATGCAGTATGTACCAGTAGCTAATATCACCATTTTGGTGAGATGTTCTGGTCTTCTTAATTGTACTGTATGATTAGGGATCATGAATTATTTTAACTGTATGCTCAGTAGGGCCTGCCAATAGCACAAAATATGTTCTGTAGTCAGTAAAAGAAAAAGAATTAGCAGTTCATGAGAAAAAATATAGAATATTCATATGAAAAATTGAAACCTTAAGGAATTATAAATTTAATGCTATTTACTAAGTTGATAAAATTAAGCTTTCTCCGATCAAAGAGTATTTTTTAACCTTTTTGAGACCAGTGAGCTATTTATTTTTGTTTTTAAATATGTTTTTAATTGAATAGAATTACATCATTTCCTCCCTCTCTTCCAACCTCTCCCATGTCCTTTCCAACCCCCAAGTTGATAGTCCTGTTTGCTTTGATTGTTATTGTTACATACATCCAAATATGTATGTTTTATGTATGTACACACACTAATAAATACAACCTGCTTAGTCTGTTTTTGTTGTCTGTGTGTATGTGGTTTCAAGGCTGACCACTCTGTGCTGGATAACCAGTTAGGGGACTCATCCCTGGGAGAGGCTAATGACCTTTCTCCCAGCAGTCATTAGTTGCCTATAGTTCTTTGGATAGGTGTGGAACCCCCTGAAATGTTCTCCATTTCACGTTAGTATGTCCACTGGTATTGCCATTGCTTTGGTCCTGTTTATTCACCTGTTTCTAGGAAAGATGGTTTCACTGCAGACATCCTGGTATTCTGGATCTGACCATCTTTAAAAGCCCTCTTCCTCAGTGTTTTCCTGAGCCATAGATGCAGGAGCAGTGATATAGAAGTATCTGTTGGAGCTGTCTTTTCCACTATCCCTTAATCTCTGGCCTGTGTCCATTTGCTATATATATATATATATATATATATATATATATATATATATATATATATATATATATATAAAAGAGAGGATTCTTTGATGAATGGCTGGTAGCTATACTTATCTGTGGGTATAAGGATAATATTTAGAATATGGTAAGAAATTTGTCTTGCAAAGTGGCGGAGGTAGATTCTTTTCTAGTGTCCATAACCTCACTAGCTCGGGGAAGCTGGCTAGGTTTTCAATACTGGGCATGATTTCTTTCCTGTTGAGTGGGCCTTAAGTTCAATTTTAAAATGGGATACAGATCTAAACAGAGAATTCTCAACAGAGGAACCTCAAATGGCCAAGAAACACTTAAAGACATGTTCAGCATCATTAGCCAGCACCACATAAAATCAGGTGTGGTGGTACATGCCTGTTAATCCCAGTAGTCGACAAAAGGAAGTAGGAGGTTTGGAAGTGCAAGTTCATCCTAAACTGCATAGCTGAAAGCTGGCCTGGATACATACTACCCTCTCCTGCTACTAAATATATAAATAAACAACAAAATAAAAACATCAAAAGAATCAAAATGTTATACTAGAAAAAATATTCACTTAATTTTAAAGAAGAAACAGAAAAAAATAAGAGAGACATCAGTTATGAAAAACAAAAGTTAAGATTGCAGACATAAATGTAATTGTATCAAGGATAACGTTAAGTATCAGTAGATGAAATAATCACAAAACAGATATTGAGGGCCAGCAAGATGGCTCCATGGGAAAAGGAGCTTGCCACCAAGAGTGATGGCCTGAGTTTAACCCAGGCTCCCTCTGGAGAAAGGAGCCAGATTCCCAGCCACAAGGGAAGCCAGGCACCTCTGGACAACATAAAAGAAACCCCTAGTTCAGTGGAGTGTGGGGATGGCGTGTGACTGCACTTCGTTTGTATGGCAGACATCCTAGAGAAGGAATCCATTTGGCCATTCTCCCATAACTCAAGCAGGTGCTGTCATGAGTAGAGTTAGGGGGACATAGGTAGATTAGGATAGCAAAAGTGGGCTGAAATGGCGCTTCTTGTACCCAGAAGACCTCATTAGGAGAAACAGCTGGAAGGCATGAGGGTGAGTATCTAGACAGGGCCAATAGGGGGAAGGGGAGGACCCCAGGGACCGTAAAATATAAGCCAGTGTCTATTTAGAGGACTTTCAGCCTTAGGCTTTTCCCATCCCAGATGTATGAACATGTTACTTTTCTCTGTGGCTTGGTCTCTTGGACTGCCTTTCCTGGTCATCAGTTCTTTGTGCCAGAGAATGAACTCACTAATCCCCTAGACAACTGCCTTCACTGCCTCCCTCACTCCATTACATTTCTTGGGGCATCATCTGGGATTTAAGAAGACAGCTACTCAACGTTGTATGCCTGACTGAAAATCTTGGAGAAGGACTGGGAAGTGACTATGACCTATACAGTAGTACTCCAAGGGCATTTTCTGACCATGGGGACATTCCACCCATGACTAGCAGGGTGGGAACTCCAGTCATTCCACATCCCCAATGGGAGGAGGGGCAGTAGGATCTCAGGCTCTGACGGAGAAGGGTGATTTGATCTTTCCTGTCTGGAAAGTTTCTCCCTTGAGAACCAAAGTGGAAGCTTAGGCTGCCATTCCTAAGCCAAGACAAAGGGCAAGGTGAACCCCAAGAAGAGACCCCAAGGAATCCGTCATCTTTCAGAGGGCACACTTTCAGTCAGTACACTGGGAAGATCCCTGGGGAAAGCCATTCCTCTGCCGATAGTTCCTTACCTACGCCCAAGCCTTGAACTGTGAATAGCTGAGTGTGGAATCAGGAGATAGACTGGGGGAAGGGAAGACTTCCTCAGCTTTGTTCCTTGAGTCATTCTAGCATTCAGGCAAACCCCAAAGGAGTCTTCCTGTGTTGAGCAAAGGAAGTGATAGCAAGCTTGCTCAGAGTTCAAGATGAGAAGTGTCATATGCTCAACTGGAGGCAGCTATGAATGAGCTAGAGGAGAAAGCCTCTGAATACAACAGCTCCGTTGGGCGCTGGCATCCCTGGGGAGCTTAAGCTGTTTATCTAGAACCTACATGGCTACTGGAAGCTTGTCCTCGCCCCTCCTTACAGCTCTCAAGGGTAGAGGTATGAATGATTTACCTCAAAGCGTTGTTACCACATGTGAACTCCGAGGCAGGGATCTCCCTTAGCTGGATTGGGGTGGATGGCAAATCCCCTTCACACACACTCCTTCTCCAGTTTAGGCTCTCCCTTGTCCCTGCTGTCTGTGCAAGGCACTCTGCTGGAGACAACTTGCAGGAGACACTGGCCTCTGAGGATCTCTGGGATGATGGGGGTGAGGGAATGCTGACTGTGGGGCTGTGGGTGGGACTTGGGGGGTAGAAAGCTCTCCTAAACATGCAAGAGGTGCCGGGTTCCATCCCTGGCACTGAGTTTGGGCATCCATGGGCCAGGTACCAGACAAGCTTCTGACAGTAAATAGTTAGGGTCAAAGAAGGATCACCCTGCTGGACCGAGGGCCTGGGAACGAGGGCTCCACTGCGTGTTAAGGCCTGCGCATTCGGCCCAGAATCTCCATGTCCGTTGTTTTCTAGTTTTTCCTCCCTTCTGTCTGTTTTTCTTTCTTTCCCAGGGCACCCTGGGCACGCCTACCTTTATTTTCACTTTCTAGTTGCTGTGACATAAGCAGGCTTAGGTATAATGTCATTCTATATCCTCTGTGCGTGAGTATAGATAGAGTACATGTGGTAATTGTTCACTCTTGGTGCTTATCATGATC
This sequence comes from Peromyscus eremicus, assembly GCF_949786415.1. Classification (NCBI taxonomy): domain Eukaryota; kingdom Metazoa; phylum Chordata; class Mammalia; order Rodentia; family Cricetidae; genus Peromyscus; species Peromyscus eremicus. Next base: position 73,565,230 of record NC_081418.1, read on the forward strand.
ACTCATAAATATGAGGGAAAGGGTCAAAGGAACATTTCCTCCAGAGGCTCTTTCCAGTGCTGGAGATTAGATAAGCCAAGATAAGATTAGGAATTCATTAAGGTCACAGGGTAGTAAGAGTCACATAAAAACAGGTTTCTCCTTTTTTCATGGTCATTGATGAGAAAGGAGAGGATACAGGTACCCATGCCCATCTCAGTAAATCTCCAGAGGACACTCCGCAGAGGAAGACAGATTTAGATGTTCCAATATATTTTCTTCTAGCTTACAGATGGGTAGTTGTCAGCAAAAGCTCCCCTAGACTATGTTCTTACCCACTGGGAATTTTATCCACAGGCCTAAAGAAAGGAACACCTGACCTAGGTATAAACTGGAATTAAAAAAAAAAAAAAGTGGCCTTCAGTGGGAAATACCAATTAGAGGTAGAACATCTCCTCGCCTATAAGCAGATTCTGCCATGGGTTGAGGGTTAGGTGAACTGGCTTCTTGCTGGTGTGGGTCCCTGTGTTTCCTAAACACTTGCCAATTTCTATCAAGTATGGTTGACAAAGGAATCACCTTCTGAGAAGCTCCCAGAAGCAACAAAGGGGATCACTAGGCATAGAGTCAGCAGATGGCTGTGCTGTGAACACCTGGGTGATTTTCCTTTTAGGTTCTCTTTTTATGGTGATGGAGGGTGTGACATCTAGTTCTACAAGTGTTGCCTGTTGCTGTAGCATGAATCTTAACAGGTCTTATTAACAAAATCAAACCCGAGGCCAGGTATTGGGTGAATACTGGAAGATCAGAGAGACAAAACAGGCTACAGCTTCCTCACCTCACCAGTTCCTCAACTGATCCTGTTTCCTCAGACTGGAAGCCTCTCAGTCCTCATCCCGAATGAATCTCAGCTGAACTGTGCTGCTCCAAAGCCTGAAAGCTTAAGCAGCCAAATGCTTCT